>NC_089650.1:44950700-45278200 GCF_037042795.1 Molothrus aeneus | reverse complement strand
TGCACAAAAATTGTAGGCTGGCTGATCTGATATGCATGGAGTATTACTCTTCCAGGCGCTGTGCATACATGGGAAAATGAACAAAAATGCTAATTTCCAATCTACTATGCAAACGGTAAAAGATGCCTATTTAGATACATATGCTTTCCTTAGGAAGGGTAAACAGTTCTTTAATTTAATATAGCTGACACTTGAAGATGTGTTTTTCTCTTTTACAAAGAAAATTTTTGCATTGAACAAGTAAATGAGAATTCGAGTAGAAAACATCTTGTTAATGGCGACTAATAAAAACTAATATTGCATGCAATATAATGATATTAAACCTTGTAACTGGTACATAAAGCAAGATAATTCCTATTGTTGCTCTGTCAATGAACATCAAATACGCTCGCATATTAAACACATACTGTCCGACCGGGGATGCTGTTAACCCTGTGTGCGGCCGTTTTCCGAGCACCTGCAAGGCTCGAACGTGACACGCTTTAAGCAGCCCGGACGGGCAATCGCCGCTCCCGGCCCTGGCAGGGGAAGCGAGGAGCGGGGTTTGCCCGCCGGGCGGAGCTGCGGGAGGCGCCGCCGGCCGCTGCCCCCGGGCCCGGTGCCGCCCCGGCAGCGCCGCCGCTCCCCGGCCCGTATCCCCCGGGCACGGAGCCGCTGCGAGCCGCATGGCCCCGTCCCCCGCAGGCCACAGCCCCCGCACACGGATACCTCGGCCATTCTGCCCGGCACCGCGAGTTTGCGGGCGTGTGCCGCAGTGGGGGACCGGGGCCGGCAGCACAGAGGCGCCACCCGCGAGGGAGCTCCTCTCGGGGCTCGGCCGCTCTGCTCTCGCAGAGGGTGATCCGAGGAATAAGCAGCTACCGTTCCACAAAGCCTCTTACGATAAAACTTCGCACGAGCCCTGGCATCCTCTCCTGAGCCTTTTATCACCGGGGCTACTCACTCGGGTTGAACCATCAGTGTTTATCCCTGGTTTTGCTTTCTATTTTAACGACTTGATTTCCCAGCATCGCGAATAAACATCAGCGTCTCTGCAGGAATCCGCTGAGGCTTCCCAGATGCTGTACACAATTAACCTGGTTGCAAATTTAGCAGTCCCAAGTACAGTACTTACTATCTTATCTCGAGTGGGTGGGTATACTGGAAACTCCTGAGCATCTTAGCCACATTCAGTGAGTAAGTAGGCTGAACACAAGAGATCTGTGGAGTAGACGGCTGATCTGAATTTTAACCACACTGTAGTTAATGTTTTTCCCTCTTTATACTTTTTTGTCCTTTTTTTTTTTTTTTCCCTGGGGTAATGGGCGGGAAACAGATTAAATAACACACACACACAATTACAAAGTATAGATACTTTATCCATGGAACTAGTGTATGCTAAATGTCTTCTCTTTTTCTACCCTCAGGATGTAAACAGTGAGTTCAGGCTTTGTGTAAGAGTCCAGTTGCTCTTTTCACTGGAAAGGGAGGATTGGTTGTTGGGGTAATGCATTATTCACTCTTGACTGGGTATATTTTACTTTACAAGACTTCTGCTGCTGTTGTTGCTAAGTCCTTCCAAATTTAAATCAGATTTGGATTTAGGTTCTCTGAGATATTTATTCACGTTCCATGATAAGAAGAGAATTATTTATTGCCATTTTCATTCCCTGAAAATCATGAAAACAATGAGGACATCTGTGTATTTTTTGTACTTAAGTAATTACAGAATTTGAGTGCATTTTTTACACGAGATTTTAGTGAAAGTGTTATTGTGTCTTTAGTAATTTATGGCAAAGATGTATTTCAGATTGTTGGAAGTAGGCAAAGTCCAGATGTGCCCATGTCAGAAAAACATTTTTCTGCCTTACAGAACATGGGGGTAGGATATGTGAATATCATTTGTAAACAGTGTCAGCAAAAGCTGAGTTGCATTTTCAGTAACACCAAGTGTTCATCCATATTAGGCCAAGCATATTAGTTCCTGAAAGAAGTATTTGTTCCTGAATCATCACACATTCGTGTGGATTTTTTGGGTTTTATCGTCCAAATTCAGCTTCACTGCTGTGATTCATACACTCTCTCTACTTTCAAAGCAGAAGAAATTAACAAGAGCTTTCTAAGCAGAATTTTCCATGAACATCACTGGAGAATCTGTTAAAAAACTGATGGTATCATGTGGCCAATGGAAAGAAGTCTATGAATGTAGAGAAATATCTGGATAAACAATAGTATCCTCTTAAAAAAAAAAAAAAAAACAACCATCAAGTAGTTTTGCTCTGTCAAACAATTCCTTGCAAATAACACAATCAAAATATCTTGGCAATTTTTTTTTCAGAAATATTTTTCTGTTTGTTTATTTTTACTCAATAAAACAATTTCATTTTGGGCCATATAATATTCTGGAAATTTCTCCAGCAGCTGTCAAGCAGCTTGTTGGAATGATTTCTGTCTCATTATTCAACCAGCTTGAAGGTTTTCACTCTTGTGGTATTTGGCAGGGCAAATATTTTCAATACCTGCAACTGACCATCTTATTAACTGTGAAAAATTTCACTTGAACAATAAACAGTGTTCTGCCAAAGAATCACAGCAAGTTATTCCAAAGTGCATTACTCAATCAAAAATCTTGGGCAGCATTCATATGACCTCTGCCTGCTCTCAAAATGTTGCATTTTTTTCCCTCCAGAATTCTCTATTGAGTAATATGGGTTGGTTTTGGAAAGACAATGAGAGTTTCAGCAAAGCAGTTATTATATTTGGGATAATGATATTCAAAGGGACTCACCTTGCAACCTTTATATGCACAAGCAGTTAAATGTTACTTATATAGGGACAACAGAGACTACTTGTATGTATAAGGTTTTCAGGGTCACACTCAAAGGCTCCAGATAAGACAAAGCATTTAAAAGTAGAAATTGGGTATGTATTTTGCTGAATAGAGCTGGAGTTCTGATCTGGGGCCATAAATGACGTGGTGGTGGACGGTCCTGGAGTTCAAGGCTTTTGTAGGAGTCCTACTTTGTGTTTTCAATGCCAAATGAACAAAGTATTTGGAAAAAGGGGATATGTGAGAAACAAGAAGATAGAAATGTATCAAAAGGTGAATACAGAAGAGTAATAAGGACCTTACTTCCAGGTCTTTCAGTTAGGCTTCTCCAGGGTTAAGGAAAGCTAAAAAAGATGCTAAGCTTCTTGTACAGCTCCTATACACTAAGATTTCTTTCAAGGAAATTTTTGCCATTGACATCAAAGTTTTCCACAGAAATAATTTGTTTGTAAAAACTTTTCCTAGGACAGAATCTCAGTTTCAGGAGAGGACTTCAGGACTGGAACAGAAAGAGCCTTTCATCATACCGCTTTGCTATAGGCAGACCAGGGCACCATCTGATCTACAGATGCCCTAATCCCCATTGGCTAATCTGTGCTGCACTGTCTCTCTCCCTCTCTATCTTTTTTTTTTTTCTTTTTTTTTTTTCTTAATGGGAAACAATTTTATTTTATTTCCTTGAGGAGCCAAAAGTTTTCAGATAATTTCAAATGTTTCATGCAGAGGAATTCCTACTTTCCTGCCAGCCTTTCCTGTATGACTTGGAAATCTGAAGGAACTTTATGCTTGCATAAAAGGTTCCCAAAAGGATAAGATTTGGCTGCTGGGAAGCAGACAAAATATTTTGCCAATTACTTTATTTTTTAATTATTAAATTGCTCAAAGGTTAACAAATTGGGATATAGCTTTTTCCAAATTAATAAAGAACAAACAAACAAAAAAATGAAACCAAAAACTACCAAAACACCAAAAACAATATGAGCATTAATTTGTCCTGTATTGCAGAAACAGTTTGCACCATAAGGTCAATACTCCAAATCTGTTATCTGGGGATGTATTACTTAGCCATAAACATTAATTCAGAACTGCAGTGAGGCATAGCAGTGTATCAAACTTGACCGCATCCTTGGATAATTTGTAAATGACAGAAAGGCAATCAAAAAATGCAATTAATTTTTGCCTCTTTCAATTCAAAAGGTAACTCCCACTGTTTGAGCACATAGCCTACATTACTGAAGAGCTTACTTGTGCTATCTAAGTAGCAAAACAAATAAGAATTAACTTTTTCCTCTCCTGGAAAGGGAGGGACTCAGGGACTCAGACTGATGTATATCTACTATGTTAAAAAAGCAAACATTTATATAGTTGCATAGATTCTGAATAAAATTCAGTTGTGGTGAAAGCTATTGCATCCCCTGATGATGTCAATAGAGAGACAATCCTGCTCACCCTGCCTTTAATGTCTGTGTTTAAGAGCTAAAGAAACAAAAAATAGTGTTAGGCATTATAAACAACCAGGAGATAAGAAACACTCAGGAGCTGAGATTTTTTGCTGTTGGTGGATGGAGAAAACCCAGTGTGTGTGCTGTGTTAGCTCAAAGTATGTCTTTAATAATGCACTGGAACATAGATAGAAACTTCTTCCTGGAACACTTATCTGGAAACATGGTAAAAGGCACAGGCTCTTGCCATTGTTTCCAAAATACAGAATGCCAAGTGGGAGAGTGCCTCAGCCCTAGGAAGCCCAGTAGCATCTTGGCATTAGAAGCTCTCCCTTAGTTATGCTAAAGGGAGAGTTCCTGAAACTAGAGCTCTGCCTGGCTTGGTTCCTTCTGGGCATCCCTCCACTTTGGGGAAGGTGAAACATGATCCCCATGGATGACAGCATTCCTCCAAGCAGATTGCAAAAGCTGCCCTGCCTGCTTAGGCTATGAAATGGCTGGAAGCCTTGGAAGAGATGCAAACCAGGGAGCAATAAAAATCTGACTAAGCTTCACATCTAGGCTGCCAGGTAGGAGGGGACTCTTTGGAACTCATGCTCAGAAGCAAGAGACAAGGGACGATTGGGTTTTTCCTCTCTTTGCTGCAAGGACTTGTTGCCATTGAGTGCTGTCTTTCTTAAGTCATCTTGCAGCCATCTGGCTGAAATACTGTAGGGTTTGGGGGTTTTTCCACATAACTGGCCCCTAGTCATTCTGAAGCATCAACATCATTTCCTTCTGTTCAGCTATTTGTTTCTTACTCAGCTAGGCCAATGCTGGAAATCATGTTCACGCAGATTTTCCTTCTTCTTTGATATCATCATTCAAAGTTCCACTCTGACGAAATGCTAAAAAATGAACAGAGCTTCCACCAAAGACATACATTTGTATGCTTTTTGAGATATAATTCATGGCACCATATGGCATTATCCTTACCACAAAGATGATTCACTGCTGTGGGAAATAAATACCAGTGTTCAAAAATATCTTGCCTGACTTGTTGAGAAGTAATTCCAGGCCCTAAAAATTCCTTCACATCACACTGCACAAAAGGAGGCATTATGTTACTGATATGACTATGGGTCTAGGTGAGAGGGAAAAAAGGAAAGATAGATTGTTGGAATAAGGATCTGTCTAACATATAACACCTGCACACACACAAGTCCCACACCTACTGGCACAGAAGTAAGTGACTGAGAGAGGAGCACTTATCTGAGCAGTGAAGACAGAAGTTGGGGAAAAGTGATTGCAGCAAATCCCATGGCAAAGCAAGATACCACTATTGATACTATTACTGATTAAACACTGTCAGCTCCTCTGCAAATTCCTGGTAATTTCAATGGCTCTGTAGTAAGGCCATAGGTCCGAGAATTTCAGAGAAATAGTGGTGCAGTAAGACCCACTGTTCTGAGCCCACCATAACATCTGTGCTTTTCACAGATTTAATTCATTTTGCTGTTTTAAACTTCTCTCTGCTTTTCCACTGTCTAAATAAAAAAAAAAAAAATAAAAGTGATAAAATGGAGAAGGAAAGAACAGAAAGATATGGAAAAAGAAGGTGGGGGGCAAGAAGATGACCACCTGCACTTTTTATATTGCCATTACTGTTGAAAACAGCAGCATTTGGCATCACACAGAACATTTCTGTCACTATGTTTTTCACTGTACTTGAAGACTGTTTCAGAAAAATGTTTCAGATTAAAATGTCAATGTTTGTGCTCAACTGGGCCCAGGTCTATGGGTTTAGAAGTATTTTTCCATGGATTCCTGATCTCACATTCTTCATTCTGCATGGCTGCAAGTCATGCCTCGTAAAGGTGAGAATGTGGCATAACTGTGCAGACTTTAAACCACAGCTCTTTCTGGTATGCTTTTAGTTTTATGTATAGCCAAATGTATGGCCAAATTCTAGTTACTTTGGTTGGTTCCATGGGTTGACCCAACCCGACTAAGGGAAATTTAACAGAATCTGGGCTTCAAAGTAAAATACACACACTTTGAAGCACAATTGTATTCATTGCTCCATTCAGGTGACTTTAACAGAAAGTTACCTTTATATTATTTTTATTTAGTATATTATTTATAATTAATTAAAAATATTTTATAAAATATATTATTCTTAGATGTATAACATTTATATTAAAATAAAAGAGTTTCAAGATATTTAAAAGTTCAATCAGAGAGTAACATATTATAATGGATAGCAGACTTCATAGTGGTTTTTGTATTTTAAAACCTTGTGTAACCATATAGCATTTGATGAAGAAAGCTATTTCTGCCTATACTGCAGAGTACTGATGCAGTTACTGTTGCAAGCAAAGTGGAGTGTTATCAGAGCTACAGACTAAAACCTTGAGTCACCCATCAGTGTTTCTGTTGGCATGTAAACTGCAGTCATTTCTGTGATGAGAAACAAAAGACAAAAATGGAGTATTTTTGAAGTGTACCAATGAGTTTTTAACACTTAGAAATCTGTTATAACTTTGCAATGTTACATTATTTTATAGCCTTTAAAATACTCATTTTATTAGTAATACCTTAATCATCCTTTGTGAATGAATGGAATCAATATCAAACAAAATGAGATTTCATATGACACTTTAATTTCTCTTTTTATGTTTGAGCCTTCATTGCTTTTTACTTTTCTAGTTTCTAATCAATTTCCCCCAATGCTTTCCTCAATTTTGGGAATGGAACATTAAAATAATTTCATATTTAATTAAATTACAAAGCCCCAGTAAGAACTTAACACCCAATAAATAGAATCTAAATAAAGCAGTTATTGCTCAAAGGTAATTTTTATGTATTTCTCGTGAAATAGATGATGGTGTATTTTTGCTGGCTTTCAGTGCAAATCTTTTGCATAATCACAAAGTAAAACAATCTATCTTTAAGATTCATTTGTGATTCAATTTTAATATGAATTGTTAAATTGTTATTTCCATTTGCCTTTAATTTGTGCCTTTTTGAACATCTTTGCTGCAACAAGTTGCCATTGCTGTTTGTCCAAATAACAGCATTGCAGGAGTGGTAATTGCAGAACAGATGAGAAAATTACCTATAATACCTCACCTACACACTTCCCTAATTTCCAAATTAAACTCAGTCCTGTATCTTCTCTGTGGGAAATCTCTAGTCATTTTGAGCCTTTCTTCACTACACACACTGATGGCCCTTCTCTCAGCTCCCTTCACTGCTCCTGTGCTACCTGAAAATGAGTGCTATTCTTCTGCATTCCTCCCTGTGTCACATATGACACTTCACAAATCCCACTGATCTTTCAGCTTTTTTTGTCGAGATACAGATTTCCCCATCTTTCTTTCACAGGTCACAGGATTTTGAGCTTCTCCTTCACTGAAATACCTTGTCACAAAGACAGCATGGCCACCCTTTTTTCTCACTCTGCCTCCAGGCCCTCCTTATGGCCTGCAACTGTGGTCTCTGAAGCAATGCCTGAGCTGGATGTGGAGATTTACATGGAAGGTGAGCATTTGCTCTTATTCTTTTCTAAAAATTTATTTTAGCCCAATGAAATGCCATCTCGGAACCCCTCTTGCTCCCATGAGTTTTCTGTGTAGGTGGGATCTCACTTTGAGGCTACAATGCACCTTCCTTTTCTTCTGAGATGGGGAAGAACCTTTGTGTTCATTCTGCCCAATTTTCATGCTGCCCACTTCACTGATGAAGCTAAGAGAGGAAGGAACCTGCCATGAGAAGTTTCTTCATGTTTATCTTCTCTTTGTTTGTAGCTGGCCTTGAATGATAGGAGGTGAATAGCTTCTCCTGGCTCAGAGAGGTCACTGCAGAATGCCGTGAATGTTCTCCATTGGCAAAAGGGAAGAGATTTTCTCTAAAGCCGCCTATATTACTCCTACTTTGTAGAAAAAGAGGGTTTTACTCTATGATACTGCATTACCACCCCTTCAATAAAATTTGAAAATCTGCAAACTTCCTAATCCTTGCACAAGCACTTAGCCATGAGGTTTTTACTGCTACTAATAGGAGTCTTTCAGCTAAATCTCTACATGTCTCTGTAATTACCTACACAAGAAGTAATGTTCTGTAATACCATTCAATCTCTATTTTCATGTCATGCCACAGTCTAATATTCCTCAGCCCATAGCAAATATGCCTTCAGAAAATAGCTTGAGATAGGACAAAATAAGATCCACATTCAAGTGAGAAGCACTCAGTGAAACAGACTCCTGTCTAGTGACTTGATACGCCAGACCATAAGGATATAAAAAGTGCAGGGATGGTTTGTGCCAGATACAGTCTCTGGTTGGAAGATTTGGTTCTAAAAACCCATGGGAAAAAGAACTTGTTCTATTCATTGAATGGAAAAAAGCCAAGATATTTGAAATAAAATAGAAACTATTTGAACTATATATACCCTTCACTTTATTTCCAATCAAGCCTACCACTGGATGTCTATAGAACAAACCCAAAACACACAGAAAAGTGAAATGTACAGCCCAAATTGGAGAAGCAGCTCATAGGAAAGACACTGATTTGCAATCTTCCTTCGGTCTCGCAGAGCTTTCTACATTGTCGGAGATATTACAGTGAGCTTCAAAAGCCAGCCTAGAGAGCAGGTTTTTAGTTCCAGGGTCTCCTTAACTTTCCTTGTTTCATATGGGATACAAGAAGCAAGATGACATTTGTTCTAAAATGATTGACTGAGGATTTCACTGGAGGTCTTTTGCAATTGACCTTCTGAGAGAAAAGCAGAGAGATTTGAAAGGACAGAGCAGGAAATCTTTTCCTACCCATCGTCCACTTACATGGGACTGCCTGTGAGTGGGTGAAACAGAGGTAAAACAAATTAACAGTTTGCAAGAAAGTTATAAGTCAGAAAAGTTGCTTTAGCTGTACATTGAATGACCTTTTAAGAGGCAACCCATTCCCACAAGATAGAGCACTTTGTACCAACTCATGGAATAGCAGACATTAAATCAGTGCAGAAAGATTAAAAAATATTAAATGACAGTAAATGCTAATCCACAAACATCTGTGGAAAATAGACCTTCACAAACTGAATTTACGTACTTATAAATTTGGTTAAGAACCATAAGTATTTTAAAAAATGCAAGCTTTATAAGTTACTTGACTTCACAATATCCTGAGACTTTCTAAAGTTGCAAGCAAAGGCATAGATAAATAAATAATCTTAAATAATAAATAATATTAAGCCCTAACAAATTGGAAACATTGCCTTGATAATGTCAGTGGTACAAAAGAACCAACTACATTGCCTAATTTTTCAGATAAATAAAAAAATGTGTTTTGAAATGGCTAAATATTAATTCATACACATGAGAAAAATGCAGACCATACCTAGAGAATGAGAAACTTCTCCAAGAGAAAAAAATTACTATGAAGGTTGGTGTGTTATTCTATCTGCATCCTGGATGTTTCACATTGCTATATTTTCCTTTAGAGGGTTAATAGGACCCTCATTTACATATATTGTAACTTAAGAAGCAGAAGTTGCACTTTGTAGCATATCACAACTATTTAAATATTTGTCCAGTTCAGCTTTCTAAAATTAAGGAAATGTGTTGGAAAATTAGAGAAAAACCTGGAAAATGAATTTGAAAAATATATCTTCCAGCACAAGGTTCAAGAGACACTGTCAACTTAATTTATCAAGAGATAAGTTAATCACAGTCCTTAAATACCTACATGGGAAACAGAAATTTCATAATAAGATGGCCCTTCAACAGAGCTAACAAAAATGTAATAATATCCAATAGCTTGAAATTGAACCTTGACAAAATTAGGCTCAAAATTAGGTGCATTTTTTTAACAGTAATGGTACTGAGCCACTACAATAATATACCAAAGACTTCCATAGATTTTTCAAGGAACTTTTCAATAACATTCTATTTTTAAAGGATTGGATATATTTCAAACATTGTTTATCTCAGAAAAATCCATCAGCCTTTTTTAGCAGGTCATCCTGTGTTATCAAACCAATACCCATGAGCTGTACATTTTGTAGAACTCATGAGAAGGACCCAAATATTTTTATATTTAAAAAATTAGTCTTCCAGGACTAGTAATGATAGCTGCAGATGGTACATGGACTTTAAATTTCAGATAAATTCAAGCAAAACATTTCAAGAGGTAGCTATGAAGTAGCTGCCTGAATCACTTGATATGCAACAAAATAGGAAAACAATGTAGGATCTTGTTGTCTTAATGCCACATACAGAAAGCAGACAAACAAGCTGACTAGATGTTTCTTTATTGACAGCAAAATCTAGTGTGGTAATTCAGATGATGAATATCCATGTGATTTTCCTCTGACTTAGGGCCTACTATCAGATGTTTCTAACTAAGGAGCTCCAAAATTATATAGGAGCCCAGGCTGTTATAAAGAATTATTTTGAAGCATCAAGAGAATGATGGTAATGGTAAAACATGTATTTCTACTGGTGAAACCAGATGAGCTCCAAAATAGCACTTATATGCAAAAACACCCCACAATTAAATCAAATTCAGACAATTAAGATAGTGACCTCCAAAACCACCCCACCTGTTATCAGATCTGAGAGGCTGCAGATAACTCCACTTTTTTTTCAAAAAAAAGTCATTATGTTGGAGGAATTCTGCTAGGTTCATGATTGCTGCCGTTCTCAGAGGGAGCACAGCACCACAGCACTAGGTAACTGTCCCCATCTTTAAGGCCATTTCAGTTCAAAAATCTGCTCTGAGGATTTTACTGTGACTTTATAGGAGATGTGGGTTTAGTTATCTTGAAATGGAGAATTCATCTCAGGTTACCCACCTCTTACATGGCTGCTCTAACAACAGGCTATTGTACAAAAGACTGTTTATTTTCCTAAAGAATTGAAAATGTCTGTCACTTATAACTGAAGGCCTGACCCGGTTACCAAATCACACTGTGTGCATCTGGCATGAGAATCCCAGCCATGCAGAAACTCCTTAATCCTGGACAAAGACACCATCTTGAATAACTCTTTGTTATTTTATATTAGGGAGCTAATTAACATTTTCTGTTCACTCCCTCGCGTCCTCACCCAAATCAGATGTGCAGAATATCATGCATCCCAGAGTTAAGTACCCAACTCCTCATTTGACACAAGAAATCTCTGAATATCGTATCACTATGTCCCACTAGGACTCTACTACATCTTATGTGGTGAGATAGGTCAGAGCATATCAAGACAAGCTGGCCAGCAAGGGCTGCCTTGAGAGAGTGGGAAAAGAAAGAAAACATTTGTTGGAATGTATCAAAGAACGGATCTACATTTAAAAAAAACCAACAAAACAAACGAAGCTCACACAAAACTAAACAAACAAAAAACTCACACATTCTTTTTTTTTCCTTTTGTTAGGTAAGTTTTATTCAGGATCATCTGCTCCCCATCCAATTTGCCACATCAGGAATGAGGAGGTTTAAGGGTTTATTAAAATAGCCTACTTATATGGTTACTGGAAGAGAAGGTTTCTGTTTCAAAAAAATCTGAATCAGATCAAAAGAATAATGGTAAAACACCCTTTCCTAATCATGCCAAATCAAGAGCAAGATTCCAGCAATAACTACAGAAATCAGACCAATGTCATACTGATTTAGAAAATGGAAAAGCTAGACGAAATTGGGTGAAAAAGAGGATATGATTTCTAGGAATCATGAAAAATTCTAGTCAATCTTATAAATCTAACCTAAGATATTATAAAAATATAACAGTTTTAAGCTTTAAATGAACACTGGAGGAATTCATACTCAAGGTAAAAGGCAAGACTTAAGAACTCAAGAATAAAGTAAGCCATAAGTTTTCTTCATCTCCTGATTCACCAGTTCTAATTTGGAACTGCAGTTCCAAGTAAGAAATGAGAAAAAAAAATACTGGAAAAGGTAATAATTTAATCAGTATAGCAAACTGAATTTTTAAAAATTTCAGAGGAGGGCAGTCTGTCTTCCAGTCAGATCACTCAGTATAAGCAAACACTATATTGTTGTTTGGATAAAGGAGCAGTGGAAACTTGGTGCTAGACCAAGATGAGAATTATTTTATATGGTCCTTTTCCAAGGGAAAACTGCAAAATTTTAATGTAGGAGTTTCTCCAATGAAACATACAGATACTTCAAAAGTATGTACATTATATGTCAACTATGCACAATTGTTTTAAAGTATTTTGTGAACAGTTTTGCCTTTTCTTCATGTCATAAATTCCTACTTCATTGTAACTGCAAATATATAAAAGATAACCATCAACCAAAACATCTTCATATGAGCTACACAGTTTTTAACACTTTTACTTCCTAGAAAAATAAAGTACTTTTGTTTATGACAGCCCTTTTTCTTGATACAGTCTTTGTTCCACAGCAGAAGACTTTTGAGGGACTTTGGAATTTTTCATGAAATGGAAAGTTTGCATCCCAATCAAAAGTGGGAGTTAAGGATTTGCTGCATTCTGGTATTCTGGGCGTGTCAGTTTACTGGGCATAAGTGGTCCATTTGTGTATTTGGTATTCTAATTTGCTGACATAATGTATGCATATAATGTCTTTACCTTGAATGGATATGGTAAAAATAAGAACAAGGGGGGAGTCACACAGAGATAAGTCAACTTTTAAACTGCTGCAGGGGCACCACTGAGTGTGCTGGAATCGCTCGAGGCAGTGGAACAGAGAAATCCAGTCCAGCTCTAGAGACCTGACATGCCCAGAAAGAGGGGCTGGAGCCATGTCAGTGCTCCATATGGGCTAATGCATGGATGCCTTGGCAGGGCTGATTAATCCAGGCAGAATTAATGTGGCCACCTCATTTCTAATGTTTGAACTGGCTCTGTGGACAGCGCCATTGCACTCAGTTCTCCTCAGATTTGTGTGAGCAGTCCAGTAACCCCTAAAGCAGCATTGCTAGGAACTGTCATAATAGGTTTCTTCTGCATTTTTAAGAACAGATAAGGAGGCCCCTTTATGCTTTGCAAGTCTATTAGTGAAAGTTGAAAAACTGTTTTGCAGCTGGTATGAAAATATTTGAAGTGGTCTTGACCAGTACAAAAAAAATCACTCTGCACCAAACAAAAAAACTCTTGCTTTTATACTATTGCCCCTTTACCTGAGGAGAGCAATATTTGAAAATGGTTGAGATCCTGAAATACAGGTAATGTCTAATGTACAGCCCCAAATTAGTCCTGGCAGAGAAGCATGCAATCTTAACTGTATGCAATACTCAGTGGATGAACAGCACAGCCATCAGAAGACAGGGCTGGCACATGCAGTGTCCTGCTTTGATGAAAATGTCTATTGCTGTGCTCTGTGCTAACTGCAATTTCCTAGAGACTGGAATTTTTATGCTAGATAGATCACACTGTTAGAGTTCAGTTGGAAGCTTATAAAGTCCTGGGTTGCCAAGGCCACGTCATCATTCAATTGCTTTGCCATCTGCTAATATCTGTCTATGACAATCCCAGGTGAATTCCTAAATATAGTAATGATCTGAAAACTTGTGGCCATGTTTCTTCAATGAGAGAAGACTGAACCGGAACATTTTGGTAAAGAACCTCATAACTGTGAATAAGTAAAAAAAACAAAAAAAAAACCAGTGATAATAATAACTGTGTGGCCTTATTTACAAAATAATCCAAATAAAATATAAAAATATTGAAAATTTTATCCCAGAATTATTTTTCCTGATGGCCTGCCATAGAATGTGGCATTTTAATATTGTGGAATAGTGATATAGCTTGTCTTAAAAAGGGGGAATGTAGGCTGATATAAATATACTTGAAGGACTTGAACATTCAGGAAGAAAATAATTGTTTCCTCTCACTAGCCAAAGTAAGAGGAGAATCTGTCTGCTACTGGTTGTGAAAAGTGCAACTTGGCTGTCTTAATTACCAAAAAATAGTCAATCTGAAGCTGTAGGAATCAGTCTCCATTTGACAGCACAATTAACTAATTGCCTTATAGCATTCACTTCTGTTTTGTTGAGTACCTTCCTCGGAATGGTGGGGATGCTCCCTAAATTCTGACCACTTGAGAACAGCTTCTGGAGCTCCCTGGAGAGCCCGTCCTTGTGGTCAGGTATAGAGGGAGCCAAACATGGGAGAGAACTTCCCAGAGAGAGGGGATACAGTTCACTCTGGGAAGAGAGGCAATGGCATAGAGCAGCAAGGCTGCCGCTTAAATCTCTTCCCCTGTCAGCAGTTCCATTAATGATTTTGAGCCTTTCTGGAAGCCTGCTGAAGCCGATGGAAGCCCTCTTCATGAGTTCATTGTTGTTTGGACTGGTGTCTCGAAATCACTTTCATGTCCTAAGCTCTCATTGGAAGACTTTTGATGCTGTTTTATCAGATTATCTGCTTCACTTTTTCTTGGAAAAAATTAGGTGTGACTTTTGCTGTGTGCTGTAAACTTCTTATATGAAATGAAATCCAGAATACTTATTTTTTTAGCAAAGGAAATATAGTTATGAACCAACTCAAAACAGCTTCTGAGGCTTGTTTCTGTTTTTTTAATATAATTTATAACATTTTAAAATTTGCTTTAAGTTTGATTCCCAAAATTACACTTACTCTCCTCTAAAAATTGCCATTGTTCTTTGGCTATGCTTATAGTGCAAAATTATTCACTCCATTTCTGGTTAGAAAAGCTGGAATGAAATGATCTTTCAGAACAGTGTACCTTTTTTATGTTTCCAGTATTAACTAACCACTCAGGGTGTGATCTTTTTGAAATCAGAGGATTTTCTATTATACAGGAGTGGAAATATTTAGCTTCTCTCTCCTCTCTCAGAAAACAAACCACATCCTGGAAAAAGAAATGTTTTACACAGAATTTATACATGATAAGAAATTCATTCCACAAGTGGAGTAAGACCTTTTAAAGACCTTTATCTACCTCACAGAATAAATCTGATATGCCTTACAAACCATTATGTGATCTCTTCCTCTCATTGCATGCAGATGCAGCTCCCTCTCCTAAGTGCTAACACCGTAATTTCCATTCCAGTGATGAAATTGGGTGTGGAAGGGGAGAAGTTTGTTCTAATGCACTTGTATATGATTACATACTGGATTGTAAAAATTTAACATTTAGTTTGCTTCTTCTAATAAGCTTTTCAAAGCGTAATAAATCTGAGTATCTTAAAACATCTGTTTGCTCTGGAAGATCAGTCAGTAGGGTTGGGCATCCTGCTGGTGGGGCTGCTGAGACTGTTTAAAGAGCCTGGTTGATACTTGCAGTGCATATTACAAAAGAGCTATTCTTTAGAAAACTTTTGATTTGCACAGCTTGCAAACACAGGATCTTGAGATTGAGCTTTATCTGTGCAAACTGTTTCTCTAGAAGTTCTTCTGGAATTTTTCTTAACAAAGTGTATCAGAGATGCTTGAAAGGCAAGACCCTATCAGCAATATAAGATTAAAAAAAAATCACACAGTCTTTCTTTTGTGCTGTGCCTGAATGGGGCTTCTGGCACTTCTGATTAAGGGGCATCTTGCCAGGTGCAGAAGGTTCAACAGGGTTGGCCCTCAACATATAACTGCTGTGTGCCCCCAGAGAACTTACATTCTGACAAGCGCTGGTCAGGGCAGATACCAGTTGCATTTATTTCTGCATTGCAAAACCTTCTGCTCTAAAGCAACCTTAAAGTGCCTCTTGTTTTTTCACTCCTGTGTGGTGATGAAATACAATCTGATGCAGTACCCAGTAAGGCAAACTTAATCCAGCAAAAAGATTCCATAATAAAATCTTTCAGAGCCAACCACTCACACTGTAAAGCCCCTCTGGAGTTGTCTGATGATACAAATCAGGCATAGCAGAGCAGACACTGCTGACCATGGAGTTTCTACCCAGAGCATCTGCAGCATTTTGCCTCCCTGGCTCTGCTTAAGTAGACAATGTGATGTGGTGGAAACCAGTTTTGTGAACATAAAAAGTGAAGCTTACAATTTTTTTTGAGTTCATATGGGCATTCACACAAAGGAAAGAAATTAAATAGACAATTTCAAAGTTTTTATTTTTCCAAAATTATATGTATTGCTTGTCAGAAAACTTGACAAACAACAGCACATTTAATGTCATGGAGGTAATTCCCACTGCTTATTGTTTTGTATTTCTAGGTCAAAATCAGCACCACAAATTTTTTAAAACCAATAAGGCAGAAAAATAAAGCTTTTTGTCACATACTTGTATTATAAAACATTCTTCCTACACTTTTTAATGCATAAAGATGACATTTTGATGATTTTATAGAGGGCTTTGGGGCCACCTTTATTTCACATTTATTTTCATTTATTTATTTTGGTGGTTCTTTCAAATACTGGATCTAAAAACCTTTCATGTGAATTCTAGAAATTTGTGAGTTAAAGGACAATCAAATATTTCTGAAGCTGGACAGTAGCAGTTAAGATACACAAAAAAATTGGGAAAGGTTTAATTCACAGCACTGAGAAGGTTAAATAATGCATTTGTTTATCTAAAACAAAATTATCCTAATTTGCTAAAGATACCAAGAAAACATGTGATGTAGGAAAAGATGTATTACCAGGGAACTGTAGTGGAGGTCTGGTAGAACCTAACTCCATTAATTTCTGCCCTGTGGCTGTGGAGGGAGTTAGAGTGGGTTTGGAGATGTCCTGAGTTCTACCAGAGCAAATAAAAAAACCCAGAACCCTGCAACTTCCTCTGCATTTCCCTAATTTTCACTGTGTTCCAGAGCAAGTGAGAGATAGTGAAAGGTGCGGTTCAAAATGATAGTGGGAACAACCCAAACTTTATAATTAGGATAACGGTGAAAACAGGCTTACTTGATTTGCCTAGCAGAACTTGTGTAAGCACCTCCCAAAACAATTACTGCAAGCTGCTTTTTATCTGGACTCTGTTGAAGCAGAGACAAGAGAAAGGCAGATGGATACAAATAAAGCAAATCAATATTTCAGGATTTTCAATATGAGTATCCTAACTCAGTTCCCAAATATCAGTAGTAAAAGAAAACAACCCCTTATCAGAGTCAATGGGATGTAGCAGATTGTTTTCCGAACTAGACTGGCTCTTGGGCTGATTTCATGAATTTAAATCCAATTATAAATGTGTATGCTATGATTTTTCTTGCTGGTTTAGATTGGTACATAACGTGAATGTATATATTTGAGAAATTTCCTTTTCTCAAGGAAGGGAAATAAGACTGTTGCTTTTCTCTTATACCAAGCAGATCAATAGATACACTGAATAAAGCTTGTGTGAAAAGAGAATCAGCCCTGATTTTCAACAATACTTATAGCTATAGACACAGTAGCTGCAGGAAATCTGCCTCTTTGACTCTTCAATTCTAGTCTCTAATACACTCTCTCTGATGGCACCATGACAATTTTCTGAAGTAGATCCCTGAGACCTTGGGTCATTAGGTTTACTTTACTTTGTATGGTTTGTCTCAAATGTGAATTCAGGTTGTTTCTCAGGTGTACCACCTACTCCTCCAGAGGAGCAGTGGGCTACTATGACAGCTGAAACACTTCCCACCTCAGTGAAGCTTATTGAAAAATGTTCCCCTGACATGTATCACCTATTTAATCAGTCAGGGAATGTTGTGAGGAACAAGCTTTCTTAGATTATTTCTGTTTAGGAATAAAATGATAAAGCATTTTTCCTTGTGCTATTTCCAATTGGAAATACCATAAGGAAGCATGATTCTTATTATATTTCCTATTTGTCTAAGTGTATTCCCATGCCAAGGGAACAGATGAATCAAAAGGCAGGCAATACCCCAGAGTTTTGATGCAAGCAAATGGCAAGTAAGAGCAAATTACTAATCTACTTTCTTCTTTAACTTTTTTCTTTCCCCCTCAAAACAGAAAATAGAATTATGGCTCAGGAAGCCTCTAGAAAGCCTTATTCATCTTTTCTGACAACAATCTGCTAACTAACTTACGTAAATATGAACACTTTATGCTTTCTAACATAGTTCATTGAAATGGAAAACCCAGACTCTGACTGATGATAATTTGCCCTGTCCTTGTGTATTTGCTGTAAGACTCAGTATGATGCTATGTTATTTCATTTTTTCTTTATTCTCATCTTAATAAAAACTTCTTCCTCATGTAACCAGTATAAGTAGGGCAAAGCTCTTCTAATATGCACCAAAGTATAAACTATTCTTCAAACGACAGTTTACCCCAGGGCATGGAAGGGACAGGGAGCATCCTTTAGCTCCCTGGTGTTGCCCATGATGGATACAGCCTGGGCTCCCTCCTCATCTAGACAGGACTGACAGTAACAGAGGTAAACATTTCTGCAGGAAAAGTGGTGCTTTGTGTGTGGACAGTGTCAATGTGTTCTTCCTGGCACTTGTGCCTCGTCAGGGTTATCACATTGTCTAGCAGACAAAATGCCAGATGAACACATAACCATGAATTCAGGAAGCTGATATTGCATGCACTATGGATGCTCGGAAGTTTTGGGTTTTTTTCTCCAAGAAATTATTTCTAACTAAAAGTGTCAATATTGCTGTCCTTTCTGAGTCTATCTGTGGTTAGAGGGAGATACACTTTTTTCACTCCAGGTAATTTCTGAATCAACTTCAAAAATCAAAGAAAAACACTTCCATTGCCACATAAAGGAGATTTTGAGTTTTGCATAATCAGGATTTGTTTTGGGGACTGGTGGTGAGCAGAGGGGGAAGAATGTTTTCCTTTATGAAGGTCATTAAATTATTTCTATGTCATAATGTTATTTTATGTCTAATACTAAAGATATTTTTTGCTTGTAAAGGGCTATTTTCCATTTTCTCTTTCTCACATTTCCTAGTGATGAAAAGAATAAGGTTGTTAAATAGGTATAATGAAATATGCTTAGCCATATTTTGTTTTCAGTAGTTAAACTTTTTTTTTTTTCTTACCAAGACGATTTATCTGGACAGTATTTTAAAACTGACAACATTTTCCTGCATAAAAATTGTGCTTGAAAAAGCCAGTTTTACAAAACAATGAGTATGTAACAAAGGGAGAAACTGAGGCAGAGGGCAATATAGGATTTGTAATTAATTAATCTCAGTGACAAAATCTTAAATTCTTTCTGACTTAATCAGGGTTCAGACATGAATTTGTTACAGAGAAACCAACAGGTACCAGATTTCTCTGTAGTCTACTTTGAATAATTTTTTTAATTAAAAGGAGTATGAAAGTACCAAATGATAAAATGCCAGGAATAATTATGATTGCCATAACGGTGTCTGCAAATTTTACAGTAGTAGGGCCCTGAATACTTTGTCTCTTTTAGGTATTCTTACAGTTAAAAACAATGTGTATACCAATAATCCTTTTTATTACATTTTAAGATTCTGGCATGGGGAAAAAAAAAAAAAAAACAAAGGAAAAAGCAAAAGTAACTTGTCACTTAGTAATTCATGTGGAAAGAGACCTAGCCTACAAGAGGACATTATTGTCAGCTGAATGAAAGAGATTAAATTGATAAGAAAGAATAGAGGTCTGTTTCCTTCATTGTCTTGGAAAATACATTTGTTAGGCAGCTTTCCAACACAGAAAAGAGAATAAGACACTTCCTAGGACAGAAAGATTAGTGGTTGGAATAGCAGTCTTTCATGATAAACAAACCACATCTTTTTACTCTATTAGGATTTGAGAATTGGTCTCCAATTATACTTCCCTTTTATGAAGATGTGAACATGACTGCAATGGTAACTTAAAGAAGACCTAAACTTTAACATGAGGTTTTTCATTTACTCGCTTTAATATCTGTTAACCATACTCGTGTTTTAGTGGTAGATGCTGAGCTCTCACCCAGTGATAAATGTGCTTTCTTAGGCAGTCTCATATTTCTGTTATGAGTTATTGGCAATATTCTGCTCCACAGAAAAACATGATGTGAGCAGCTACTGCTGAGGATATGGCTTTTAATTAATTGGTTAAAGGAGATGAGCTCAATTCCTTGATCAAAGACTCAAAGCATCACCCACTCAATGGGCTTTCAAATGCATAAGGGATAGCAGTTTATGAAAGCAGTTTTCCATCCAGACCTTAGTATAAAATTAACACTTGGTTAACAAAAATTATATACAGGGAGAAAGGATCACAATAAAACAAGCTATTGTTTCTTCAAAGAAATAGCTTAATGGAAAAGGCCATTATCAGTTAAATAACTTTGTGATAATATGACAGTGGGTCATATATCACGGACTTTTCTCCAATTGAAAAGCTTGAACAAAAGCCAAATCTTTCTATTGATTGTAATGGGCTTCAAATAAGGTCTCATATATTGAAACAATGCATTTTATATAATTAGCCATCTCCAGATAATTCCTGAATTACAGTCAATGAGCTATCTCTACCCAATTCTGACCTTACTTCCAGCAGAAATCACTCAGACATATCTGTTATTGTTTCTCCTACCTCCTGTGTGGATGAACACCTTCATGTGGGCCTTCAAAAGCCTGCTAGTAAGTTATGGAATTGATAATGAATAAAAAAAAGTAAAGTATCAGTTTGTTTCACATTCATAAAAGCAACTAATATACCATACATTTCCTTGTAATTGCAGGAAACAGTGATATAATTCTGCTCTCTAAGTAATTAGAATAGACAAAATGATGTTCTTTATGGAGGAGCATATCTACTTATACTGGTATCCTTCCTCCAAATTCTTTATCCCATTTTGGAGAAAAAATTATTACCAAACATATTCCAAATATTCCTGTAGACAATGAGGTTCCTACTCCACATATCTTGTACTACTAGAATAAACCTAGCCCAAGTGGTGATGATATCAAAATAATTATAGTCACTGGCTTGGTGTGTGGGACAATATTAATAGGGGTGTTGACCATTAAAAGTCTGCCAGTAGGGACAAATGAAATCCTTTCAGAAAAACAACAACAAAAAATATGATAGCAACTTGCTGTTTTAGAAAGCTAGCCAAATCCAGAGAGTATGATCTTGCTGATGTATGTCTTTGCCAAAATTCCTCCCTCTTGGTAACTTAAGGATACTCTCTACAGCATAAATCAGCACGAAATTAGGCCTATTGGAATTCACACAGTTAATAGGTGAGAATTGAGTTTAAACATGATGACCAATGACTAATGCATATCTCTGCATGCTACTACGTACCTAGGCAACTTTATTTAATCGGTATGACTGAAACAATTAGGTATAAATTGGTCAAGAACATATTTAAGCTGGAAAACAGAACTTACCTCTTTAACAAAAACATGAATTATCTAAGATGATTAGGGGACAGGAGCATCTCTCTCATGGGGACAGGCTGAGGGAGTTGGGCCTCTTCAGCATCAAGAAGAGAACACAGAGAGCAGATCTCATCAATGCACACAAGGATCTGCAAGGTGGGTGTCAAGAGAATGGGCTAGTCTCCTTTTGGTGGTACCAAGCAACAGGGCAAATGGCAATAGTCACAAACTGAAATACGGGAAGTTCCATCTAAATGTGAGGAAAAACTTCTTTGCTTTGAAGGAGACAGAAGAGTGTAAAAGACTGCTCAGAGTGGTTGTGAAGCTTCCTTCTCTGGAGATATTCGAAACACACCTGAATATGATCCTGTACAACCTGTTCTAGGTGAACCTGCTTTAGCAGGGGGGTTTGACTACATGATATCCAGAGCCTCCTTTGAACCCTAAACATTTTGTGATCCTCTGAATATTAGAAGGAGCCACAAGAGCAGGAAATCTTGGGTTTTTCTCAGTTTCATACAATTGTTCATGGAATTACTAGACCTGGCTGAGTGCGACTGGAGTGCATTAGATTTAGGGCTCCAGGCACTTTTCCTTATTGAGTCAGCAGTGTCAGTTTGAAGCACCAACACCCTGAACTCTGTGCTTTGCCCATCTTCCCAGCAGGGAGAATTGTTTGCTCCACACCGCCACCCACTGTATTTGCTTATACTACCTTGCATATGTATCTCCAGTAATCCTTCGGGAAAGAACCAAAGTGCTCTAATGTGCTTTTTCTGTCATGCTGATTAGAGAGTGATCCTCAAAAGACTCCAGGTGAGCATAACTCAAGGCCCTTCAGATCCTGAGGTACAAGCAAAAGCTTCAGGGGATGGATAGTCTATTGCAGTGAAGATGGTCTATGCATCTTTTCCCATATGCAAGTCAATTTTGTGTTGCTGCTGTATCGAATGTGGATCAATGGAGTTTAGTATGTTAACATGCCAAAAACTATCCTGCCAGCTGCAGGAGTAATGTCCTGGTGACACCAGCAACCACAGCAGTTTTGTTCCTGGTTGCTGCTGAAATACATGCTTATCAAAGCTGACCAAGTTTCTCCCTCTGAGTGTCTCTGTGGCGCAACATCCAGGATGACCATGGCCTGCAAGGGGCCAGCCATCCCTGGGACCCACAGTAACCCCCACATGTGCAAGGACCTCTTTCTCAGTCTACAGATCTAGTGCACCAGACCTGTTGCATATGCAACAACAAAAATTTAAAAAAAAATCTGTTAATTTTATAGATATTCTTAGTAGGAATACAAGGATTTGTAGTCCTCTGGAGCTGTAAGTGACCCCGTCCTTTGTGGTGGAGCTTCCTTGACTTAATTTTAAAGACATAAAGGCGTGATGGTCATATCTGAATAGGGGATCTCAGGATCTATTTATAGCTAATGGAGAGGAATGGGCAATACAGTACAATTCATCTGACCTATTTTGCACACTGCTATTTTACACAACATATCCTGAGTGTTTTACATATGTGAACTAAAGCACATATTATGGAATAGGTTTTTTAATATTGAGATTGCTACTGCCTCTTCCAGTGAGGGCACACAGGGCATTGCAAAAGCTATCTGGCTCACAATGCATCCTGTCTTAATGAGTTGTTGGATGGGATGCCAGGGAGAAAATTTTGCATCCAATTATTTGTTTGTTAAGGTCAAAAAAACCCAGAGGCTTTTGTTTGGTTTCCACTTTTTTCCCAGCAAGTCTTTTCTTTTAAACCTGTTTCGAGAATGGAAAGAATACACAAAGTGTATTCTTTCAAAGTAGACCTTGGTTGTAGACTTGCAGCATCTTTTGCAAGTTAGTTTTTGAATAAATAAACACATTAAAGTTAAGGGTTAATCTTCAAAGGGCACTGCTGGAACACTAAATTCTGAATATTGAACAACAGGTAGTTCAAGATGCACAGTCAAAAATGGAGGCAATCTCACTTGGAAATAGCTTTTTGAAATGTGTTTAACTTCTATATGCTTCTTTTTTTTAATGTATAGAATAATACTTACCCATTGTGAAGTAAATTATATTCTTGCCAACACACAATAGGTTTGTGGCAAAGATGGGGATAAAATCATGGACTGAAAAATTGTGCTTTAACAGTAGCTGCACTCCCCTTCTTTTCTAACCTCAAGCTTTGGCTTTAACCATTGTTACTTTGGGAATTACTGTAGTTTTTCTCTACCATCAAAGAACAGATTATTTTAAAAATACCTTTTATTCAAACTAAATTGACTTTCAAAAGGAACTTAAGCTTGCTTATATGATTTGTTTCTTTTGTTTCTGTCTTTCACACTTGTCTCAACACGTTGCTAGCCATCCTGATTTGAAAGCAGCAGATACAGGTCTCTTGGCTTCTGTAAAGGTAACTCATTTACCAATATATAAAAACACCACTAGGATAGGAGAACATCTAGCTCTGATTCAGCTGTTTATAGCTTTACTGTGTATCTCTTTTATTGACCTTTGTAGACATGATTTGCTAATGGGGACGTAAGAAAAGATTCTGTATTAAATTTCATTGCCTACTCTGTTATTAATGTGACAGGAGACCTTGGGCAATCCCCATGAGTTCTCTTGCTAGTCTTTCTGTATCTTTTCTATCTTGTATATTAAATCTGTAATTCTGCAGATATAAACTCCTATTCTGCAGAATAAACTACCCACAAGAAGTTTATTCAGTGAGTAATTCCATTTTAAGAGTTTACAGTTTGAGCAGGTATTTTTGTAGGGCATAGATGGTTGCTTCCTAAGGGTTTATGGAGTATAGAGCAGTAGGAGCCTAATCTCAGCAGGAGAACTTACACGCTTTCATCATCCTGATACTAAAAAATTTTCAACAGGCATAAATTGCTATAAACTGGATAGAATTACTCTGATTTTCTATTATCTTATGTACCAAAGTGGACATCTCATTCTGTAGTAAGGCATGTCAGCATAAAGATTCCATATTAGTTGCATTTATCCGTATTTGCACTGCTGAAATGATGCAAGCTTCTAAATATCCTTGCTGGGTTTTTTAAATTTCAGCACTCCCATTACATCTTTTCATCTTCCATTTTTTGCTCTGCAAAATATGCTTTGTCCTGCCTCTATGACAACAACTCATTTGTAGATGTACAGGTGTTACACCACCTATTATGTGGAATTATGCTGCTACTATCACTGAGGAACTTAAGAAAGAATGTTTTGTAGTGATAAAAAAGGAGTAGATGTTTACTGTATATTGTGCAAAATAAATTCCTCTTCCAGTAGAAATTCTGTGCCATCATAAATTCTGACTCTCATAATAAATGTTTTTAAGTCTGGTTCTAGGAATAAGCAAGCATGCAGTTATTAATGGCAGCATGGTTGTACTACAAAAAGAGATAAAACTCTGTTGTATTCTTTGCTCAACTCTGAAGCTACTCTCACCGTCACATCCCTGGGGAATGGAGTAGATGTTGCCTTTTCTGCCATTTCTATTCCTTCTGCAGTCATGAGAAACATAGGGAGCTCTCTGGGCTGTCTCCTGCTGTACCAAGTTCAAGCTATATGGTCCCAGCTCATTCTAAGTCACAGACATCCTAAGGACTAGCTTCAAAATGAAGGTTATGTACTAATTGAGAAGTTCTGAGATTAATGTTTGAAGGTAATTGGGATTTTTTTGCTACATAAGTTACTTACTGACAATATATTTACTCTTCAACAAATAAAAATGACAAAACTAAGAAAGAAGAGGCATTTTGAAAGTTTTTTGTGGTGTTCAAGTGAAGTTCAATAGAAAGGAAATAATAAGCTATTTAAAAGATCAGAACTTTAAAAACTCTAGTAAAATGACATTAAACTACCAATTTTTCATATATACAAGCATTATTTTAAATATCAATATATACAAAAACTCACTGATTAGTTCAAACTCTAAATTCCTGAATTTTATGTCTTATTAGTTTCTTTCCCGTGTTAATATTTTGGAAGTTCTCTTACTTACCCTTTCACACATTTATGCAGTGAGGTCTGATGCTAATAAAAGCTGCATATACCAGGTGCAGATTAGAACTCAGTTATCTAAAGACTTCAATTTGAACGTGAAAAGCAGTGAGAGCAAATATGGGATACATTAGGGATTTTGAGACTTTTCAAAGAGTAAGAATATGGTATTGGGATTTTGTTAACTGATAGGCAAGGAAATCTAGCTATGACACAGCGATGTCAGGATGATATTGCTGTGAACTGGGAACACAGTAGGATTTTCTTCCAGGTTGTCAGAGGAGGGTGGGGGAAGGGTTTGTCCCTGTGGTATATATTCATTTATTGACTACAGTCACAGTTATTTGCTTCAGCCAGCATGATCTGAAATGCATGTACAAAAGCATATAGGTATTGGAATTTTCAACTCAAATCAGAATCCTAATTAACTGTAAATCGTAAAGCCGGTAGCCTGAGGTATATTAAAATGAGAACTTTGTACATGAAAGGCTGCACATGCCCCAAAATCTAAGTATTTCCTACTTATAAACCACCAAATTCATTGCATCAGCTTCCATGACTGTAATTCTGTTCCTGAGGGATATACAAGTAGAGTTAACTGAAAACAAATATGAGTGTGCAACTCATAGAACAAGTCATTTTATGGAGACATTAAAAATCACTGACATAAGGAAAGACAACATAAAATATTTGTACTTAAGGTAAGAATATGACATTAAAGCCAGAAGTGAACTTAGTCCATTGTACTTCATCAAATGCCTCTTTAATCTCTAAATGTGTGTGATTATAAAGACATTAATTTCAAGGGGAAAACCACATCAGTAAAGCACTGCTGAAACACCTGGCACAATTGAATTTCACGCAGCACCAAACGTGAAGGCAAAGAGATGGAGTTACGAAGCACATTGAACAGAACTGACACAGAGGACACCGTTCTATCAGATACATAAAAGGTTCTGGTTATAAAGACCCAGTCCTGCTTAGGGCAACAGGGGTTATGTTGCCTTTAATAGGAGCAGAATCAAGATGTAAAGGGATATTTGGTTGGTTCTTTGGTGTTCAGGAGCAAACAACAAAACAGAAGTTGCAGAGCCCTTGAGCGTGAGCACACTCTGCTCTGTATCATTATTACCATTTCATGGGGCCAAGTTATCCTGTGATCTGGATTTTAATAACAGCTGGATCCTTCCCCTTGGCACATGCTGAGGCCAGGTTTTGAATACAAGCTGAAGTGTTCCCTCAGCTACTCCTTCACTGTACCCTTTCCTAAGGGGTCCAACTTCTTCAATAAAGAAGTTATTCTTATCATGCTCAGCAAATCTATGTCTAGATTTTAAATTATATTGAACACACACTATTTCCTAAAATCATTTTCACTATTGGCTAAAACACCTATGAAATGCCAGTTATCCTTTTTGGCTTGGTATAAATGAAAGGAATTTGCTACTTTCTCTTTTTTCCTCATAGAAGACAGAGTTTAATAGTAAAGAAAGTCTGCTATGAGAATTGCAAAGCATATAATCGGAACAAGAAAAATTCCTGCAATATGAATTAAAGAGGTGACAGGAAGAATGTCAGCAGTGGTTTAATGTCCAAACATCAACCTTCATTAATTCCCCCTATTAAACAATGTTTATTCAATAAATAATGGTTAAAAAAAGAGTCAGGGAAAAGTAGAACTAATGCAGATTAAGGGAGATATGAATCTTTGGGAGGATCTTGGGAGCACCTTGAAGTTAGATGCAGTAATGTATTGCCAAAACCAATACTGAATCTAATACTGATCATAGAACATCTCAAGCTGGAAGGATCCATTAGAATCATCAAGTTCAATTCCTAAATACACAGCCATTCTGAATATTCACATTGAGGAATACTGTAGAACCCACTGTTGAAGTTGCAAAAGTTCACCCAATTTATAGTGACTATGAAACTTGTGCTGCAATTTAAATCTGTTTCTCACTCTCAGAAAAGCTCAGTGTCACCCATGAAAGGAGGAACAAATACCACCTACGTATACGCTAACTGAACGTGTTTATCTGAATCTGTCAACTACATCAGAAATCAAGTTGCTAAATGTTGTGTTCAAAAAATTTTTGTGGATTTGTGACATTCCTTGGAAGGCTTTAGATCCATAAAGCAATGAATAAATTATAAGAAGACATAATTATGGTATTTTCATCCCTGACAGATATAATTTTATTCCATAAACACTGAAAAGAAAGCTGCTGTTTTTCTCAGACCAACACTCCTAGATTTAAGGGAAAAAAAAAAAAAGAAGGAACATGTCTTTGCTGAAAAATGACATATTTAGTAAATATTGTCCATGGTAATTTTTCCTTTGGGAGCACAACAGAAACATGTTTCAGATACTGTAACTACTGTATATTCAGAGTGTATGAGCACTGTATATTCAGAGTAGATGATAATCTCTGTAATGTTTCTTATGAAGCTCCTTGTGGAGTCTCAAATGTAATTTTAATGGTATCCTGGAGAAAATAAAGAAGTTATAACACTCAAATTGGATTCCAGAGATAAGGTTAGTTACTGAGGGTACAATTTACATCAGCTGAATTTAGCTGTCTAACATGCCTGTATCTAATTTAGGCTCCCTTTGCAGTCCATCAAGGGAAGAATGCACCTCCAAAGGGAGAGCAATTCCACTCATTCTGACCACAGTTTTAGGACAGGATGAAGGCCCAATGACCAGCGAGGAAAAACAATTAATAAGAATAGCAACCTGAATTCCAGGCAGGAAACACAGGGAAAGTGTATTGGATCTAGACTGATAGTGCATATTTGCACATAAAACCAGATTAATGAAATGGGAAGTTTTCAAAT
Organism: Molothrus aeneus; assembly: GCF_037042795.1. Taxonomy (NCBI): domain Eukaryota; kingdom Metazoa; phylum Chordata; class Aves; order Passeriformes; family Icteridae; genus Molothrus; species Molothrus aeneus. The sequence goes on along the minus strand of NC_089650.1, from coordinate 45,249,879 downwards.
GTCTCTAGGGATTTCCCCCACATCTGCTGGAAATCACTGGAGATGGCTCCACACTGAATGTTTCAGTCTGAGGCTTCAAATCATCCCTGTATCTCTGTTCAGCGAATCCTGTAGCATATATGTAAATCTTCAAGCTTAAATCCCATTAACATCAAAGGGATGTAAGCATGCACTTAAATGTTTTGCTGAACTGGTACCCTTGGCCCCACTCCAGCAAAACATGTAAGCGTGTGCTTAACTTTAAGAATGTTAACCCTGTTAACTTCCATAGAGTTGATTTTCTACAGTTTCCTGAAGTAAAACACACATTTTAATGCTTTGCCAAGTCACTATCTTAATAGAGATGCAATGCCTGTATCTTATCAGCATTACAAGCCTCAGCTAAATTAGTCATACTTAAGCACAAAGGGTAGAGCTATGTATGCTGTGAGGAGAAGAAATCCATTAGGAATGCCTAACCAAATGGTAAATACTGAAAACTAAGTACAAAAAAAAATGGATTCCAAAATAATATAAACTGAATTAAAGCCTTGGTTCATCCAGGACTCAAGCACTTGATGTGCTTTAAGCACATTGCAGTTCATGCCTACATTTAGGCATGTGCTTAAGCACCCTGATGGACTGGTCCATCAGTGTACACCTTCTCTTTTATATGTTAGCTGAAGTAAAATCCTCTGGATTTGTACATCACATTGCTTTGCCTAAGATATGAGACAAACTGCTCTAGTCTGATGCTTATATGTGCACAATAAATCCAGATATAAAAATCAATAGAAACATTTAAACCTGAAAGGCTGTAGAAGTGCCATTGGAAAAAGTCAAACGTTAAAAAAATGAATCTCACATAACTATGAGTTTGCTATAACAGCCAAAGAAATGTTCATGTGTATTCATATGCTTTTCACAGGAAAAAGCTTTGCTAAAATAAGTGGTACACAATTTTTAATGTCTATTTCTAGATTTTTCACATTTACACATTGCTATGTAAATGACGTTTTATACGACTGTCTGCAGTATGCCACACAAGCAAGTTACTTTTTCTAAGATTTTGAATTTTATTGTAGTGTGATTCACTTAAAAATTAGGCAAATATAATATTATCAGTACAATGTTTAATGATGTATGTATTTACAAAATAGTCACAGGGCTATGTTTTGTTTATGCACAATGGCACCCTGTTTGCTAAATATATCATAGGTTTATGTTACTGTAATGGTGCTTCCTTCCTTGGCTATTAATCTAAACTGCAAAGTACATGTATATTTAATAATCTTCAGAAAGTCTGTATGACTTATTTACATTTTCTATCCATCCTGCAGCTTTAAAGTCCTTCAAATATTGGCCACCAATCCTATACCATCACAATGCTTTAATATATGCAAAAAAGATTAAACAACAGTATGAGATGAGTGAAATCAGGTCTCAAAATGCCAATAAGGATATTGTGCCCTTAAACTGATATTCTAAACCAAAGTTATTTTTCATCTTTGACAGTGCAGTGAACTGAACTCATCATATTTAAAATATTTGAAGAGGTGAATATCATATACTGATGTGTAATGGCATTTCTTCCAGTAATCTGAACATCAAACCATAGAACAAAGAAAAAAACAGGAAAATGAGCAAATTGATCATAATAGCAGTTCCTTATAAATAAATTTGGCATTTATTTGAGAAATTAGTTAATAGAAACTTACAATATGTTGCGTTATTTTTATCACTTGTAACATATGCTTAGAAACTGATAAATATTTATCTTCCTTTCATTACAATAATTCACAACTCAGAAGAAAAACTGCAATTTCTTCAGTTATATTTTTTCCATCCATATGGCATGCTATAAGAAACATAATTTGTAGAAAAAATATTTTATTATTAACAGGAATCTGATAAAAAATAAAACTAGGGAAAATATGAAAATAAATTTGTAAAAACATCTGAAAGAAAAAAGCACATATGTTATAATATCATCATTTAAAATCTATGAAAAGAAATGTAATTTTAAAGACAAAGTTAATGCCTCCCTTTGAAATCCTCATGTTAAAATCAAAAACACTTTAATGGAAGACAGACATAGGTACTGTATGAAGAATTACAGCTTAGAAAATTAATAAAAATAGTATCTAAAACAGTATTAGTAAGATATGAAGCTCATTCATTAATGGTCTCTGTGATAATATATCACTGAAAATGTTGCATGAAGGACAGTCTTTGATAGGATTATGTACAGTATAATAGCAAGATATTGAAATTAAAATTCACTGAGAAGATACATCTTGTGAACTGAAGGGTAAGAAGATAATAATGGTAACATTAATAATAATAAATAACAAGTATAAAATGATTCACATAAATAGAATTTCCATCAGCTACCATTATTGTAATTATGAGAATGATAAAGTAATAATCTACAGTAAATAGCTAATTTTTTATTGATTCACTGTTTAATTTCTTTTTTTAAAGAGCTTTAGAATTGCTGTCAATAACAATAATGTGTACATGAAGAAAAGTTATGTAGAGAATAAATGATGAGAACAGTATTGTGTAATCCATTTCTAAAGAATATTTTGGAACTATTATTTGTGTTTTGGTGGATGAAAAGAAAAATTCTTAAAATAACTTCCCTACCTATCTAATGAGTGCTGTCAGTTTTCTTCAGCAGATAATTATTAGGGCTCCAGAGGCACATTGGGAAAATTTAGAAAGTTAAGTATCTGAAAGTTTAGAGGCTTTTTAATTGTACCTCTCTGTAAGATGCCATCAATGGCATCTATGCAGGAAAAACAGGCTGTCTGACTCTACAGCAGCCAACAGCAAAATTAGCACAAAAGGCAATGAAAAGGTCAATGCAGAGGCTGAATAGGAGATATTCTAAGGAACTAACAGTAATGCTGAGCAAATATATTCTAGAGTTTAGCATACATGTCCCAAACAAACCTTCTGCACTGCAGCAAGGTGAAGCTCAAATGTTAGGACAGGCAGAAGAAAGACAGAACCTTATATGAGCAATTGAAGTGATGGTGATCATACAATACCATTGAATGTCCAATTTCAACTGCTATTGAATTCAAAGAAGAAGAGAGAATAGCTATGCTATTATAATATGCTATGCCTTAAAAAAAGCTGAATAATGTAATCCCAAGAGAAGGACTACATTTTATTTCATAAAGATTTTCTCTTTAGTTTTTTAATATATTCATTGTCATATCAGTGTCTTTTGATAATTAATAATGTAGATGGCCTTTGATCAGCCCCATATGAGTATTTTTAGAGTCTGTTTTCTTTCAGATGAAGAGGGATATTGGATAATATCAGCCTTCATTGTACATCATGATTTTACTTTTGCCTTGCATGTTGCTGTTTGAGTTTTGTGGGCTGCTGGTCAAGAAATCATTGCACATAGTTGAGTAAATTCATGTTATAAAAGAGTTCTTTTTGTAAGTAGCATCTGCCTCAAACTAAATATATTCTAATACCGAACAATATTGTTTTCACTATGCAATGCAGAACATATTTCAAATTTTTCCCTTTTCCCAAAGAGAAGAAGTAATTGGGGAAAAAAAAAAGAAAGAAATGCCATGTTGACTATGAGAAAATAGCAGAAACCCAGTGTGCGTCTCTCTCATTCTGACAGTTTAAATTTGTGTCCTTCTCATAATGGCACATGGTGATAGTGACATAAAGTCTTAATGAACTATGTTATGCCTCCATGGTGGTGGATTCAAAAATCAGAGGTCTGGCAAAAATCTGGCCATCATATTGTCATTATGTCAGTTAGATAGGAAACATATAAAAGGTTCCTACGTAAGTAGGAGAAACTGGCAATAATTTGAAATGTTTGATACTGTTGTAAGTGGAGTAAAAGGACACCTCATCCTGAGGGCAGATGTAAATGCTATCATATACACGTGGCAAAAAGCAAAATGTTCTTATTGGCATGACAAAAAACAACACAAAATATGTAGCAGTATTTTTTTTCTTTTTTCTTGAAGGAGAGTAGATATTGTCCCACTGTATCCATTCCCAGAAGGGGACAGTTGGCACATGAAGCCAAGTGTGCAGAGAGAGAGAAAAGATCTGTCTTGCACAGATAAAAAGGGAAATGGGTACCTGGAATAAAAGGTGTGTGTCTGTAGATATATATATATATATATATATATATATATATGTCTGTATGTAAGCAAGAACATATCAAAATGTCTATTTATATGTGTTATGATAGTAGTAAGAGAGGAACTTTGTGAAATTAACAAGTTATATAATTAAAAGCAATAAATAAAATTTTGGTTTTGAAAAAATGATCCATAGAAATCCTGAGGTATTTTTAGAGATGCACAGGATCAGATTAATTAGGTGAATTACAAAAAACACCACAGTAGCATTGCAACGGATAAAACATTGCAAAAACCAGAAAATTCTATGTATGACTTTCAATGCACAAACCAACTACTGTTGAGACAGGCAATTCCCTTTGGGGATTCATGTTCATTCTTCCTAACACTATTTGTTTGGAGCTTCTTGAACCTGTTAATACATGCAATATTAACCCCTCCTGGAAAGTGGATTGCCAAAACCCTTGACTATTTTTCTTAGCCATTATTAATAGAACTAATATTATTCGTACAATGGTTTGGGTTGGAAGGGTGTGACCGTGGTCACAGGTGAAGTAAGAGACGAGAATGTTGACTCCATGGTCAGAAGGCTTGATTCATTATTTTATGATATATATATATTACATTATGACTATACTAAAAAGAAAAAGGACAGGTTTTCTCAGAAACTAGCTAAGCTAAGAATAGAAAAGAGAAGAATGATAACAAAGGCAGCTCTCTTGGACTCTGTCTGAGATAGCTCGGTCTTTGATTGGCCATTAATTATAAACATTTAAGATGGGCCAATCACAGGTGGAGCTGTTGCATTCCAAAGCAGCAGATAACCATTGTTTACATTCTGTCTCTGAGGCCTCTTAGCTTCTCAGAAGGAAAAATCCTAAAGAAAGATTTTTAATGAAAAGATGTGTGCGACAGAAGGGGTCTTAAAGATCAGCTATTTCCAACCCCCCAGCTATTTTCCTACCAAAGACAGGGATACCTTCCCCTGGACCAGATTGCTCAGAGTCCCATCCAACCTGGCCTTGACCACTTCCAGGAATGGGACAGCCACAGCCTCCCTGGGCAACCTGCGCCAGTGGTGAGATACTGGCGCAGGTTGCCCAGGGAGGCTGTGGCTGTTCCTCACAGTGAGGAACTTCTTCCCAATATCTAATCTACCCTTTAAAGCATTCCCCCTTGTCCTGTAATGACATGTCCTTGTAAAAAGTCCCTCACAGCTCTCTTGGGAGCCCTTTAGGTGCTGGAATGCTGCCCTAAGGTCTCCATGGAGCCTTCTCTTCTCCAGGCTGTACAACCCCAAATCTCTCATCGTGTTTTCATAGGAGAGGTACTCCAGCCCTTTGTAGCATCTTTGTAGCCATCCTTAGGAGCCAGTCCAACACATTCATGTATTAATATTTGCTTTGATTTCCCACAAACTTAAAAGAGAATAATTTGAATCCAGCTCCTATTAGCTAGCATCCTTCTAAAATTTTTATTATAATTTTTAATCTCCTTTGAGGACATTTTCCTGAATTAAGGAATGTGGAGCTGTGACCTGTGTAAAAATCTCTGCCAGGTGACAGTGATTGTCTGATAATATTGATTATTAAAGACTATAAGAATAATTGCTGCTTTCAAATATCCTGCAAATCATAAATGCCTATATGAGGGCTTTCCCTAGGCAAGCTTCCAGAGTGGTTTTCCAGAATGTTATTTCCAAATGAAGAATTTTGATAAATTTGTTTCTTTCTATCCTGAATTAAATTATCTTTAAAAGTTCAAGGGTGGTGATTCTTTACTTGAGTGGATTTTACCTTATTTTAAGGTAGGGCATTCACTTATGAAGTGGGTGGGAGTCCAAGGACTGGCAGTTTACTGCACCCAAAAGCAAATGGATGGAAAAAAATTAAGCATGAATAAATATGCAAGATTATACACATTGTAAATGGGGCATGCAATTTTAAAATAAAAACCTAAAATTCTGCTGTTGAGACTATTGTTAATTAGATCATTTAAATCTATTAAAAAATAACTACTGAATTCAATCTGTTCCCTTTTCCATGCTTTATTTCTGTTGATGATTTCTTGTAAAAGTACAATGATCTCAGTTATATGATTGCTCTACCCTTTAGTCTCAATGCATTGTGTAAAATATAATGCAGTACAGATGTCAACCTAAGAACTAAATAGCTTATATTTCTTAAGAACCATGAAAAAATATTAACACTATAGAAACAATAGTTCAGTAATTACTTTTTGCTGTGAAGTGAGGTTAGGCATTTATCCTTATAGATCCCTAATACACTTAAAATCAGCACTGCCCCTGTGGTCCTTTTACCTTTGTTGATAAATGTATTGTACAGGATACCTTGTATGACCACTACAGTATTTGAGGTCATGCTAGGCTGTTAGCACAAATGGTGTGAACAATAGTTTATATGCCACTTAACTCCTTGGAAGAAACAGTTAACCTTGCCAGAGAGGACAGATCAGTCATGTATAGTTATTAAAGTCTAGAAGGTTTTGTTATGCTCTGAAATACTTTTACAGAACTACAATACTCTGGTATGAGCTTTACCAAGTAGGGGAGAAATGAAGTCAAGAATTATCTTTACCACCTTTGAAAAGGATAGTAAAAGTTTTCTAAAAAAATATTTTACCAGAACTACTTTTGAAGCACACACAAATTTTGATGTATTTAATCACTAGAATTTTTGAACAAGGCTAACCAGGTAGCAGTATATTAAGCCACTGTATTAAAACAAACTAAGTTTACAAAAATTAATTGTGAATTTGATGGCCTTGAAATGGATAGTCAACAAAAAACCTCTTAGATCTTCTTGACAACAGTTTTCCAAATAATGATGAAACATCATAAATGACATAGGTGAGCATCATAATTGAATTTTATTTAGCAAGCAATTAACTATAAAAATGCCTTCCAAAAAAATATCCTTTCCCAGAATTTCTCATGAATAGAAATGACAGAGTGAACAAAGAATAAAACACAGTAGGAGATTACTGAGGATTTATCAGGTATTCTACATACAGATGGCTGGTGTTAACACAGATGACCCAGTTTTATGACATAATGTTCTGCTTCCACATTGTTGTTTATTCCAGTGGATTGATTGTCAGATCCAACCAATTTTTGGCACTTTTAGAAAACACAAAGCTGAAGGCAGCCTCATCTATTTTTGTTTCAGGCATAGAAGCCTGTCAGCCCCTGTACCTGCATGTGTGTTTGTATGCATCCAAACATCATTAACCACTATCAAAAATCTTTATATTTTAAGGGTTAATTCAGAATGTTAGTGTGGCTGTCTTAGTCTGGCCTGCATTTTCAATGCAGCACACTCACATTAGTCACTTCCTCTCCTCCAGCTCTGGTTTAACATCCCTATATGCAAATGAACAGGTGCTCCCTCAGGCAGGGTTTGAGGTTACAGAGGAGTGGTCTCCTCCCTTTGCCAACCAACCTACCCCATGCCACATGCCTCATCCATGCTGCACTGCTTCCACCACTTCTTCCCAGACTGGACCTCTCTCTGATTCTGCCTGGATTGCTGATACCCAACTCTACACCTGAGGTGGCAAAGACTCACTCAGCCTTGCAGGGCCTCTTTCCACTGGCACACTTATGTCCTGTGCAAGCATGGGAACTCTCACATGACATCAGCTTTCAAGTCTCTGAGCAGGAAACTCAACCATGTTCCAGGGTACATGGGAGCAAACACATTCCATAATGAGCATTTAGGGGAGAAAAAAACACTTCTAAGATTGTCTTCAAATACGCATCTTCATGGATGTATTTAGTAGTCCATGTCCCTACTTTCCTACCATGAACTATTGCCTCACTAAGTAAGAATATTTACTATGTCTTCAAGAGAAGGACATGGAGAGCAGCAAGAACAGGAAGAAATCAGAGTGCTACCACTGCCTTTTAAAATCTCCTAACTAGCAAAATTAAACCATGTCTCTTTATTTATTTATTGCACTTGTAAAAAGATTAATGGGGATGTGATTCCTTCAGGCTTTTACATATAACCCCATCACACAAAGAACAAAATTACACAGTGCAGCAAACGATCTAAATTAGCTACATTTATTTAAATAAGTGCTGTGGAAGAAACAATAAATCAACAAGAATCCTCACAAAAATGTGTTTACAAAGTGTCTTATAATTTGTTTTAGCTAGGACACAGACTTCTAGCTCTTAGCTAAGCTTACTTCTAACAGTCTATTATCATATCAACAGTTAATGAGTGTTTGCTATAGAAAAGCATTTCTTAGTAAAAAAGGACTACATGTAACTTTTGCCTTACTGTCCTTTAAGATATGGCTGGCAACTCTACAAGAAATAGATTTTTGTAACAAACATTTTGTTAAAGGCTACTAACTTGTGAGACAATCGAAATTAACTGACAGAGCTTTGTTAAATCAGAAAAAGTGATTACTTGAATGGTCATAATCATGCAATTATCTCATCTTCACCCTTTTTGAAGACTGTATCTATATCTAGTCCTATATTGGGAGTGAGTAGGGGGAGCTCTAATGCTGAACCTGTGATGTATTCATAAATCAGTACTTTCAGAGCCTGTCATGGGCTCCATAATGAGGGTCATTATTCAGGCAGAGTGTCAAAACTACTATCAAAGGACCTTCTCAGAATCACAATCATTCTGTTTCTTGTTAAATAAGCAATGTAGTACACAAAAATGGCAAACAAGAAGCAGGTCAATTTGATACAGTATGAGGGCACAGAGACCTCTAGAGTAATTTACCCTGTGGGAATTCTGATGGTTTGTGAGATAAATTATATACACCCTCAGAAATGATTAATGGTAATAAAATCCCAGGAATATTTTCAAAAAAAGTCCATATGTACATATGGAAACTTCAGTAACAAAGAAGACATTTTCTAAAGCGGAACACTTAAAGAAAATTATTATTAGAACTGCAAGTAGCTCTCTGGAAAGCTACTAAATCTTATTACGAAGTTGGCAGCATTCTGTGGAAATGCTTTATTTCCATTTGCTGGAAGAGTTTTTTTTTTAAAAAAACAACACCAAACCTAGAGCTTTTCTGAATTAAAAAGAAAGGAGATAAAGTTGGGGGGGGCGAGGGGAAGGAATGACAAATTGTAAAAGATTTGCTGAGACAGGCTATTTTTGACTTAATTTTATCATAACCAATATGAGATATGAAAGGAATTATTAACAGAATATCATCGGAACATTTGACCACAATGGCAATATATGCAAATTACATATGCACTTATTGGTAAGTGATTAAAGGCTGTATTCAAATCACATAGCATAGGTGCCTAAATTAGGCATTGGCATTACTTCCCTTCTTTCACTTTAGAGAACAAGAGTATAATAGCCCTACATGCGAAGTAGTCCGAATTGCTCATTCTCACTTGAACTAAAACATTACATTAGTAATGGGTAAATTAGGCACCAGTGAAGGCAGTCAAAATTCTACCTTAAGATGACTTCTAGATACAGTGGCCAATCATTTGGGGATTAATAGTCAACCTCTTCTGACACCAGTAAAGTGTCTCAGATTAGTCTTATGCAAAAGCTCTTTATTTTCCCTTGTCTATTAGGGAACTGTGTTGAGTTTATGCATGATGTCTTTTCATAATATACAAATCTATATATTATATATATGGATACACATATGTATGTAATTCCACAGGTATAATCATACACAGCATAACTCTGAAACAGCAAAATATAGTAGGGCAGAAATTTCACTACAGTCTCTTCATGTAGCTCTTATTTGACTGGTCTGAGTCTTCTCCTAAGCTTTGTTAAGAAACAGTAAAGTAGACCTGACCAGAATTTAGTGTTGTCCATGAAATTATGAAATTGTACAGTCACAGTCTTCAGAGATGGATGTCAAGAGGTCCATATCTACCTGCAGATCCTGATACACACACAGAACTGCTGACTTCAACAGGGCTTTTCTGCAAGTGTGAAGTTTCCAGAGAAATGCTACAATTGCACCTAATACCAATTGCAGACTCTGAGACTTTCAAGAGCTTTTCAAGATACCAAGAGCTTTTGAAACTATAATTGTCCTATTACTATTTTCCAATCTTAATCTCTTTTATTAAATATTTACAATGTAGTCTTATAGATTTTTGTATCCACATGCACACTTATATAGCATAACTTTATGATAAAGACTGATAACTTTTTTGTATCCCCTTCAAAGCAATAAATAAAGAGTGGGTCAGACATAAGTCTGCTTCTCTGCTTCTTTTCTCATATTACCCTTATTAAACAGCAAGGTGAGAAGTAGATTAAAACACAGTCTCCCTAAGTGCCTCACAAATCCCTCAGCTTCACTTTCCCACACTGAATTTTGTCTGACAACAAACCCTACCTTGTCTAGACTTACTTTTTAAGTAAATTTGTATCTGTGAAATAATCAAAAGCAAACCAATTATATTCAGGCATCTTTTTTTATCCATCTGTTTGGATATAACTGTCTATTTAATTGTGTTTGCATATGAAGCAATGTTCTATTGTATGCATAGGTACTCAATTATTTAGATTATACGTTTGAATAAACTGTGCAGTTAAAGGAGTACCCTTGTAATGCAGGACAATTACATTTTTCTAGCACAGTTTACACGTTATTAAACTAATATCAATTTGGCCAACACAGCTGGATATAGGATTCTACCCTTCACCTATCAAAGTTCTTTTCTTTAAGGGTACATTTTACCCCTACAATTATCAGCCATTGTTAGTCATTTCAAATTATATCAAATTACGTAAAAAGGCTAGTGTGAATAAAGACTAAAAAAAAAAACATTTCACACTGAAGACTGTACATTTAAATGCAGGTTTTCCTAATGCAGCCATAAAAGTCCTGTATAGATGCATAATAGGTCAGTATAAAAGGTGTCCACATGAAAAACACTGTCTGGCCAGTGTAAGAAAGTAATATGATTTTTGTACTGTGGAAGAGCAGTTCACTGCATATGTCATCTTCCTACCAATCAGGGATGACTATCACATTTTTCCAAAGGAGAAGAAAACTACCTTTATGCTGAAAAAAAGCAAAAATCAAATAATATTAAACACCTAGAAATAAATATGTGCTTTTCAGTCCTTGAAATAAGTTTTCAGTGACTAATCATAAATATTTATTCTGAGTGGAATAGTGGAAAAGAGATAGAGAGAGATGTAATAAAATAATCTCACAGTTTCAGTCTTCTGGGCATCTTTGTCTGCCTTGTACCTTGGAAAGGAATACTTTGCATGCGTACAAACTTGACTTTAAAACAAAGTCTGGTCTTCTGCATCTGTTACACACCTGTATGCTCAAAGGGGAAGAACAGGTATTTACAATGATATTCTATCAATGAAACCTTGCCGAGAATCTGGAGCTGCACAGTTTGTCTAGTTTGCACTTTTGCTAATGTTCTTCCCTGAGTACTCTTTCTGTTTTACCCTCTCTGATCATCATTATTGTCAAATATTTTTCACCGTCTTGTGATCAAAACAATTTTAATGATGCTGCTTCATATCATAGTACTATTCAATGGAAGGGAATGAATGAGCAAAATACCAATGCAGTCAGAAACTGTACAGTGAGAAAAGCTGGCTTAACCTCAGAATGCTACAGATTTGTATGTTGTAAGTTTTCTAAGGTGACAGAGACTGTATCATCTTTTCAATGAGGGTAGTTGTTCTGCCTAGAGTTGATGGTCACTTTACTTCAGCTGAGAGCAGCTGTTCATTGCTGCTGGATTCCATAGGGGAAGCTTAAAAGCCTAGAAAACTGTTTGCACTGGCTTTCAGGTGGATACCAGAAATCCAGACTAACAGGAGCAGTAAACAGCTTTGGAGACTGCATGATGATGCCAGAACAGGACAGATTTTTTCTAATACTGGGGGCAACCTGTGAAGTTACTGCATGAGCTGACAAAAATTGTGAGAAAACACATCCATCATTACATTAAGTGTTTCTCAAGGAAGTTAGGAAGTGTCATTTGATCATTTCCCCATTTTCTCCAGCAAGATGTTGCTCGGGGTCCTATTGCTTGGGTATGGATCTGCTTGAAATTTCTTTTCTTTCTTTCTTTCTTTCTTTCTTTCTTTCTTTCTTTCTTTCTTTCTTTCTTTCTTTCTTTCTTTCTTTCTTTCTTTCTTTCTTTCTTTCTTTCTTTCTTTCTTTCTTTCTTTCTTTCTTTCTTTCTTTCTTTCTTTCTTTCTTTCTTTCTTTCTTTCTTTCTTTCTCTCTTTCTCTCTTTCTTTCTCTCTTTCTCTCTTTCTTTCTCTCTTTCTCTCTTTCTTTTTCTCTTCCTTCCTTCCTTCCTTCCTTCCTTCCTTCCTTCCTTCCTTCCTTCCTTCCTTCCTTCCTTCCTTCCTTCCTTCCTTCCTTCCTTCCTTCCTTCCGACACTTCCTTCCGACACTTCCTTCCGACACTTCCTTCCGACACTTCCTTCCTTCCGACACTTCCTTCCTTCCTTCCTTCCTTCCTTCCTTCCTTCCTTCCTTCCTTCCTTCCTTCCTTCCTTCCTTCCTTCCTTCCTTCCTTCCTTCCTTCCTTCCTTCCTTCCTTCCTTCCTTCCTTCCTTCCTTCCTTCCTTCCTTCCTTCCTTCCTTCCTTCCTTCCTTCCTTCCTTCCTTCCTTCCTTCCTTCCTTCCTTCCTTCCTTCCTTCCTTCCTTCCTTCCTTCCTTCCGACACTTCCTTCCGACACTTCCTTCCGACACTTCCTTCCGACACTTCCTTCCAACACTTCCTTCCTTCCTTCCGACACTTCCTTCCTTCCTTCCGACACTTCCTTCTGCCACTTCCTTCCTTCCTTCTTTCTTTCCTTCTCTTTCTTTCCTTCTTTCTCTCTTTCTTTCCCTGCTGGTTCCATGGAAATCTGGATTTGCAGTTTCCTTACAGTCTATTTGGTAATGACTGGCTGCCAGCAGAGCACAGTTTGGGGAAAGGCAAACTGTTGCTTGACCTGTGTTGGGAATACTGCACTGGAAGAAATGCTACAAAGGCCAGGCTGAGGTCTGGCTAAATCCACAGCAATACCCAGAGGCAGATTTTTGCTTGCTCATTTTGACTTGCTGCCATCCAGTGTGAAAACAGAAATACTTTGAAATCAGACTTGGATCTTGAATCACATCTTATTCATTTATCCATACAGTCATGCCAGGGGGTAAGGAAAGGAATCCCAGCAGTATCTTCCCAACTAAAAACCAGAATACAGCAGAACCAATAGGACCCTCAGGAGCTAGGGAAAACTACCTTTTATAACATAAACACATATTCACTGAGACCTTCAAAGTTGTCATGGCTACTTTGGAATTAGGAGTGCAGAGCCTGCCCTCTGAGATATCTGACATGAAAAAGAGAATGTTGAGTAAAGGGACCAAAACTTACAAAATTCCTCGCTCACTAGGGTGGTGGGAAAAACCATGGTTAGGAAACCTGGCACCAAATGCCTGGCCTCCTGAGATGGCTTTGCAAATACGGGAAAGTCTTGTGAGGAAGTAACATCACAATTATTATGTGTCACTGTAATATGGTTACTGATCCAATAATCTACCAGCTTTCAAAGGCTGAATAGCCTTTTGCTTCTTTTTCAAATCAGAAAGATCTATAAAATGGTGTGAAAATAACATACAATATATGGTCCTAAATAGGAGTATGAGCACACATATATATGAATTTTTGAAAATATTAGAAGTTTTAATGTTCTAAATGGGACTAAAAAATCAGTAATCACAACTGGCCGCATATGGCTTATATACACTTTGATTTTCATTTAATAATGCTTTGAAATATGCCTTGGTAAGTGGTGCCTTTTTTTTTTTTTTTTAGCTATTGTTTCTTCTTTTTTGCCTTTATTTCTTTCAATTTTCAGTGTATTGACTATATATAATGAATTAAAATTTGAAGGCTTTCTTTCACAGGTACCTCTGAGTTGTGGGTCCTATCTGAAAGATTTCTGAAGCAGATCTACACCTGGAACACTTTACAATCTCAGCTTCATCTCTCCTACAACTGAATAAAATAAAAATAAATATGTACACACTCTAATGAGTGAGGTGGCTTGTTTGGTTAATATCCACGGTGCACAATTTTCCATTTTGACAGAGTTTTACTTCAAAATTACCCTTGACTCATGCCAGTCATTCCACCACAACCCTTCAGACAGGCACGTACTTTGCTCCCCCCAGGTCACTTGTAATTGGCCTCTTTTCCTTTGTGTTCAGGAACTTTCCAGTTTTCTGCAGGCCTGCTCACAACTGAATTGACACTGAAGAAAGAGCAGATAAAGGCAGACCTGAAGTCTGTGCAGAGGGTAGGCAGGGACCTGCGTTTCTGAATACAAGTGGGTCAAAATATACATGCTCAGAAGCTGCTGAGAGACCTGATCCAGGGTATTATACTTCTCCCAAGGAGTTGCACTTTTTGAAATATATCAGAAACTCTACGACTATGAGGAGAATCTGGAAACACTCTGTAAACCAGCTGTGATAAATTTTGCTTAGTTGATACTTCAGATATATATGGGCAAAGATCTGCAGACAGGAATCCTGTTGTTTCTGAGACCTCTTCTGTGAGAGCTGCTGGCAACACCCCCAGCCATCACAGTACGCTGCTGACCTTTCTGCCAAAGGGCCTGTGCCACAGCTTGGAAAGAGCTTAAAATCTCCAGATCTTCTGAGATGAACCTCCCCATCTGTGCTGCCCCCACCTTCCAGACACATACATTGTGCCTTTTTTTTTTTTTACATGCAACGGGAGGATATGGACTTCAGGGATCTATTCATGAATAACTTATACAATGTTTACATGAGGATTTTTAGGTAGTTTGCTTAGAAACGTTTTGAATTGGCTGTATGAAATTGCTATTCACTGTAATGAGGTTTTCTGAGTGAAAAAGGACACTGCAACATATTGGGTTCTGCAGTCTGAAGGACTAGCTGGACAGCAACAATTAAGCATGGGTGCAGCAGAACTGGGCAGGAAAAATTGCTAGGAAGAATCTGAAGTCATATGGGAAGCTTGCACAAAGTGGGATATACTGTTATTCATTGCTAATTGTCCAAATGCCTTGGGTGCTGGTTATTTCCTCTAAATTCATTATGAATGTGATTAAAAAGTCAGTCAGCAAAGAATGAAAAAAGTGCAGACCCAAATGCTACAATTATAATAAAGCAGAAAATATACTCAAAGACACATAATTGAATCTTATCTTTCCTTTTTGTCAGTGAACTTTCTGGTACAGTGACCATGTCCTCTCCATTTTTTCTTACCTGTGATTACCCTTATGATCCCCAGAAGGCAATAAATTCAAAAACAGCAAACCCATGAACTATCTTTTCCCTGTCTTTATTTTTTTCTGAGCCACAATATTTTTTTTCTATCTTGTCTTTTTTTGTTTATTTGTTTATTTTATTTTTCACTTCCCACAATTTCCATTCCATCCACCACAAGAAGTGAGCTGAGCAGAGAGGGGACAGCTGTGGGTGAGGTTTAGGTAGCCAGAAGGCACAGCACAATACCTGCTGTGTCAGCAGTTTTGCCATAGAAGGCAGTAAGGTACTTCATGAACACTACCTGTCAAGAGGTGAACAGGAGAGCTGCAAGAGCTAAACCTATTTGCAAACAGAAATCATAAAGGCTGCAGAAAGCAAGCTTTTATTTTCTTGTCTTCTTTTAGGCACTTACCCTAAGTGCCTAAAAGAAAGATACCTAAAAGTGGTATCAAAAAATAGATATAAGCAAATCTCCCTCCAATATCCATCCTACCAAAAGTAGCTATAATGAGAAATGTCACTTCTCCTTTTTTCCCTGGTTTGGTTTTGTAAAGGCAGCTTAGAAAACTGCTATGCACTCCAGAAATCTTGGGTAATCTTGTAAATTTTGATAAACATGCTCTGCACACAGTTGAACTTCTTACCTGTCAGTGAACACCATGTTCTCAAACATCCTTCATTTTGGTTGAAAAACAAAAAAAATTGCTGCCTGTATTTTATAAAATACAGCATTGATCAATGAGAGAAAAAAAAAAAAGAGAAAAAAGAATATATGCAGAATAAAAACTATGAATAGTCTAAATATACTGTGTATCCATAAGCTTTTGGGGAGCAGGCTAGAGAAACTCTTTTAAAAAGAGCTCAGAAAATCCAGAAGTTGAAATTCTCAGGGACTGTGATAGCAATGAAAAAAATAAGAAAGAAAAACTTTTAGTGAATATAAGATGCCTTAACGATTCTGTGTTCAGTTTGCTTTGAGTCCTGAGCCAATCTGAAGTCCAAGCAGAAAGGCTATAAATTCAGACAAGAATTAGAAACAGCTCTTTGGACTCTGCAGAGAACTGAAATAGGACCAAGATGTGTGTCTGCTATGAATACCTGTGCCCCCTTGGAAATGATCTTAACATTTGCTATTTAGCCAGGAGTTGAAAAGACTAGTCAACTATTTATTTGAAGGCTGGAATGCTACTAACTATAAATATCTCCAGACTCTTGTTTGCCAACAAGCCTCTGCAATGGTGC
Source organism: Molothrus aeneus (assembly GCF_037042795.1). Taxonomy (NCBI): domain Eukaryota; kingdom Metazoa; phylum Chordata; class Aves; order Passeriformes; family Icteridae; genus Molothrus; species Molothrus aeneus. The sequence continues at coordinate 45,233,247 of NC_089650.1, read as the reverse complement.
CATTCACTGCAGCTCTCCAAACTCCAGTGTCACACACGTGTGTGTGTGTGTGTGTGTGTTGGAGCACTGCTAGACAAATACAGAGCCTGTCTGAAAGAGAACCACAGGAGGAAGGCCTCACATCTGTGTTCTAAAAAAACAAAGTATATTAGTAATTTCATTTATTTATATGATGAAAAGCAACAATGTGAGGAACGCCTGTCTAAAGAATATTTATAGGTTTGCTACCTAGTTTTGCTTTAGTTATTTTTTGAAAAACACATTTAAAGCTATAGAAAAAATTGCCCAGTTAAACACTATTTGTTAACAAATGCCATGATATTTTACTTTGACACTGTTGCAAATACATTGAAAATATTTATCCCTAAAACAATAGATCTGGGATTTAGCTTTTATAATGTTCTGGAAAATGTCCTAAGGACTAATTTTTCAAAGAAATTTTGTGATATAGGAAAAAAACCACCTGTTAGTGACTGAAAAAAATCTTCCTCAACATTCCCTGCTATTACAACAGCAGAAAAGTGGAGCAAAAGTACTGAAGTGAATTGCTGTGTATCATAAACTGGGACAAACTTCTGTCACCACAGCAAAAGTTCTGTCAAGTTTACATGTTTATTGATACATGTGAGAACCGTGTTATAATTTTGCACTATAATAATTACTACTACTACTACTAATAATAATCCAAGATAAAAACACCCCCAAATCCCCAAACTCTAGAAACCAGAATTTTTTCATTTGCTTTGCTGTAGGGAAGGGAAGGGAAGGGAAGGGAAGGGAAGGGAAGGGAAGGGAAGGGAAGGGAAGGGAAGGGAAGGGAAGGGAAGGGAAGGGAAGGGAAGGGAAGGGAAGGGAAGGGAAGGGAAGGGAAGGGAAGGGAAGGGAAGGGAAGGGAAGGGAAGGGAAGGGAAGGAGGATTTCTTGAAGTACACTTGAAGTGTATCTGAGCCCTGCCAATTTTGAATTAATACTGAAACAGTCTATAATGTCCAATATCTGCTTGAAAACTCATATTTTCCTTCTCTTTCTTTACTATAGGTGTATCTAATGTATGTATTCTTGCATATCTTCTCATGAAGTTCAATCACAAATGAAAGAAAAGGGATATAGCCGTCAAAGTTGCAAAGGCATCATTGAAATCCAGACCATCTCATTAGCTTTGCAATGATCCAGTTCAGAAAGAAAAGTGCCAAATCTAATGTCAGCAGCCACCCATATGGCAAAGGACAACTAAAATCCCCCAAATCCCCATAAATAGCTTACCAAATGCTATTTTTAACGTGAAGGTGAAGGGTACACTCTGAGAGAAACATTCTCTTCATCAGACACAAGGCTGCTAACAAAGCTGTCACCTCCACCCCTCCCACAGCCTCCAGTGTCACCACTTGCAGCTCCAGTGCCAGCACATTCAGCGCCTCAATAGTCTCTGATACTGCCCTCCCCATCAGCAGCACAGATGAATTTCTCACTATTACTGCTCCTGATACAGGCCTCTCCAGCAGCCCTTTTAAACACCTCTGAGCCTCTTCTTCTCTCTCTCTCACATTGAAACATTTCAGCTGACAGTCTATTTTTTAAACACTCAAGTGCTGGTTTTTAAAGTATTTGATGTCTCTAGCATTTCAGCCCCTTCCTTCACACCTTCTGCTCATAGGGCCAAGTGAAATGTGAGGAATTTCTTTTGGTTTCAAAAAATATAACCTTTGTTTTCAGAAGAATTCACTTCATGCCCATGTTTAGCTGAAGCACAATGAAAGAAAAATAAATTTTTTACAATATTATCAGAAAATATTAACACAGTGAATACAGTGAATTGCTAAAAGACGAAGGATTTATCAGTAAAATATCTTTAATTTGTGAAAACTGGAAATTTGCCAGAATGGCTTGCTTGTTAATTTAACCATGGAAAATAGACCTTAAAATGCTGTTTGTGAGATTTCCACCAACATCAGAGACGTTTTTTCTCTTATTAATCTGCATGTATTTTAAAGTCAGAAAATCATCATAAAAAATAATTATTATTTTTCAGCTCAAAAATATGAACATTGCCCTTCTTACTGAATATTAAATCTGCTGTATAGTTTTTCTCGTGATCTGTAGAACTGTTGAATAACAGAGAGAATAAACAAGGCTGGAATTAAGTGGGAAGAACTAAATATACATTCTGCTTCACTAGCTGTTTACATAAAGTGGTCATTTCTGTCTTGTTTGTAAAAGCTGATCACAAACACAAAAAACCTCACTTTGTGCACATCTTCAGAATGAATTATGCACTTCCCTAATGGGCATACGAAGTAGGAAAACAAGGTGCCATCATTAATTTGGAACACAATAAGTTCAGGGAAATTCATCTGTCCTAGTAAACTGAAAATCCTTGCAAACCCTGTATTAAATGTCAAAACCTGCTACCCAATAAGGCAAATTTGTATCTGGATTTTGTTCTCTGTGCCCAGCAGATTATACTTTGGTGTGAATAACAATATTTTTTAGCAATTAAAATATATTCATTTGTTCAGCAGTTTGTTGAGTTCATGTCACTTTGCAAGAAGACGTGCTGTCTTTTAGAAGTTATCTCTGGAGCTTAAAGATGGTACCTAGATTTCTGTGTAATTACTGAGAAGCATCAGAACTTCTGTTTCAGGCTCTATCTAGATTCAGGAATCTACATTGGTGATCTTTATTGATATCACACTCAGAAGAATTTGAAGATGTGTTTTAAGTCTGTGGATAGGACTTATAATTAATTTTCAAGGAAAAAAAAACCACCTAAAATTCTCCATAACACTTGGTGGTTCAGAATACCTTTTAAAGTCAGGCAATTTTAAGCTATTTCAATCTGGGCCACCATAATAATTAATAGTTTCTAAATGCCTTTAACACTGAATTGAGTAAGTCATTCAGTCTGATAATATATGACAAAGGTCACAAATTTGACCTTATCTATTTAGGAAGAAAGGGTTTTCCCCAAGGGAAAGAAGAGGCAAAGTATCATCCATCTTACTCCTTCCTTCACTGGACTCAGCTGTTCTCACCAAAACCCAGAGCACAAGTTCTTATTTCTGCAAAAAGCAGACTATGGTAATATTATATAATTATATATAATATAATAATAACCATAAGAACAAGAGCAACAACAACAAAACCAAACAAACAAAATAATAAATAATAATATTATAATGATATATTATTATATATTATATTATATTATATTATATTATATTATATTATATTATATTATATTATATTATATTATATTATATTAATATAATGATATATTATTATATAATATAATTATATTATTATATATTACATGGTCATATTATATAATCATATCATTCTAGTCTCTTAGAAGTACACTCTTTTATTTATTCCTTTAATACAATATGCAGTCATTTGAGTTCATCCATCTTCTTTTTAGGCCTTAGCTACACTTTTTATTTGGAGTGTTTTGATTAAAACTGATGACTTTAATGCTTTATATATAAAGGCAAAAATTTTACAATAAGAAAGCACCAAGTTTGAAACCTGAAGTCTCATTTGTCTTTGACTAGTAGAAGTGCAACACAGAAAGAAAATCCCAAGACTGGATGAGAATAGGAAAAAGGAACATGGAAGAGAGTACGTGTTGCTGAAGTAAAGAAAATAGTAAATTCCTGACACACTTAATTGGACAATTCAAAGTAACACTGGAAATTCTACAATTTTTTACAAGCCACAATTAATGCTATCACTTTGTAGAGGTAAATGTAAAACTTAATTACTTCCTGACTTTCTGAATTGGTTATAGACATCACTGATAGTCAGCAAACGCAGCCTCAGAACACCTCTATAACGCAGAAAATGGTGCTCTCCATCTGGGATATTTCAAGCTGGCCTGTTGCTCCTGTAAAAAGTAATGTGCAAAACAGCACTGTGGTTTGTAAGGTTCTGCTGTCTTGACACACTATGACATGACTTTGTCATGAGTTCTTAAAAATAAGCTTCATTTTCAAATTGAATGGGGGGGATCAATTACTTCTGTAACTTTGGTTATTTCCTCAAGGTATGTACATGTGTACACAGCCCTTGCACTGTGCACCCACTACACCAATGTCTCACTGGAATCTATTGCTCAAATGTTGCTCTCCATCTCTTTTGTTTGATCTGAGGTTCTTCAAATCTCACACTCAGAAGAAAGTCATGTAGATTTGAAATGAACACGATCTGTTTATGTGAAGAACCAATATTCCTGTTCCTTATGGGGTAGGAACATGGCAAAGCAGTCCTGTATATTCAGCAGTCCTTCTAGCAGAGGAAACAGTGATAACAGGGCAAAGTCAGACTTTTCTGAGTGTGTCTTGACATCCAGTTGGGCCAACTAACTCACTTCTGGCCTCAAATGTTATTTTTACCCAAGTCCCACTTTCCACTCTTCTGTATTTGATCTGATGCTTGAAATGAGGACAAAGAAGTCCAGCTTACATTAAAGTCACTAAGATTGTGTCCTTTTAAAAAGGCTGATGCTGCAGCAGCAAAGACACAATACCACAAAGTAGGCTACTGATGCCAATTTACCATTCCCTTTCTTTTCTACATCAATTGTAGTTGGACCAATCTCCCTAGTGTTGCCTAAAGGCACCTTCACATTACCACAGAGTACCACCCACGCTCTCTCCAGGAGATTGTGACTGATTTCCTTCTCGTTCATTGCCTGTTCACTGTGCACACAGATTTTTGACAGCCTGTCTTAGATGGTCTTCTAATTTGGCCCAGTTCTATGTTACAGCCTGCTGGCCCATGAACCTCTGCTTCACTGTTGTTCTTACAATCCTTCCATGACTGCTTCATGGCTTGTCCCTTGTGCTCTCCTCATCCTCAAATCTTTGTGTTCTTCACCATGTCTCAGAACCCAGGCTTACAAGAAATAATATCTATTCCAAATGTGGTTCCTACACTATCAGCAACACTCCTTGCAAGCTAAGTTACACCCAAACAAATCACTTTACAGGATCAAGGCACTAATTTTTAACTGAATGCCTACCAAATGTAACACCCTTCCCCATTTCTCTGAGGGGACTGATTCACCTTTGTAACTCTTCCTGTTATGGGCTTTCATTTACCATTCTGACATAATCTAGTGCCTCACTGCATGTTGCTGATGTTTTTGTCAATGTGAAGGATGCGGTGCAATTGTTGCAGAAATTGTCTAAGAAACAGAGACCTTAATATGTACCATCTGTTTTACAAAAAAAAAGCTCAATGTGGTAATGCATTTGCAATACCAGAAGCAATATCTCTAAGACATGAAATGAACATATGCTGTCTAAGAGCCTTCAGGCTGACATTGAAAAAGAGAAAAGATAGTACTTCAAGGCAAATATTGTCCCAATAGAAAGACTGCCAGAACCAATATGGCTCAGTCTGTTGACAGGTCTCTGGTGAACAACATCTTATAAAGACATGCACATTGCTATGGGTTGTACAGCTCTATGCCCCATTTTTTCAGCTTGGGAAAAAAAGTAAAGAACACCTTCACTGTCACACTGGCTATTCTCCTGATTCAGATCAACAGATGTTGTCAGATGAAGACATCCTATCCATTATTCTTTGATTAACTGTTGGTTTTTGTTTTTTTTTTTTAATCAAGGCAATGAAACTCGCACTAGCTTCTTGTGCCGGGTTAAGTAAGCAGCCTGCTCAAAAGGAAAGGACTGAAAGTAGACTCTGCTTTCTACTGTATTTTTTTCATTCTTAAATTAATACATTTTATGCATGAAGATGTCTTTGATTCTGAAGTTAAAATGGCATTGAAGCTACAATAGATAGTAATGAATTTTATACATACTAGAAGACACAGTAATTTTATTTTAAAGTCTGTTATCCTTAAAGGAAAGGATCTCAGTTTTTGTCCTGTCAGCCACAGTTAATACCAATATAATCTAAAACCTGTATTCTTTTCATAGAAGACATAAACAAAAAATGCTATGTTATAAAATGGTTCTTTGGGTGATTTTTTATCTTCCATTATATATTAGAAAAAAATAATTAATTGATAAGTCACCTCCTCTAATTTTAGCTCAGACATATTCTCTGAATTCAAATCTCTGAATTCCAAAACCATTTTGGTTCAGGGGGCTTGGGAATAGGTTAGGCATTTGTTAAATATTTTATACAGTAAACTTTGGGTTTGCAAACTATTCTAGCAAAATGGGTGGGGGAGAGGGGTGAATCTATTGGAACTGATACATTCTATATATGAATTTAATGTTTTTGTAATCATATCAATGCCTTTTTTTAATGTAAAGGGCTCTAGCCAGATCTATTTAGAGTTACTACCAGGGTTCTTTCAGCAGTGGTTACTGAAAAATATAGTTTCAGGAAGCATCCTGTTTCTTCTGCTTAGACTATTCAGGGGTATTTAAAGATATCACTTGGTATGTGCATTAATCAGATGATCAAATTTTGAGGTTTTTGGTGTTACTACCTATGTCATAAAAGTTATACCATCTTAAAAGTGAAGGAACACAATGATAACATGGACCTGTGTTTGTAGATCTAGAACATATGTGATGGAATTTAATGGCATCACACCTAAAGATTTCTGCAACCATATTAAATTATTTCAGGCAAATGAGGATTCAGGAAATCCACAGCACTTCTTCTGTGGATTTTATTAGATCCACAGGAGGGAGTCTTTCTGCTATAGATTGTAAATGCTACAATCATGCTAAAGGAGCTTGTAAACAGTGCTTGAGGAAGCTGCCATTCTTTAGATCTCAGAAACTCTGCAGGAGGTAGCTCTTCCACTACAGATCTTAGAAGCACAGGCTATTCTAAGTACAGTATAATTCTAATTAACTACACCATCAATTATGTCAAACAAGGGCACAATCACTGACCTTTCACTAAAGGCAAAGCCATCAAAGCAGGTTTTTTTAAACTGTGTAAGGGAGAAGAACCAAAGGAAGACCTCATATCACCATCTCTGGAGACTGTGATAGATACAGACATCATAGCAGTGGAGGAACCTGCCCGCTTCCTAGCTGTTTCTCTGTCATGTGGTAAATAGTGTGCTCTGTAATTGGAGGCTTCTTCCTCACAAATCTGTCTTAAGTTCTGCACATTCAAAACATGAATAATCTCAAGACCAACATAGACAGTTTGTTCTATAAGGCTTTTCTTTCTATAATCAGAAAAATAAACTAGTTTCAGATAAAAGCTCTTTTTGAAAATGCAACTTTCAACTAAAAGCTGGAGAAAGCAAAACAAAACTATAGAAAACAATATTTGTCAACAAAAGAAATAAGAGCAAAAGCTTTGTTGCTCACCTTAGTCACAGCAATAGTAAATAAAATTATTATTACTTGTATGATGTAGGTATAAAAAAGCTACAGATAAGCAAACATAATAGTTAACATTAAAAACTGAGCCAAGTTAAATACTGCTGTGGCACCTTTTGACACTATTTCAAGATCCATAACATTTAGCACACTTTAAAATACTGAAACAATTATTCCAGCTTCAATAATTAGTAAATTCACTCTGGAAGAGCCTAACTCTTCCAATCGTCTCTAGGGAAGCCTAGATGATTTGTTTAACCTGGATGTCTGCCTTTTAAACTGCTAAAGTAAGATAAAATGAATGATTGTTTGCACTGTGAGGAAGAGGCACAAGGCTTAAGCAAGCTTCACTGATCTTCGCCTTTGTCTTCCTCTATCTCATTCCCATAAATATCTGCTTTTCTGACCTCTATATCTATATTTTTTAAAAGAGTGGAGAATACCTTCAATTTCTCAGACAGTTTGATATCATCTTATCCACTGCTTTGCCAAAATCTCATATTGCCCAACATAGTACAATTGCTGCTCTGAAATGCTTGAGTCTTGAACTCTAAATTTCATTATCACAAATAACCACCCTGTGCCTTTCATTTTAAGTAGAACTAGGACTGTATGTGTGTGAGTCTGTTAGACTCAGAGAAAAGTAGGTTTTCTTTGGAAATATAAACAGGAGCTAAAAAAAGACAAAAAGTACAAATAATTAATAAATAAAGCAATAAATAAATTTTAAAATGAGAGGGAAGACTAGCATGAGAAAATAAAAAAGCACAAATAGAGGAGGGGCAGACACTGATCTCTTCTCTCTGGTGCCCAGTGACAGGATGCGAGGGAAAGGCCTGAAGTTGAGTCAGAGGAGGTTTAGGTTGATATTTGAAAAGGATTCTTCACCCAGAAGGTGTTTGGGCACTGGAACAGGCTCCCCAGGGAAGTGGTCACAGCCCCAGCCTGACAGAGTTCAAGAAGCATTTGGAAAATGCTCTCAGGTACATGGTGTGACTCTTGGGGATGGTGCTGTGCAGGCCAGGAACTGGACTTGATGGTCCTTGTGGGTCGCTTCCCACTCAGTTGACTCTGTGATTCTGTGAAAATTAGGTTTTCTTTGGAAATCTAGAACAAGAGTTAAAATGAGCCAGAAAGTATAAGTAAGTAAGTAAACATATACATATAACTTTTTGAAAAGGAAAGGTTAGCATGAGAAAATAAGAAAGAGGGTACAAGATAGAAGGATGCCTGTCTACCTAGACACCTCTTAAAACAAGGGAAACTAATAAGCAATTTGATGGCAAACATTCCTTTTTACTAGTGGCTCGTAGATAGGAGTCTTTCCAGGGGAAAAAGACCAAATGTGCAGATATATTACTTATGAACCTGTAAATGCTGAGTAACTGCATCCCTAGAAGTAGGACAGGTGTTCTTTTGATCTAAAAGGAGCATCCACGCTTACTGTTATGTGAGAAATATATTCCTGACAGACACAGTGAACACATTGCAGTGCTGGGAGAGATTGATTAGCATAATTTAAAGGAAAAGCCCTTCCAAACAGTATTCTTGATATTGACAGCTAAAACTTTCTCTTAGGTTACACAGGCAAGAGTAGAAATTAATAAATGTATTGCAGTGAAAGAAGCATGTATATAATCTGTAGTCTGGATTAACTAGAAATATTAATATAAAAATAGAATTTTTTAGGTATTGCTTTGATTGAGCAGATAAAGTTTAAGAATCTGTTCACCCTTCCACTAGTATTCCATGATCCAGCATAAGAGGAAGAAAAATGGCATAAATGAAAACCATGGATGCCTCATCAGATTTACAGTTGTGCTTTACATTGGTCTCTATTTTGTATGCTGTCATCATTCAGTGATTCTAATATACTTCAATGAATTATTTGAAGCTAAGGAATATCAGAACAATTCCTTAGTTAAAAGTTGACTCTTGTACTTCCATTTTTCTTCCCTACCTCTGTCCCCACTGCTGTTATGGCAAAAGAAGAAGAAAAGAAAAAAAGAAAAAGAAAAAGAAAAAGAAAAAGAAAAAGAAAAAGAAAAAGAAAAAGAAAAAGAAAAAGAAAAAGAAAAAGAAAAAAGAAAAAGAAAAAGAAAAAGAAAAAGAAAAAGAAAAAGAAAAAGAAAAAGAAAAAGAAAAAGAAAAAGAAAAAGAAAAGAAAAAGAAAAAGAAAAAGAAAAAGAAAAAGAAAAAGAAAAAGAAAAAGAAAAAGAAAAAGAAAAAGAAAAAGAAAAGAAAAAGAAAAAGAAAAGAAAAAGAAAAAGAAAAAGAAAAAGAAAAAGAAAAAGAAAAAGAAAAAGAAAAAGAAAAAGAAAAAGAAAAGAAAAAGAAAAAGAAAAAGAAAAAGAAAAAGAAAAAGAAAAAGAGTGCATGGGTTTTAAGTTAAAAAGGGATTGTCTAAGAAAACACACAACTGAATTTTTTTTTCTAATGTGAAACCTCCATTTTGAAGATAATTTTCTTCAGATTTTCCTGTGATGAACTGAACTCTAGTTCTTAAACATCTGAATTTTATTATTTTTGATAATGATCACTGCTGAGTCTGTAGGAAGATTTAGATCAACTGAGACAGCAAGCAAAACCTGAACCTTGAACTTCTCCTCCAACCTCCTTCAAGATGTGCTACCTAGTAGTTTTTATAAAATAGCTCATTTTGAAGTTATTTTGGTTTTGCCTTCCCCATTCAAGAATAGCTAAAGAAAAATGAATTATGTTGTTTCTGAAGGTAGTTCACACATTCCTATTTATTGTATCTGGCCAGAATACAGTAGCTGATATTCGTTCCATCACTGAGTACATGTGACTGGTACAATGAACTGTAGTGGGTCAAATAGTGATGACTAATAACCCTAATAAGACTTATTCTATGTTGAAGCTAACAAATCCTTTATCAGTACTTCAACCATTCTGCTTACGTGGCCTCATTGTTCAGATTATGCTATTCATCTATGGGAACTAATCCCTTTCATATACAATTTTAGCAAGAAGCTTATAAAATGTGTATTAAAGCATATTGACTTGTCCAACAATAAAAAGTACAATTAGGCTTCCAACACAGAGCATTACTAATTTGCATAAAAACCTCTCTAACCCATTCCTTTTACTGCATAATATAACCAAGAGGTTACATTCTGTACCACGCACCAGTAATTTACTGCAAAATCAGTAGATAGCTGTACCTGTGTAATAGTGTTCACTTTCTTTGTGCAAATCTTTTAAAAGTGAATTGACATGCCGAATGTATCAATAGGAAATAATATAAAAGATCATTACACTGAATGACCAAGTACAATGGGTTCCTTTGATAATATCCCATAATGCAATAACTCAAGACTTACTTATTGAGAGTACCTATCCTGATAGAGTCATGGGTAGGGTCACACTATATACTCAGTTTTATCATACTTTGCAGTAGCAAGAGCTCATTTTCATAATGTACAATTTAAGCAAGAATCTTATAAGAACTGTAGAAGAGTAATAATGACCAGTCTATGCATAAAAATGCATAAATAGTTAGACTACCAACACTAAGAATTTCCATCTAAGAAGATTACTCAATATCCCTTTTGCAAATTCTCTCATTTCCATAACCAAATAGGTGCTATTGTCTATCCACTTTCCAAGTACTACAAGTCTTTGTAGCACTACAGGAATTTCTCTTCAGTGTGTACTCTGGAACATATTAAATGAGATTTCAAAAGTACATGCCAATTAGTAAATAATAGTAAGACATGATTCATATGGGGTTTAGACTGCCTAGAAGTAGCTGAAAGAAAATCAAAAGAACATACTGCTTGTCATTAAGTGCTTTTACCTACAGAGAGCACAGAAATTCCTCATGGCTAGAGATGATTAGCCTTCTCTTCACTTGCTTAATAAAGAACAGTATTTCCTTACCAAGGTAACACAAGCTGACATTGCCTCAGGTCACTGCAGGGCATGTCATATCATGTAACACAACATAAACTGATGTAACCTGATCCAACAGGCCATGTGCCTGTTGCTTATTTGTAGAAAATATTACTTTTTTTGGAAGAGATGACATGACACCGCACACAAAACCCATGTTAATTCTACCTTTTAGTCCAAAGACTTCTGTGTTCACAATTAACCTGGAGTTTAAGTCCAAATCATGAGGAATAGCAACAATTTTCTCTTCAATTATTCTGTGTTGCCTATACCAAAAAGGTAATTTCTGAAGCTACCTTTCAGACTGACTATCTTTAATCAGCAAAGGATAAGTTTACAGAAAGTGAAAATATGCCCTGTGAAATGACCCTACCCAAAAACAACAAAGAAAGATCTAAACTCATCAAGATGTTATGACCACTACTCCCTCCATTTTTCCAGTTCTCAGAAACATGTCAGTTTGTTTATGTTAAGATCAGAACAATCCTTCATGATGATAGATATGATTATTGCTGAGACATATTATTATTGCATAATGTATTATTTTTAAAAGAATGATAGTGAATTGCAGTCTAAATTTTAAATGTAATTATTTTTTCTTTATTAAGACAGAGAAAACTAATCTATAACAAAACCTTAAAATTGACATGCTGCCAAACAAATGATCACTTTTTAAAATATCTAATCTGAGCTGTCAGCATAAAGTGATTTTATTTAAAAAACCCAAAACCATACATCTAAGTAACTTAAGGCATTACTTTTGAAACCTTAATCCTATTGAACTCTTTCCTGAAATAAATACTAAGAGCTAAGGAAAATATTTTTATAAATTAATTTTAAGAGGAAAATAAACCAACATTACTCCAAATTAACAAGAATCCTAATTAAATTTTAACAGTGTTTGAAAGGTCTGCTGCGCTAATTAGATAAAGTTGTATAAATTTCTCTCACATTCACACATGATGAAGCACCAAATATAATATAGAGAAACTAATCTCAACCATTGAGTAAGTATGTGCTCTTCAGCCAGTTGATTTTTACTATGTCACACAAAACCCAAAAAGTTTAGTCAAGAAAGAAAGAACAAAAGAAAGCTAGATGCTGCCTTTTTGTAAGGGTGTTAATTTGCCAACATATCAAAGAAACAAGAATTTTCTTCTTTCACAGTCCCCTTGTTTTACAGTCATTTCAGATGTCTTTTTAATTTCTTTCTTTCTTTCTTTCTCTCTTTCTTTCATTCTTCCATTCATTTTTTCTTCCTTTTCACTGTCAAATGCCTGTTTGGGAACTGTTGTTATTACAAACAACTATGCAGGATCCTCAAGTTCAAGATCTATAATGTTTGTTCATTTGTTCCATATTTTTAAAATCCATATTTTTAAAATCCATATTTTTACAGTTTTTTTTCAGCAATCTCTTTTTATATGCACATTATATATATATTTATGCAAGCATTGTAAATTAAATAAAGAACACCTATAAAATAATATTTTACAGAAACAGAGATTCCCAGGAGCAGAAAACTCTTGTTGGGTATCTAAAATCCATTCTTTTAATCTGTAATTCTTTGCCTTGGCAAGCAGGAGTGAGATAAGAAGAGGTATAAAATTAGAGGGCAGTTTTTAAAAAGTATGGGTCTTTTTCAGCCTCACAGTGTTTTCAAAAATCAGTGCTTAAAAATATGAGAACAATTGAATGCTTTTTATATTTGAAACAAATTCCAATCACTGTATCTGAACAGCTAATTTGATAAATTTGTGATCTGGGTCTGAACTTTGCATCCTAGGCATGTTTAGTTTAGAAACATTAAATTAGTTTTAATCCTCAGCAGTGAAAACCTGCCACCATTCTGTGCTGGTAGTGATATACAAAGGCATGAGCAATACAATCACCTCAGAGGAAATGTTGCTTTACTATTTCCCCTCAGTTTGACCCTTGCTAGCATGCATGAATCAAATCAAGAGCTTGAAGATTTTGCAAACCTGGATTAACATATTTGCAAAGCTCAGTTGGATTTTCACATAGAAAGCAGATATGGAAAGAAAAACTCTTTGTTGTTTATGGAAAGCCTGATAAACATGTGGTCAACACCTGGATTTTAAAAGGATTCTATTCCTTGATCAATAAAAGTACAATAGACAGCTTCTGAGAATACAAATAATAAAACAAGGTGATAGCAACAAAAAGGGCTGCCACATGCCACAAAAAACCTTTTTTCTTTACCTCTTTGATTTTGTCTAATGACAATGAATGAACTTTTAAAAACAAAAATAACAGAGTAAAAAAGAAAAATCCTTTCAAAATATGCATTAAAATATGGGAACATATATATCATAAGGCATATGGTTTCAAAATAAATTTTGTACTGTGAAAAATCCTTTTGGTGAATGCATTTCCATATGACAGTGTTTTGCATCCTGGAAATGCCAGATGAAACTGCTGTATGCAAATGATATAAAATTAATGCCCAGTTTCTGTACATCCCACTGACCTCTGCAGGGTTAATGAGAAAAAATTTTGTCCTTTAAGCATAAAATATTGCTTTTTAATACAGACAAATATATGCAAAAGAAATTGCACTAAAATAGAATTGAATTCTTGCTAGCTTTTCTGCCAGTATACATTAGAAGATAGGCAAAAGGCATCTCCATTCTAACCCAGATCTCAGTAAACAGGATGTGCATTGGCACAGCAGCCCTTTTGCAATCACTGGACCGTCGTCCCTATTCAGCTTGTAGAGTGAATTGGAATTACTCTCTTTCATTTGCTCTGAAGTGCATAGTAAATGTAACACTGCCACAGAAATGTATGGGCCCAGGTGAGATGACAACATGTGGCTGATCAGACTTGTAGGTCATCTTTTTATATCATAGAAAGACAAAATGGTTTAGTTTGGAGGGATATTAAAGACCACTCAGTTCCAACATCCCTGCCATAGGCAGGGACAGTTTCCACCAGATCAGATTGCTCAAAGCTCAGCTTAGCCTTGAACATTTCCAGGAATGGAGCATCCACAACTACTCTGGGAAACTTGTTCCAGTGTCTGACCATCCTCACAGTAAAAAATTTCTTCTTAACATCCAATTTTACTGTACCCTCTTTCAGTTTAAATATACCAGCCATCATGTTTCAAGACTGGTCAGACCAACTGCTTTGGGACATGAAATATTTTCCCTTAAAGAAGCAAAGGAAGACTAGCTACATTTTATATATCTATCTTTTAAAGTTCTGATGACATGTAAAAGCAATCCCATTCCAAAAGTGAGGACTGTGGGGCTTTCCTTTCACTTATGCCAATGAATTCCAGCTATTTACCACTCTACGATTCCAACCAGCCAAATCTAGGAACATGCTGGAGTACACTCCATCTTTACTACAGAAATTTTCCTGTGAGAAGTGACAAAAAGATTCTGTATTGCGGTTTGAGTCTTACCTAAATAGAGAAGTCTGGCAAGCTTTCCAGGAATTACAATGCTATGTCTACAGAGGGTAAGATGTGGCCTGAAGTTCTGGTAAAGAGCAACAGTTTATATCTTAAGGCAATGGAAGATGTAATGACTCCAACTTCACTTGGATAAAAATAGCAGAATTTTAAATTTAAGTAGCATAGACCTCTGAGATCATGAAGTACAACTTTTGACAGAATACCACTATGTCAACTAGACCATGGAATTAAGTGCCACATCCATCCATCCATCCATCCATCCATCCATCCATCCATCCATCCATCCATCCATCCATCCATCCATTCACATTCTTTAAACATCACCAGGGATCGTCACTCCACCACCTCCCTGGGCAGCCCATTCCAATGGCCAATCACCCTCTCTGTGAAGAACTGCCTAATGTCCAACTAAACCTTCCCTGGTGCAGCTTCAGACTGTGTCCTGTTGATCTATCACTAGCTGCCTGGAAGAAGAGGCTGACCCCCAGCTGGCCACAATCTCTTTTCAGGTAGTTGTAAAGAGTGATAAGCTCTCCACTGAGCCTCCTTTTCTCCAGGCTAAACAACCCAAAACTCCCTCAGCAGCTCCTCACAGGACATGTGCTCCAGACTCTTCACCATTCTTGTCGTCCTTCTGTGGACATCTCAATGTCCTTCCTGAGCTGAGGGCCTGAGGACAGGACACAGTTGCAACTCAAAGTACACTTGCATCAGACTTTGAAATCTTATGGTCTGATACTGCCACATGCCAGTGTGCTCTATTCCCACTGACTATACAGATAAAAGAACTCAGAGAGTTACACCTTTGGACTTTGCATTGTTTACCTGACATTTATCCATTTGAAACAATGGCTGA
Organism: Molothrus aeneus; assembly: GCF_037042795.1. Taxonomy (NCBI): domain Eukaryota; kingdom Metazoa; phylum Chordata; class Aves; order Passeriformes; family Icteridae; genus Molothrus; species Molothrus aeneus. The sequence continues at coordinate 45,217,712 of NC_089650.1, read as the reverse complement.
CTTGAAAAATCTCTGTTTTGTGGAAACAAAAAGAATATGATTTTTCTTCTCTGCTATTAACAAATATCTTCCACTTTTACTATATACATCAAGCTGCCAAGTAACATATCTTTGTGAGCAGAATATTTGAATTAAGCAGCTTTCGACAAAGAAACTGTATAATTGCCAAAGGAACAATGATTTTATTTCATGCTTAAAGAGGGGTTTACAGACTGAAGCAAACTTGGAATAAGAAAAACTTTAATGCTTAAAAGATGTAGCTTGCTTTGGGAAAAGAATAAATGTAATTGTTATGGGCTTGGTTTTATTACATGCCTGCTTAAAAGAGTCAAAAATCTTTGCTTTCTAAAACTTTGTTTCTCAGATTTTGTGGCTTGTTTCTGTTATAGACATATATAAATTTATATGTAGGACATTATAGGAAGGAATAGAAAATATTTAAAGAAAGATAAATGGACGGCATTGTCAACTCTGGACATAAAAATGTCATGAATGTTTTCTGAAAATTGCTATTTTTGTTAAAAACAATTGAAGTTTTAAGATTTTTTTATAGTTCTTTCACTTATATTCTCACTTCTGAGTCTTATATATAACTAAGCAGACAAAGTCAATCTTTTCATACCTAGAGGATCACTTTTTAGAAAAGAAAGATGACTTTCTCATACAGTGCTTTTACTTCAGGATGTGGTGCTATAAGAGAAAACTCTGTAAATGTTGAGGTTTACCATGATGAAATCTGGTTAAAAGAAATAATACCTTGTATAGTTTATACACTACTTATATACTACTACTACTACTACTACTACTACTACTACTACTACTACTACTACTACTACTACTACCACCACTACTACATACTATTTCTACTATATACTAGTACTATACTACTACTACTACTTCTACTACCACATACATGGCAGGTTATGCCTGATAAACCAGGCTACAAAAGGTCTCTGGATTGCAAACTGTTGAAGTATATGTACCATTGTAATATGTATGACTTTGCAAGTGTTTTCTGTCTTTTATGCTCAGTTGTGGTTTATCCTGGGCACTCCATTCATTCCTTCCTTTCTTAGAAAAAATATGAAATGTATACTCCCTTAGATATATGTGAAAAACTGAGTGACATATTACAGACCTAAATCAGGAGCAAAAGATTCTTAAATAATCAGCTGCAGAATACTTACTTTTCTGCACACAGGGACAGTGACCACTTGGCAAGTTTGTACATGATTAAGGACTGGAAATCAAAGTGATAATTTTTCATATTCAGTAAGACTCTTGTGTGCTTATTGTTCTGTAAAAGACAGAAAAGAAATGTCGCCTCTGTCTTCAGTCATTGGTGATGTAACATTAGATAGACAAAATTTGGTCCCAGTTTTCATGTTTGAGATATTTATCATTTTTTCATTAATGAAAGCAAAATAAACTTCTAGCCACATTTGCTGCAATTAAATAAAATGGGGTTTTTTGCTTGCTAAAATAAATCAGTTATTTAACCAAAAGGCCTTGAATTAAATATGAGTTAAAAGCCATCTTACATATGGATCCAGGACTGGAATCTCTCAAAACTTGTTCAGAATGAGCTACAGCTAAAATAAGGGAGATGAGGCAAGGAAGGAACACGAGATCAATGAGTTTCCTACTGGGACACACAAAGAAGGTGTCCTGCTGGGACACCCAAAGAAGTTTCAGATAGAAGGAGAGACAAGGAGAAAAAGTGGAGGGATAATAGATAGCTCAAATTCTTGACTAAATTCTACAGTGAAAACATGACTTGATAAGAAAACTCATAAATATATCAGTCTAAGATTTCAGCCACCTTTCCCAGAGTTCGTGCACAGAAAAATTCTTGTGGGACTTAGTCTAGAAGGGGCCTGAGGGTGTGTGGGCCTCTGTTCAGAGGGCAAATTAATCTCTCTATGGTAAGGGAAAACTGCTAAAGTATGTGATTTTAACATGGAAAGATAAAGTGACTCCAGAGTTTATTCTAAACCTTCTGACCAAACCTCTCTGAATGTGATAAATGTTTATGGATTCTTCTAATTACAGATCTGGATTAAAGCTAAGACACTTAGAGAATATGTCTCTCTTTCATAAGGTTTCCAAGGTTTTCCTATAATAATCAATTACCATAATGAGTTTTTTTAAAGCTGCCATTTGTCACTTTCTTAAAATATATAAACTACCCAGTATAAAGACAAATAGCTAGAGCCAGCCTACCCTGAGGTCCTCTTCCAAAGATGTCCATTAAATCAAAATCAAGAGGGAAAACTGTAGAATTTTATTTCAAAGTCAATCCTGCTTGTGCTAAATAAAATCAGCCCTAAACAAGTGTAATTTTATGGCAAGAAGCACTGTTTTCTTAACAGAATATTTAAAAAAAATGTTGGTCTTAATCCTAGAAACTGAAGGCAATCTGTCTTGGAAGAAGAATATGCAACTACAGAAACCTGACAATGGGACTGGAGAAATGATAAACCATATCTTTTTAGTTTGATGACATTTTTGGTATCTGCCAAAGTTTTGACAGTCTTGACGCAGCAGGTTCCTTTGCCAGACTGACTCTGCTGTAGATGACTTTGCTAGATGTTGAGATCTGTACAGCTGAAACCAAGCCACTGTATTCCATCTCCTGTCAACATCCAGCCTTCTTCCCACTCTTTAACTTATCGTGCATAATCTCTTGATAGCAATAAGGTGACATCTTTGGTTATAAAGACAGCATTCACTTAGGGCACAGCTGTAGGGTATTCCAAGCAAGTCATCTACAGACATTCTTAATATGCATACTTGAGGTTTTTAAATTATGCCTGGATCTCTGGTCAGATGTTTTATTGCAAGGGTAGGCTTTTGAATCTTGAACAAGTTATACCTTGTATAAGTGACAGTTCAACAACACAAACAAAACACAAATTTGGTACAACAGTATTTTACAAAACACAGTTGGTGATTTCTTGCTGTCAGTCCTGGTAGAAATGGATGGTTAGGTCAGCAGAAGAACCCCTCTAGGTTTCTGTGAGAAGTAATTTCAGAGAGGCTCATATTTTTTGCATTAAAAATATTGTATTTTTTTGTATTAAAAATTTTGTATTTTCCTTTTAAATTTTAATTTTTTCCAATGAAGAATGTATTCAAACAATAAGATATCTCTGACAGCATGATACTGGTTATGTTTCACACCTAAGCTGATCCCACCTGAATAAATATGAGATAATTACAGATGAACAAACAAGTATTTTGGTTTATATATACTTACTGTAAATTTATGCTGAGGACCTCCAGAAAAAGGCAGATGGGAGATGTTTTTAAAATGTCTGTACCTAATGACCATAGTTGAAATACGACTGAATCATTTTTAGCAATCTATTTAATAAATGCAATTTTTAAATAATGACAGAAGACATTATTTAGCTAGAGAGTAATAGTATGGAAAGAGAAATGAGTAAACTTTCAGGATAGGGTGTTACTTCTGAGCATTTAAAGTATATGAGAGCTGTTTTCAGTCCGTGAACAACAATGAGAATTTTGTGAGGATACTTGATTGCTGTTAGCTCAAGAAATGCCTGCTCTCTATTCGGCTCTGGAGGTTCTTGTCCCTCTTCCTCATTCAGGAGCACTTTGGATCTGCTTAGCTGGAGTCAGATGACTCAAAATCCTGCAGGAGTACTGCCCACATCTAGTGGAGGGCATTTTCAGAGCCAGGTACCTGAGTAGGCTTACAGATGGGAAAGACAATGAAAATACCATAGGATTGTTTGCAGAATGTTGGTATAATTAGCAGAAATTCTTCTGAAATAGGTTATGCTGTTAGAAAAGCACATCAGATGACTTGTGCGTATCCCATTGTCCTTTCTCAACTGAAGGCAAATCTATTCTTTCAAATGTACAGATGACTGTGGCACAGGTCAGACACTCCTAACACAGAACCTGCATTTCAGTTGTGTATCTAGTCTGTTTTGATAGATCTGAGATCTGTAACCTGTACTTGAATATTTTGCAATTCTAGAGTGTTATTTTTCATGTAGTTCAACGAATTCTGTACTAAGTACACCCTTTCTTTAGATGGTTGTTATGTCATATGTCTCATTATCTTGTGTACACATGTAATTCTACACAGAGAAGAATTTTGTTCTGCTCTTGAACAAAAAATATCTTCCCTTTATGAATTTACTTTTCTAAGAAGTTTATTCTTCTGTAATTTGATCCTTAGACAACACTGAACTGTCAGGCGTTTTTAGTAGTATACAGTGCTTACATAAAAATTCTGAAAATATCTAATTGACATAAAAGTCTGAATATTTTTTTAAAAAATATTTCATTTCAAATGCTAAATGATTTATCTTAGGTGAGAGTGAGATATTGTCTGTGCTTACTATTGAAATTGTGCATTCATTCACCATCAAGCTCAAAGAAAATCTCACCCTGACCTCATCTAGCTTGTCCCAAAGGCTCTGCTGAATGATGACTGTCAGCAGTCTCCTACCTGCCTTGTGCTCTAGTTAAAACTTAATTGTTCTTCGCATTTTATTAGTACCAGAAGTCAGCATTCACACCATATTTTTATTCCTGAATCAGCCTTCTACTGCTCTTGTTTAACACCTGTGGAGAATAAAACAGGGCTAATTCCTAGAAAAGGGCCACTAACAATCATCTGAACAGTAAGGATGTTTACTCCAAGTTAAAGCTCATTTGTATAAGTCCATTTACAGGGCTCAAACTAACTGAGAATGAAAGTGAAAATCTTATTAAAAATGTATACACACCCAGAACATAACTCCACAATTTCCTTGAATAGGTATAAAGCAATAATTTTTAAAACCTTTGAAATGTCCTTTCATCTGCTGCCTGGGCAGATGGCATACAAGGGTCTGGGTGCCATGCAGCATATGCCCAACTCCTTATGGGATTCACAAACTCTGTATTTCCCACACCATTTCCAGGCCTTCATCCAATAAGGCAATACTCGTACAATTAAATTTGACATTCCTGGACACTGAAACTTGATAATCATATTGTTAAATTGTTTGACTGTTTGACTGGCCTCAGCATAGATTTGCTCCTGGCCAGCTAGACCTTGGTTTTGAGAACCTTTGCCAGGCACAATTAGAGAGCTACAGCTATCCACAGACTATTCTCAAGAGATTGAATTAAGCCCTTCTGCTTTAAAGGCTAACAGAGTGTGATGATGGAGCATTACAAGAAATGGTTAGAAAACTTATGTGTAATTTTTAAGAAAGTTCATTTTAAAATAGAAATAGGAATCTCAAGTTAAAACATTAATTAATGTATTTTGATCAATACTGGACACGCCATATATGACAACCTGTCCAATTTGAAGCATTGAAGGATAAATCTGAATTGGTGGAAAGCAACTAGATTCAGCCTGTTGAAATGAAAACCAGCTGTTGGCAGCAGTAGAATCTTTCACAACTGCATTAGGAATATTTTCTTCATTTCAGTCAAATTGATTCAATTACTAGTTCACTGAAAGGTGAGAAATTTCCTGGGAGTTGACAAATTATAAAGATTTGGTTTTTTTCTCTATTGTTAAAAATTGGGCTCAGGAATTCTAAAACTCATTCTAATTAAACTTACTAATTCTAAAACTCATTATGAGAGCGAAAGGAGATGACTCAGTCCCCTTCTCCAGCTAAGTCTGCAACCCTCAGTGTGGAGGCTCAGCTCTCTGTGATCCAAGGCTTAGTCTGATATAGCACAACTCTGTGACCTTGTCTCAGTTTTGCTCAGAATATTTTTTATGGTATGAGAAAATCCATAAGCTAAAACCATAAAAGATAAGAAAAGTAAAAACACAGACAAAATTGAAACTCTTGAGATGGTGATATCAGCTCAAGGGTTGAAGAAGAAAAGTACTGACATGGAAAGGTAAAAAACCCCAAGACAAAAAGCAAACAGGAAGTCAGCAACACTGAAAAGCAGCTCCTTCCTCAGAGCAGTGCAGGCCTCTGCTTCTCCACCTGACTGACCTCCATGCTCTCACAAAGTACCTTGAGGAAAGTAAGAGTGAATCTACTACACCTTAGCCTAGCTACATGGAGTGACCTGTGTGTATGAACCAACAAACGACCACTGTATACTCTTAAAATGGGTGAAGCTCTCCTGGCAGAGATTCTTCCAACATGACAGAAGATGCCAGGACAAAAAGGATCTAGTTACCCAGGGCTACAAGCACCTTAATGTAGCAAACTAAAATGAAAAATTATTAGATAAATTTATCCATTTCTTATTCAGAAGAAAATGGAATCTGTTTTGCTTATATTAAAAAAAAAATAACTATTTTGTGCTTCTCTAAAGGAATAATCTTTTCTGAAGAAATCAAGTATAAGACATGACCCCTATCCAGTTAAACCAGACTAAAAAATATAGCAACAACCATATACTAACACAACCATATACTAACACGTACCCATTAAAACTCACATAAATCCATTAGAAGCAGTAAATTTACTCAAATAAATATGCAAAAATCTCATGTATCTAACTATCTAGAAAAGAGAAGCACTAGATACAAAAACTTGCTCTAACAATGTATTTTAATATTTGCCAAACACTACGAACCAGTCTTTTTACAGAAACATAAATAAGCAAATATTAATTCAAAATAATACAAACCACAATGTTTAAACTAAAGTTTTGTGATTGTAGAAAAACTACTCTAGAATTCATCCTAGAGAAGGAAGAAGTCTTGCAATTCTGTCTTCTTCAAGATAATGAACCTAAAACCCCCAGAAAAACATCTAGCTTCTAAGAACAGCAGAACCCACCCAATCAAAACATGGCTAAGAGGCTGGTGCCATCTCAAATCTGTGGTACTTGGCTTTTTCAATCATAGTGCAGTTTATGTAGCACCAAGCCTGCTAGAGACAAATGGGGTTTGCCTGTCTAAAGGGGGAAAAGCATTCTAGCTCATGAGTTGACAGGGCTGATTGAGAGGATTTAAATTGGGTTTGAAGGAGGAAGGGGATAAGACCAAGCTGCTAAAGATGAGCCTGGGGGCGTCATGGCAGGGTTGGGGGAGAAATTGATAGCCCAGGTGAAGCGCATCCACACCAGTGTTCACAGTATGGGAAAGAAACAGTAGGAGCAGGAAGCCAGTGTGCAGCAGGAAAGCTGTGACAGAGTCTCCATCGGGGAAACATGGAGGGATGACTCAGGTGACTGGAGTGAGGGTAAAATTGAGTGCCTGTGGGTGAGGCTAAGGGGCAAGGCTAACCAGGCAGGTCTCCTGGTGAGAGTCTGTTACAGACCACCCAACCAGCATGAAGAGGCAGATGAAGAGTTCTATAAGCTGACATTTCACTAAATGGAAACTCAGCGCAACAGAGAGGAAGCAGTCTGGAGTGTGTGGAAGAGAACTTCCTGACACAGCTGATGACAAAACTTACCTGGAGCACTTAGAGGACTTTGTTTTCTGCACAAAAAATTGAACTTAAATTCATTAATCATTGAGATACAGGTTAATAAATCACTATAAATTTGAGCTCAAAGATTCAGACCTGGAAATACATGAATCTTCTGCTGCATATCCCCAAAAGCAGCTAAACATTACTGTTGCCTTAGGTCTTCTTGTATTAAATTACTTTTGGTGATGTATAAAAAACCCTCCTCAGAAAAAAAAATTAGATTGCAGGCCTGCAGTGTATATGCAATTATGAAGAGAGAATATATATGTTATTATACATTGTTAATTAAAGGATTTATGATCACTCTCTCTACCATTATCTTCCTATGTGGCCTTTCCTAAACCAATTAATGTCGCTGAACTTAAGCTGAATTATAGGATGCACATCTCACAAAGTAGCAGTGAAGTTAAATGCACTACAGATTTGGAGGTCATTAGATAAGATTAGGCAAGTAATTTAGACAGAAAAAGAAGGAAAGAATCCTCTTTTTTAGCATGATGAGCTCATGGTGGCTCATATTACAGTATGTACTCGCCACTATGATGCTTAGGTGTCCCTGGATGTTTGGGCATTAAGAATATAGATTGGTCTTTGACAGTAAAAGAATTAGTTCGTTGACATTTTTCCAGTTAAAGATCTCATTTTCACTGAATTTTGTTTTCATATAAGAGAAACAAAGAGGAGATGTGAAATACATACGTTCTTCTGTAGAACTGAATGGAAATTAACCACAAGAAAAGGAATTTGTGAACCATCTGCCCTTCGATGTAGTTGAAATTCTCTCAGGAAATAATATCATAGATAAACGAGAGAAGGGGCTAAAAGGGAAATGAGAATTTATCCCAAATTTGAATTCTTATGTATTAAAAGATCAGGAGAAGAAACTACCAAAAGGAAAAGAACAAACAAACAAAAAAAACCAACACACACAAAAAAACCAGTTAAGGGACTTCCTTGAGAAGGAGAAAACATAGCATGAAGAGCAGCTAAGAAAACTAAGGTAGAAGAGGATTTCAGATTTTAAAAGCTATTTTTAATAATACATCATTACTTTTATAGATGAGTTCTGTTCCATAATGTAGCACCTAAGAAAAATAACTACTGCACCATGCTCTTACATCAACATGTGAAAGAGTATATTTAATAACTTCAAAAATACTAAATATATAGAAAACAGAGAAAATAATTTAAAAAAACAGGAAACATTGCCAATTACACTAAGATGAAAGTTTCTGTGAAAAACATGGCAGATAAGGCTCTGTCACACTCTAAGTAAGGGATGACAGAGAAGTCAGTTTCAAAAGAGAAAAGCAACATCATTAAAAAGATCAAAACCAGGTATTTAAAATAAAAAAACAGTCAGTGGTTTTCAGATAGACCTTGTATTGGCTATGTAATTGCAGTAGTTATGTATGCAGATATTAGCCTGCAAGTCTGTTTTCGAGGCTTAATGGAAACTCATTGCAAAGGTTCAGCTCTGCATGACTAGCTTGACATAAGGAAAAGCAACCAAAGACAATTGGATGTGATACTGACTCCATCATTGCCTTGTATGCTGATGGTTACAGGTACTGCATGCCTTATGGCTGCTAGCTCAGTTTCCTTTAGCTTGGGAATATTCTTGATTGGAATTGGAGGGGAGAGGAAGGGCATGTGGGTAACTGTATGCATAGAGACAGCTGATAAATTTGGTATTTTAATAGAGTCAGGAATAAGACTGTGTTTATCATACACAATTAAATGTGAGGGCATGTATCACATTCCATGTGGAAAAAGGAACTCTTATGGATATACAAAACTGTAGGCAAAATATGACTGCAATAGCTGTTACAGCCCTACACAGGAAAGCCATACAGTTGTGGAGTATCTTAGGGTTAATGATTGCAAGTTCGAAATGCATTTGAGAAGAACAAAATGAAGGTATTCTACAGAATAAAATATGTTCTTTGTCAATGACTTATACAGAACACTGGGCTTACAGAAAAAGCATTGGTCCAGATAAATAACTTCTTTATTTATGTCAAGAATTTTTAAAATGCTACATTTAATTTTAATATCATGATGAGAATTATTTCTCCTTCATGATAGGCCTCATTACACTACACTGAGTATAGTGTTTGCCTTATTTAACAATTTTTATCAATCATTTAACAATGGATAATGCACTCAATGTCGATAGAAATACAAGCAACAAAGGCACAAGGGTACAATCGACTAGGAAAAACAATTTCTGTCTTAGACCATGGCAGTACTATTGCAGTGAAATAAGAAAAATGTGGCTATTAAATGAAATATCTCAGGATGGTAAGAGGAATCTTATTGAATTTTAATTTTTATTTTATGAATTTTTTTAATCTTTATGACCTTTTTTTTCACTAACTTATACTTTCTATTCTAAGGAAATGTGTATGTGGATAACATTTCTGTTCATAAATAGGCCAGTCAGTTTATGAGAAGCTGCATGCATCTTAGTTGAGAAGAATTGAAGGTATAATATAATATAATATAATATAATATAATATAATATAATATCTCAACAAGATTCTCTAAATCCACAACTTCAAACTGATGGATTCAATACCACAGCTAATGATACATCTAAAATTCTTCAAGTTCTCCAGCATGTATATAAAAATATTAATTATTTTTTCTATATATAGGCACTAATAATGATGTGTAATTTACTCAAATGCTTTTTCATTTAGTTTAAAGAAATAACATCTTCAAATTTCTTCTTTTGCCTAAGAGAAAACTATAATAAGCATAAAGATTTCATATGACACCACTCTGCTCTTGCTGCAAAGTCGTTGAGGCCATCAATGTAGTAAGGAAGTGCTTGAGTTGTGATGTCTGTGAATCTAAGTGAATCTACTAAGCTGTTCAGAAGATTGTTTTCCTAGAGCTTCTTTAGCCTTGAAAAGTCAAATTCTAGAGAAGATACCATCAATCCTTTAAATTGATGAGCTCTAAAAATTCTGGATTGTGTTTATCTCAACAACAAAACACCACACAATGACTTGTCTGTTAAGCAGTTATGATTCCGTATGAATAATAAAAAATATATAAATATTCAGCAGTGATCTACTCTGGCAAATGGAATATTTTTGTTTTCCATTAGCCCTTTTAAACTAATTAATGAATTAATGAGTGAAAAGAAGCAATATCAGACCTCAGTAGACTGAAGTGAGGTCACTCCAGTGCCATTTTCAATTAATGTTAGCATTTCATATGCATTACATACTATTGAATGGTGACTCTTTGTGTGGTGAGACTATTTCATAGCTGGAACAAGGGAACAAGGACCTGGTGCTGGCCTGGTTCAATTCTTTGTTCTTCCACTGACTCACCTTGTTTCCTTGAGTGAGCCACTAAAGGTGGCAGCTACTTGGAGTGCACCTACTTGGAGGAATGATGTGGGGCATAAATAAATAAAAGCATTGAACACCAGCATTTAACTGATGAAAGTAGCAATAGAAGTACAAATCATGCTATTATTTTTCAATCTGCCTGTAAAGAGATCACCATATTTTGAGGCCTGTAGGTGTTTGTGTTTTTTAATGGGACTACTTACAGCCAACACTACTGGCATGCCATGTGGAAGAACTACTAGAGAATAAAAAGGTTTGTGTAGCTAAGCAATAAGAGAGCTTTTTCTGTGGCAGTTTTTCAAAACGTTGCATGGGGGTTTAACTATGTGACTCCTATTGACTTAAATGGGAGTCATGCAGCTAAAAAAGCATACAACACTTTGAAAATGTATGCCTAAGTGTTTTGTCAATAATCATATGTAAGTAATAAAATGGGATTAATTTTTTTCTGTTCAATACATATAAACATTATGTTTATATCAGCATAATTACTGACTTTCTGTAGCTTGATAGCTAGTCTTTAGTCATACTATAATTGGCATCCTGATCACATAATGTCATTTTAATGTGTTCTTCAGAACACACATTACATTATTAGATTCTTGCTGTGAAGGAAGTGCAGAACAACTATATCATAAAAAACTGCAACAATGCTAACTCAAAAAATCATTCCCCATTCAAAATGCAATATAGATCAGTGTCTGAGTAATAATTTTCTATAAACATTTCCAAATCATGAACACAGCTAATTTCTGGGGGGAAAAATAGATTTACTGCATACTGCTCATACACTGAGAAAAAGAACATATGGAAAGGCCTTGCAAGGATTGTTTGAGGGAGTCAGAAGGGAAGAAAACTGTTCTCTGACTAATTTATAGCTTATGAAACATTTCCATACCAAAAAATCTTCTGTATTCTGATTGGATAGTAGCAGCCAGCTATTTGAAAAAGCCCAGGTTTTGTGGTATGTTTCATTTGCTGTAGTCTTTATTCATACCTCTGTCAACGGGCTGGTGCATTTATCCTTCAGCAGTTTTGAGAGGATAGGCAAGCCAAATTCTGGGACTTGTAAAATGGATTACTCTTTTCATGGTTATTGAGGAACAATTGTCCCTCAATACCCAGTCTGCTATTTTTCATTGATTGCAAAGCAAATCCTGAGCTTAATCTGACTCTCGAGCTATTAAAGATAACTTGTGAAAAAAAAGAAAAAGAAGGGAAAAAGAAAACTATTGCACTGATGAATTCATGACATGTAAAGAATGTTTGAGAAGAACAGGACTAAAAGAGACTGAGAGAGGCCAGAGCTATTTTGAGGTCTTTAAAGTAGACACATGAAGGAAATGCTGGGAAGATACCAGCTCAAAGAATATTTGTAGGGGCTGGCTACAACAGTTATGAGAGGAGAGTATAAACTATTTCACTGTCTAATAATACCAGGTATGGAGTGATTATAATATTTTAAAATATTATCACAAAGTAGACTTAGCTCTTATTTAGCCTATTATGTAGTTTTGTAAGCAGAAAATATGAATTCTGGAATAATCATGTCAAGAGATTTTTTTAGAAATGGAAAGTCAGAAAAGAAATTACAAACTTAGCCACAAAGTTCTGCTGTATGTGTTAGCCTTGACCTGCCATTATAATCTGCTTCTGCTGAACAGAAGTTGCCAGTTGTCTTGTTATGTGGTGATTTTACCAGGTAGACAAATACCTAGAAGATAGAAGATCATCACAAGAAGATTACTGTGTTGAAAAGGCTTGATAGTTTATACTGCATTTCTTGGGAATTCAGAATATAATGTCTCAGCACTCTGCAAAAACAACATTCTGAGGAATAATTAAAAGTATAGGCCTGACTACATTGGGTGGACTATTATAACTTTTGAATCTTGCAGTTGGTTGAAAGATGACAGATGTTTGTCTGAGTATAAAACAAGCCAGGACCTGTGTTTTTATTTCCTAGAGAGGAAAAAAAATAAAGAGATTGCAAAAACCTTAACAGCTGCAGTAAGAAACATTACATTAACAAAGATGGTAATAAATATTTGGTGTGGTTTATAAGATTTGATTATATTTTAATTCTCAAGTCATTGAAAACCTTATGAAGTTCAACAAGAACAAGTATGTGGGAAAACATAATCCAGGAGTACAGCACTGGTTGAGATTTACCTGGCTGGAGAGCCAGGTAAATATTATTATTTAAATAAATATTAAATAAATATTATTATATTATATATCATGTTGATAAAAGGGAAGATGGATTTGCTGAAAGTTAGCCACATCAGCTATGAATTTATTTACTTCCTTCCTGGAATATCTGCACTGCTGTCAGTGACTGCTGCTCTGAAACCTCTTCAAGTAGGTAGTATCAACAGGCAGCCATGGTCACATGGAACCTGATTTAACCATCTGAGTACCTAATTTGCTTCTCCAGCAGTTTCTGCAGCCAACACTCAGCTCCTTGATGCTGAAAATAGCCTGCCACGGGCACTTTTGCTGTTTAGTATGAAGCTTCTGCAGCTTTTTCTAAGTAAACTGCAGTCACAGAAGAACCAGTAGAGTGCTTATGAAAACAGATTAACCAGGAAGAGTCTGAGAGTGCATTCAGATACTATAGACCTTCACAGAAGAGACCAATTGTAATGCAAATTATCATAAAACACCTGACTTGAAGAGGCTTCAGAGGTTTGCTATAGACTGGGTTGGTGCATAATCATTTCAGGCAACATATTTAGTACAAGTCAATGCATACACTCAGTATTAAACTCACTACAGGTGTAAGCAAGTGTGACGTCAATTGAGTTATTCCTGCTTGTACTGAATTTGGCCTAAGTTCAGAATGACTTTCAGCAGGTGCAGTTTACGGTCTTCCAGATGATATCTCTCTCACCACTGCACAAAAATAAAAATAAATGCAAGGATGGACTGTGTTATGATTACCACACTGTACTGTTAGTCGATCTTCGTACAGTTACTTTTCTTTGTAACCTGGTTTTCTAAGGGTTCTGGTAGCCCAGTCCAGATAAAGGAATTTTCCACTCCTTCCTGCCCTAACCTAGTCCTCTCTTGCAGGCTGTTTCCTGACTGCTGGCAGTAGCTGCATTAGTAGCATATCCATGCTTCAGCCCACAGTCCAATACCATCATAGATCCACTTTCAGAAACCTCTTAAATTTGGTAGATAGTGAAAACAGCTCCTGAACATGGACAGGCTTTCCATTCCACAGCCCCAGTATGGAAGAGGGAATCCCCAGCAAAGGTTTGGGGCAGACAGTGTCATCTACAGTACTATGTCTGCACTGAACTGTTTAGACAAGGAAGACCTAGGCCATACGGGAACAGAGGCAGCAGAACTAAATCTTTACATTTAGAACATAATCTTTGCATTTGCATCTGTTGCATCCTAAATCTTGTCTTTATTAGAGAATGAAGCTGCCTTCTGAACTCAAAAGAAGGAAAAATGGTAAGAGGACATAGAAAAAAAATAAAAAAGGAATGAAAAAGCAGTCTTTAACATCATCTAGTTAACTCAAGTGAAAAAAAAAAAAGAGAAAGAGGTTCCTCAAACTATGTCCTAGTTCACCGGCATCAGCAACTTTTTAGCCTGACAAAATAAGCACTTATTTCTGACTGAAAATGCAGTGTGAAATTACATCAAATCTAATTGTATATTTATGATCCATGAAAACAAATACATGAGAGGATGAGGTATAATTCAAGAGAACCACAAACAACTTGGATTTCATTGTCAGGCCATGCATTTAAATACAAAGAGCTGCCCCACACAAAACACCATCTTGTAAAACTACAAGTCCATGAATGAGAAAGAAGCTGGTTTGTTTGGGTCAAAGCCCATTGAAACAGTGCCACCAGCCTGCTACCCAAAGGGAGCCTGGGACCATTGTGAAGGGTAGCCTGTGCCTTTCAAACCAATTTTTTCCCCAACGGCTTAATTTCATTCCTGAAAGCCGGAGAAGTACTAAAACTGAATGAGAGCTATGCCCAGCTGTCAGTGCCTGTCCTTCCTCCATCCATTAACACTCCCTAATCTGAAAAATTCACCAGCCCTATAGGTTCCCACACCACACACCAGTTATGCTGATTAGAAAATTCACGCTTCAGTATTAGTGCTGATTAAAAAGGTTTCCCTGTGCTGTACGCAGATGTTGAATATTCATCAACAGTGTCTGGTTTAAGAAATGATAAATAGCATAGGAAATAATTTTATAACTACATCAAAAACTTATTTGTAGTGTTCAGCAATGTCCCCCTACAGCCTAGTTTATAAACAAATTATCTGAATTATTAATTTATCATGCAGGGACTGAAAAAAGGAAAAAAAATCCCAGTGGGTTATTACAGTCCTTCACAGGAAATGAATATCTCCTGGCACTAATGACATCATCAATAACAAGAAGTTTATTTCCAAAGAACTCAACTCAAAATTTAATTAACTGTATATGATATTTTCAAATTAAATATGAGTTAAGAGGTTCAGTACTTAGACTAATGTAACAGTTCTAGAGTAAATTTATTTTTAGTAGATTAACAACAACAACAAAAGCTATAATAAAAGCCCTTTTGAACTCCAAAATAAATATACAATTTAATAGAAATATGCATTTTTTTCTGTTGACAATATGGAAATTATTTGCTTCTGTTTCAAACTCCCATTTGTTTAAAGGACTCAACAAGAACACATGTAGATAGGAAATATAGCACAGGCCAGTGATGCTGGAATTGTGAAAAGGAAATCTTACCAATGAACTTCCAGTTTTCCTACACTTTTGGTAGTTTTTATCTTTCTGGATGACAATAGCATAAAAAGCAAAAAGAGAGTAATCTACACCACATGACACCTATTTTGAAGTCATCTTTGAAATAACAAATCAGACATCCCAGACACATAACAGAGAACAGAACTACTTGAATCTCTACTCAATTTCCTGTTTGTTCCAAATGCTTGGCCAACACAATAAAATGAAAACCTAATCCAAAAAGTTACCTTACAAAAGGAGAAATAATGACGTTGATATTTATGGCAACATAGAAAATGTAACTCATGTTGTGCTGGGGAAAAAACAAAGAAAAAAACCCAAAACCAACCATCCAACCGAAACATATAAAAAATCTGCATTAAAAACCCTAAAGGAATGACAAGATTGTGGGGATTCCTCAAATTCAGAGAAAAAAAGAAGGATTAGATTCTAGGAACCTGTCTGGTTTAACTATTTTGATATTCACATATATGCACTATTCAAACAGAATCAGTGTCAAGTCCTTTTTCATTATTTCTTTTGGTAGAATTACATTTCTAAAGACAAAGGAACACTAACTGATGCATTGTTAAGGCACTGAACAAATACTGAGCAATTTTTTTTGATGCTGAAGCATCATTCATTTGCAAAAAAAGGCAATGAATATGCAGACAGATGCCAATATGAAAGGGGTGAAAGTTATGCACTGTCTTTCTTTTCAAAAGGAAAGAAAAATGGTTTTCTATTGTGAAAACTGCTTTTCCTTTCAGGTGCCTTTGACTCAATCTTCTTCCAAGGGAGACTTTATTGACAGAAGAAGCAGGACACTGATGTTTTGGAGAGTGAGGAGCAAATTGCTTCTCCAGAGACCCTTCTGCAGTTTCCCCTGAAGAATATATACCCTTAATCACAAAACTGACCAAAGCATCTTGCTTTTCCTTGTCCTTATGGCCAGTTTTCTGGTCATGACTTTATGAAATGGGAAACTATGGACATAAAATCAATTTTCAAGCATTTTCTTAATAGAGGTGGTGATAAAAACAAGAAGCCAGGAAGCAGCGGTAGAAAAATAGCCAATTTCCTTTTATGGCTTGTTGTGAGACCTTGGAAATGGAGTCAGCAAAAGCAACTGAAATTTGACATTCAAGAGATTGCAGAGAGGGAAGATGGGAGGGCATGCAATTTTGGAGGAAGCTAAAATCTTTCCTAGAACTTAGTAAACTATTTTTTCTTTTCAGAAAACCATCATAACACAGTAACTTTTTATGGACTGTTGAGTGTAAGAGAGATTTTATGAGGCTGTTACAAGAAGTCACCACAATTATGTACCAATGTGTAAAAAGAGGCAATTATATATAATCGTAAGCACAGACCAAATAGCTGATGTGAAGCCAGGTGATAATTGCTAAATTATATAAATGCAAAGTTATTGTTATTATTATTGGTGGTGGTGATGATGATTGGTTCCTTTACTTTGGCACATTCCAGGAGTCACTTTGCTAGGCACACTGTACAAAGTATAAAAAATGTTTTCTGTGCTAAGAATCAAGTGCTTCAGGTCCCACTCTTTTTTTTTTTTTTTCACTTTTCCAAGTCAAGAACTTATATTAAAAAATATGGGTAGCATCAGAAACTCATTAGAATCAGCAAACTGCAGAAGCATTTCTAAATATTCATTGTATATTATCTATTCCCATAGTCCTGTTTATTTCATTATCCTAGTTGCTTTAGCCATTGTAAACAGAAACTGCCATCAGCCTGAGATGCTGCTGTTCATTTCTGCTGCACATATAAGTGTGGGAACCTGTATTTCACATTCTTACAATGCTAGCAAGAAAGAACAGATTGCCCAGAGTGGCTGTGGAGTCTCTCTCACTGGAGATATTCAAGAACCATCTGGACACAATCCTGAGCCCTGTGCTCTGGGATGGCCCTGTTTGAGCAGGGAGCTTGGACCAGATAATCCACTGGGGTCCCTTCCAACCGGATCCATTACGTGAGTTCTGTGATTCTGTGGAAGGATGTTCCACTTTTCCAAAAGTATTAAGACATGTTCCCAAGTGCTGTGGAAAAACACCACCAAGTCTTCAGGAGTGACATGAGTTCTAGGATGTTTGGATGTGCTACATGCTAGATCTAGATCCTTTCAGAAGTTTTATTAATTCCTCTTGAACACTGTGCAGCTAGAAGTTTAGAAATGCATAAAGCGTACAATAACTAGATACAGAGTAAAGCATTACCGACACTCACTGATATTCTGTAAACAATTTATTATTTGGCAATGCTTGCAAGGAAGACACAACACTAGGAAGAAACATTGGGATGCATACTGGAATCCAAGCAGGCAGAATCTGATTTGCTGGTGCTGCAAGCAATCTGAGTTGGAGCTTATTCTTCCCAGGTATTTGAACAGGGGCCATCAGAAGTGGGCTGATTTCAGGAGACACCCTAAATGTGCTACTGTAATGAAACCAGTAAAATTAATGTGCACTTACTTGTGGCTTTTCCAAGCATGAGCACTACAGCTATGTCCAATTCTTACCATCTGCTTTGCTGGAAATAAAACTAAGACTGTATAGAACACTGTTAAATCCCTTAAAACATATTTAGGCAACAAAATCCATAATACAAAACTGATTTCAAGGGCAGAAAAGGAAATATTTCCAGAAGTTTGCTGAGGTTATATTTTTTCACAGAAAAAATCTAGTACTCTATACCAAGTATATTGGCATAATAAGATCTTTTGCAATATGGATATTTCAAATACACATGGTTTACTAAAAATGTAAATTATCATAAATATACTTCACATAAAACAAATACTCTACGGTGTGTAAGATGTTGGCACTGTGCTAAAGCATGCTGCAAATAAAGTGACTGTGATATTTAGGATATATATAGGTTCATATCAAGTTTCTGTAAAAATAACATAAAGTCTCTCATTCAAAATGACTTTAGGGAAAAAGCAGAATATTAATTTTCATGGTACTTCATTGCAGTATTTTCATAAGTATTATATGCCTATGTCTGCATAAAAACACTGTTACATACTAGGACCAATATAGTTGAAAACCTTCCATGAATTGAACAGAAATCTTTCCATCCCCAAAGTGCCAAATAATAAGCCAGCTCAAATGAATGGTAAAAAGCATAATTATGAGTGCATTCTAATACCTGCAATGATTTTATCTTTGAAAGCTTTTCATTGTTTGTATGCTATATTCCACTTATAAATAAAATTTTAAAGGGTGCTGTATGCCTCAAAAAGGGTATTAAAACTTCAAAGAAATGTATGTTTATTATGTTACTATGGACACAATACTGCAGAAGTGTGTGAGGCCAACCCCCCCATATTTATAGAGAGTGAAATTATTAATTATTGTTTTCTTTGCTCACAGCATTAGTTTAATTGTGTTTTTACATTTTCCAGTAAATTTTCACAGAGACCTATAGTCTGACAAACCAAGTTAAAGACAGCTTTCAACACTAGGCCTTTTACATAAGCTTAACTATTACCAATATATTAAAATATGCCCTAAAAGATTTATCTATCATGTATAACATATTTTGAAGGAACATCATCAGCATTAAAATAAGCAATGACAGTCTCACCTGTGACTCTGAAATATCAAACTGGGAAAAAATGGCAAGAAACCCTCTTCAAGGAGAGATCTACAGTCCTCTCCTGATCCTGCATTTCAAGCCACTCAGGTGCATTCCTAGGCTTGTGAAGACTATTTCTGCAACCCAGGCATACCAGGCTTTGTCTTTATAGTCCAGATA
Source organism: Molothrus aeneus (assembly GCF_037042795.1). Lineage (NCBI taxonomy): Eukaryota > Metazoa > Chordata > Aves > Passeriformes > Icteridae > Molothrus > Molothrus aeneus. Next base: position 45,198,375 of record NC_089650.1, on the reverse strand, counting down.
AAGGGCTATGGCCTATCTCTAATACTGTATTACACCTAATTCCTTTTTCTTAAAAAATAATTTCCTTATACCCAGCCCAGTACATTCATCAGCACAGATCAGATCACCCTCCCTTTGTACAGCATCACTTAGATTGGTAGGGATGCCAGGAGGTCTTTTGTCTCTCTGCTCAGAGCAGGGATAACACAGAATTAAGACCTATTTAATAGGTCAAGAATGTGTCCACTCCTGAAAGTCTCCAAGAATATAGCTACTGTAACTTCAGTGATACTGCACCAGTGCTTAATTATGCTCATAACATCAGAAACTTTCATGCTTCAATTTATGTGCACTGTTTCTCATTCTCCCAGTGTGCACTTCAGTAAACACCCTGCCTCTGTACTCTTTGTAGTCCCTTAAGTCCCCTGGAACAACGTCTCTTGAACAAGCTGAAGAAGCTCAGCTCCCTCAGCCTTCCCTCACAGGATTTCATCCACCTTGATGGCTCTTTGCTGAACTCGCTCCAGCTGATTCAAATCTTTTTCCTGTACTCAGGGGCCCACAGCTGGACATAGTGTTCCAGAAACTCAAATGAGCAACACACTGAACTGATCAAGCACTTCCCTCGGCCTAGTGGCTACAATCCTATTTTTACAGCCAAGCACACTGTTGGCCCTCATCACAGCCAGGTGGAACTCATATCTAGTTTACTGTTCAGCAGGACCCTCAGGGGCTTTCCAGCTGAGCTGGCACCCAGGCAGTCAGTCAGTGCCCAGCCTGCACTGATGCAGGGGGTCAGCCTCTCACAAGTGCACAACTTTGTATTTGTCCATGTTCAATACTGTGAGGTTCCTCTTGGCACGTTTGTGTAGCTCGGCAGGTCCATCTGGACAGTGTCTCTGCACTCACAAGCAGCCATGATGCTCCCAGAAACTGAGGGTGCCTCTGTCTTCTCTAAGTCACTGGTAAAATATTAAACACAATCAATCTGAGGACAGACCCCTTGGAAGCTTCACTTGTGAGTAGTCACCCAAGGCAGAGCATGGATGGTGGACCTCTGCACTTTGACCACTGTTGCAGCTGACACTTGCCTCACCTAATAATCTACCCACCAAGACTAATGTCCAGTTGTGATAAAAAGGTGGAAGACCATATCAAAATTCTGAATTCAAAGTGGATGTCATCAATCCACTACGAAAATCTGGTGAATTTCTACAACAGAAATATTTGGATATCATGTTTGCAACCCCATTTCTGTATTCCTTCCTTCTTTGCGACAGCTGCCCTACATGATAAGGAGCTCCCATTTTGAGCCACGTTCCATCAATCACAGATTTTGTGCAGTCTAAAACTTTGATTAAACTACTTCACCTCCCACTTTCTGATATAACCAGGGAGAAATCATAAAACACACCTGAATATTCATCTGAATATTCAGAGATTAATTTTACTTGGCTACTCTTCCAGCCCTCTGGTGACTAGTTTTCCAAATGTGTGGATGACTGATTTTGCAGAATTGCTATCAGGAAACCAAGTCTGTACTTGCACTTAGCATATGGATAGCATGGACGATATGTTTCATTAGGGACAGAATGCAGCTTCAAGTACAGAGGAGACAGAGAATTTTACAAAAGCAGTGGCAGACTCCTGGAAGACAAACTAAGTTGTTAATTCAAGATGCACGTTCCCCACACTGAAGCATTTGCTCATCTGCCTACAATTCCCCAGAACATTTAATCACATTCATTCTCAAAAACCTACGTACATATTTAATTGCTTGATGGATCAGGGCCTTAAGTGAATAGGGCAAAGCTGCAATGTAGTGGAATGACTGGGACACCTGAGGCTGTAGGACTCATCTCATCCGACATTAGACATCCAACATTTATAACAAAAGCATATGTCTCAGCTAGTTACTATAGCCCCTGTTCATAATTAATGGAGAGAAATAGACACTTCTAGGGTGCAATTCATCAGTCTTATTTTAAACATCTGCTTCAGGAAGAGATGAATTGCATCCATCAGGTGCATATTTTTCCCTGCTGGTTAGAAGGGGGACCAAGGTAGCTACCTCACAGGCAGCACCTTTATTTTAATCCTGACCAAAATAAAGCCTCTGAATGGATTCAGAGGGCTATAGAAAACACTCCCAACAACTTGTAGTTTGCCTCTGAGTCTTATTCTGCTTCTTGATTCCCAACTCTGGCTCCTACCTGCTGCAATTTGGTCTGTAGTTCTTAGTACATTTTCCATCTTACTTGCCCAAGTATTTGTCCCTATCTAGCCTGCACTGCCTGTTCCTGTTTCTGCCCCCCTCACCTCTCACCCCCCTCACCCCTACAATCCCTTAAACCCTGACTTTGTCTGAACCTGTTAGGCAGAACCTTCTGCCTTGCCTCTTAGGCTTTAAATATACAGATCCCTTGTCTTCTGGACTTTCCTCTCAACTTCTGTGTGAGGTATTTTCCAAGCAGACCCTGGCATTAAGATTCCTTCCCACTCCTGACATTGATCTTTCTTAATCACAGGCTCCAGCTTGCATGTCCATCTCATTTCCAGCCCAGTTTAAAAGCCCTATCTACCCATGTTCTATTTAGAGTAATTAAGATGTCAGCCATAGCAGTAGGGGTAGTTTTTGCCACATAACTTCATCTGTGCTATAAATTGCAATATGATTCTGTGAATATGACTATAGAAATACAGAAGTTATACAGACCATGAATGGAGCAATGCACTTACTGAGCACTGAGCATAGGGACAAACCTCAGTATCTGGATATCCATCTACAAAAAAATACTTAGCTACTGCTAAGTAGATATTGACCTTCAGATATTGACCTTCTCCTGAAAACCTTCAGTCATTTTTCCAAAAATGGTTTCATGATTTTCTTCTTGTGTCCTCCATAACCATTCAGTCTTTACCCACCCAAGTCTTCCTGTAGTCTTTTTTAACCTAATATTCTCTACCACTTAGTAGCAGTAACAGAAATTGTTTGACCAGCTGTGTACCATGTTCCCTGAGTCCAGCAAACACTTAACCCCAGACAAAGCCCTCTTTAGGAAGTTCACATGTGCATTATTCTATAAATTTGGACTGGCAGCTGGAGCATCAGCTTTTCCAATAGCAACCAGCTTCTGATGAAGAGCAAATAAAATGCTGATATTTGCAGATGGACTTTAGATTAGTTTTAGTGGCATCTCCTTACAGTTAGTAACCAGGTAACTGGAACCCTCCATAATCTCAATAGAGCAGCCATTTACTACACTCCCCAAAAAACTGTTTTGCTATAGTACCCAATGAAAAAATCCTAATATTTATTAGCACTTACAGTAAGCAGAGATTATGCTAAATTATGAAATTCAAAATAAATCATTTTGTCTATTAATATGGTATTTTTAATGAAAACCCAACAGATTGTTAAATGCAATTGCAATTAAATAAAGGAGCAGGGGGTAGAGTGAAACACATCTTTTCCATCCTTGCAAGTGATAATACTGCCAAATAATCCATTCATCACTGACCCTCTCTCTACCCTCAAAATTACACATGTATGTGCTTTTCTTTGTCTGATCAGTAAACATCTAAACAAGACTCATAAAAAACCCCAAAACATTAAGCTGCTGCAAATGGAAAATTAACTTTTAGAAACACCTCAACTGCACCAATCCCCATTCCCCTTCAAAAAATTAACAAAAAGACGGAGAAAAACCCTAAGCAAGTTTATCCTTTCTAATATGCCTTTGTCATTAGCCTCCAAAGAGCCCCTGCTATTGCCCTTTTCAAACACTTGAGTATGTTAATGTCCATAATGGTGACCTAATCAGTTTAGGTGTATCCTCCAAACAGTTTCACAGAAGCAATTGAGAGAATGTCACTGAGGACTTGCAAATGTAGTGTGCTTCAGCATGTCTGCAGAGCAGCCCAGAGTGTGATGGATGGCAGCGATGCTCTTCTTGAAGCTACTGATCTCTTGCATAAAAACACATTCTAATACAGAACTACATTTGCCATTTAAATGGATAAAGCATGGAGCACTGTTAGATTCAAGTTCTGTTAGAAGCTGGGAGATATTCTTCACATAAAGGCCCCAATTTTTATCTTGGGGTCAGAAGTTACACCCACAAAATATAACCTAATACAGCCTGCTGGTAAGGCATCAATCTGTGTAAAAAATTGGTGCTTGAGTACTTTCCTTACATATGAGAGAAATTGGATGTGGGAGAGTGATAAAATTCATCCTAAATGAAAATGGTTAATTTTTAAAGACTAGAACATAGAAAAATAGATTACAACACCTTTTCATTATTTCTTTTATCTTAATTAAAAGAAATTATAGTTACTTAAGTAGAATCTGTGGAAGTGGTCTAGGATGATACCCTGACTTTATGCAAAAATGACTGCAGAATCTGCTATTGATGAGGAGTGAAGCTATGTGCCAAGCACTTTCACTTGTTTTGCCAACAGTGACTAACAAAATTACTAAAGGTCAAAGTTTTTACTAGGAGGCATATTACAGTCTTTATCTTGTGCACATGGTTAAGAAACACCAGCACTGCACAAACAAAACATCTTGATAAAAATTCTCCAGCTTTCAGCACCCCACTAGGTCTTTCAAACATGCTTTAATGTGAGGAGGCAAAATAAAATCCAGAAAGAGTTGTTCTTCTTTCCCCATTGATTCAGAAAACATTCCCTTTTAATTCAAGTTCCTCTCACTCTGTGTAGAGATTATTTTTTAAACACAATGTCTTTTATTCATTTGTGAGGAAATAAAAGCCACATTAGACAATAATGTATTTATAATTGACAACAATAACAATGAAATGGAGACACTAAAAGGAGAAAATACCTTTCTAGGAGAACTATTATGTAATATACCTAAGGCTTGAAATTCTTTCTTTTTCTTCTCTAAGGTTTATTTGTGGCTCTGCACTTTTTAATGAAGGGGACATTTGGATCGAATGATACCATGGACAAAATACCAAGTGGAATCACCATGAAGGTGAAAATGGCCTGTGCCTCCACCAGGTTTCATGTATTGCTTTTATGGCCCTAACATGTAGTTTAAGCTCATATAATCTGAAACCTGTTGTGCAGTGTGTTTCAGCCCATGCCCCTCCACGCTCTGGAAAGCAGCACAAAGGCACATAGGAGTGTTTGGAGGACACAAAAGCCAGCTGCAGCAGAAGTGGAGGACTATGGAAAATGGAGAGGGCGCATCCTGGTGCCTTCTCACTGACACTGCCCAGGGGTGTGGCCAAGCCTCATCCAGGCAGCTCCAATGAGCACAGCCTAAAAACCCATGGGTCAAACAGGGTCCAAAGACCACCCATGCAGAGCCTGCACTCTCTCCCTTGTCCTGTTTTGTTTACTTACACAAGCACAGTCTAAGAGAATGACTTCCTAATTTTTTTAAGGTACCTTAATTTTTCATTTGTAGTCATGTGACCATTTTATTTTTCTGTGCTAAATTAACAATGAAATTATCCTCTAGAGTTTTTTCAGACAAATAAAAATGTGTCAAGGTCTATTTTGCCCATGATGCTACCTATCTTCAAAAGGACTTGAATTATCTTTAAGATACCTACATTTAACCAGGCTGCTTGGAATCCCAGTCTGTGAACTGCTTTTCTCCCCCTGGAATAAAGACTTTCAAAGAAGTTCAGAATTTTCTGAATGGTATTCTCCATGGCCTTCAGGGCTGTGTATGGATTAGCAGTGCAGCTTTGCAGTAGGTCTGCAAAACAAAACAGCTGATGTAGAAGGTCTCGCATCCACACTGCAAATATTTCAATTAGAGAAGTTAATTTAGACCAGTCCTTGTGTAGCTCAAGGGTTCAGCATGTGTCTGCAATAATTGTACTTTCAGTCTGATTTTGGAGAACATAATCCAGTTTAGTTCCATCCTAAAGAAGTCCAGTTTGTATTTTCCAAAATGATTACATGATGTCAACAATCCTTTTTTGAAACCTATAAACATTCACACTTCAGGATATAGATAAACAATTTCAGTCAAATTATTTCATTTTGCAGTAAAACTAGCAAAAGTGCCAGTAGAGTGGTTTATTACGGTTTGTTTTTGGGGGATTTTTTTGGTAGGGACTACATTATTTTGCTAACAGTTAATTTTAATTTAGATCTTTATGATGGAGTTGAGTAGGAAAAGGTAGGTAAGTCTTACTATTGATAGAGAACCAAGGTAGTACTTTCCCCCACACAACACTTAAGCTCTTCTCTGTACATCAGCTTTGCTCAGTAAAAATATGTCACTCATGCTGCCTAGAGGCAAATTTCCATATCCAAAATAATAGAAGTGCCTGTAGCCAGTCTGCCTGTAAGGGGACTCCAGGCTGAGAAGCAGTCCAGTAGAAAGGAGGTCCAAAAACTCAAATATCTTCAGGGGTCCAAGATCTTTTAGATGTACCATCTGGTTCCTTTAATGGCAAGGTAATTTAGTTAATTTTTAAAATTCAGAAATGCAAGCAAAATTCACCTTTACTTGAAAGTTCAAACCTCATTTAAACACAAGCTTGGGACTTCTTTCAACTCTTGAAAGGCATTTTTCTTTTGTAAATGAGCATCTGAGCTGTTTTCAAATAAGCTAAATGAGCACAGCTCCTAGGCTTTGTATAAAAATACAAACAAATAAGAAATAACTACCCTGAAAATTGTACTCCCACCCAATGATAGCTTTCTGCCCACATGCTCTTGTCTCTCACACTCTGGAACAGCACCTTACACTGTGAAACATTTTCTGAAATCTCCAGTGCTGGGAAACAGTTGGATGCTTCAGTTCTCTCAGCTCTTCAGTTGCTTTTATTCTTTCAGCTACATGCTATTGTAATGAATTATCTGATTTCAAAGACCAGAAAATGTCTCCTTTTGTAATAAAGCTGTTCAAGCTATTTAAAATGTGTTTTCCAGATTATCAAGCATTTTGTCACGTTAGAATCCCACTTTAACACAGATAAGCCATAGCTTCATCAAGCTTTATCTTGCCCAAACTGAGCCAAGGGCAGGCTGACTCACCAGCTAGTAATAGAAAGCATAGCTTTTCATCTCAATGTCACCAGCTGAAATCCAGCAAAGGTCATCACTGATAACCACCTGCGTTTTTGATGGCCTTATGAAATTAGCTGATGGTCTAGGTATAGTGACTAGAGGACAGGTGTTCTTATTATAAAAACCATTATACCAATTGATAACCTCTCTTACTAGACTCAGCTGAGAAATGATGAGCTAAAGGAGGCACAGGTGCTCAACCACTTTCTCACATCAACAACTGGCACCAGAAAAAGAAGTTTAAGAGCGTATTGCCAGGGGTTAAGTGTGTCCCACCTATTGTGAAACTGAAAGACTTCAGACACTTAAGCTATTATTCTATCACCTTTCTTTAATACAATGGTATTTCAACTTTTGTTTTAGGAGAAGAAAAGAAATAAAAGAAATTGACTCAATATAAACCTCAAATCAGCCTAAACCATAAGGGCTAATTAAAACATTCCACAGTAAGACCAGCCATAATGGCTGCAATAATATATAGTTGAACAGTATAATTTTATAAGCCTGTACTAGTAGTATCAAATTCTTGCTATTCTGATACATTTTCCATGTAAGTCCTTTTCTGTGGAAACCAAGACATCTGTGTCATCTGAGAAGAGACTCACTATAGAGTTGCTTGCTGCAGCTAGATTTTAAATTCTATTTAAAAGAAGATATCTTCATTAAAAGAAATGATAGGAAAACTTTGTCTCCCCTTTTTAGAGGAAAATTTCTTCTGTTACTGTCAAGCGTAATTTTAAAATTGTTATTTCTGCGTGCCATGTGCTCAGCATTGGAAGTTATTTTTCAAGTTAATTTTACCAATTCAGTTAATTATCAGTCATTCTAGACTAATAGAAAAGAAATTCTAAAGAGAGATACTGCCAAGGTTGGCTCTGGATGCCAGAAACTCATTGCTTCTTCCTGAAACAAGCAGAATACATAATAATTTAGCAATTTTTCCTGCGCTGTACTTAAACCAGATTTCCCTGGGGCTTACAGAACTTGTGCATTTAGTGGAAAAACACATGATATAAACCATTCTGTTATGCACCTTCAAATAAAAAGATGAAAAAGAAAGAAGAAAGAAAGGTGCTCACAAAGGTAAGAGTGCTTACTGAAGGACATGCTTCTTAGTGCTTGGCTGTACAAAAACATGTTCACACAAACAACTGTCGCAGCAATTATTTATGATTAAAAAACATGGGAATGTTGTGGTGACTTTGCATTAGAAGTCTAGTATATGTTAATTGTTTTATTCATGATAAACAGATCATTTAGTTGGAAAAACCCCATCTGCCTAGATATATCTCTTATTATTTATGAGAACCATGTTTAGGAATGCAGGCAGCACATGTGCATAATTAATCCTGAAGAGAATTAGACATTGTTTGATTCACAGCTGAATGCAATTAGCATTAGGAAGTTTACATATGTTGGCAATAACACAGATTAGCAACTAAAGTGCTTGTTAAAAAATTTAACCTGAGGCTGCTGGAGCAGACCTCTCTTAATGATGCTTTAAATGTTGTTGATGAAGTAATAATCAATTTTGTTTTATAAATAGTAAATCAAGAATTTAGGTCTAATTAGCTGTGCTACAGATCACTTCACTTACATATCCAGTGTACATGTGATTTGTTCTGTGAACTTTCTCTGAGTCTGGTGTGCAAACAGTTGTTAAGGGAAAGATGTGATCCCTTCTGTACAAAAAAAGAAAGAAAAAAAAAGTCACAGATGGGGAAGAATGAGATATCTGTGATGGGAATGACTCTATGCTCCTGGCACTCAAGAAGGAAGGAGTTTTTCCTTTGTTATTTCAGAGCTTTTTAACTGAAAGGTGAAGAAACAATGCCTTGTCTGCCTTTTTAAAATATAATAATTAGATTATAATTCATAGTCTGTGAAATGAAGCTCTCTAATGGAGAGGGAGGAGAAAGAGTATAAGTGATAAAAGTGAGGAGGCAAAGTAAAATTGAGCTGTAATTGTTTTCACTTCAACTTTAAGAAGTTCAACATTAATTAAAATGTTTCTGCACCACTCACCACCAGATTGGCACAAAAGAGGGCTGGCTGGTATGTGCAGCTGCTGACTGGCACGGATGTCAGCAAGGCAAAGCCAGGAAGATTGCAGTTACACACACACACACACTCCCCTGACACACAGACACAGATATTCCAAAGATGACGTTGCGATTAGAGAAAGCAGTTCTGGTTTTATTCAAGGAGTAGGTCAGACTACCTCCCAGGTAAGAAATTCATGTTTCCTAAAACACCCAAAAGAGTTTGAAAATTGTTTCAAGATATTTCTGTCATTTTTCAGCTCAGAGTTTGCTTTGATTTTCTCATTTTCAATTATTTGTATAGGAAATGTTCAGAGAGGTAAACTTCAGGTGACCACCTTCCATGACCTAAGACCCAGCTGGATCCATGAAGATTTTCCTTCTCTTTCAGCTTTATTATCTTCTTACCCTCTAAACATTCCTTCATGCAAACAGGTGCTGTTGGGGGGTGTATTGTGCAGTGCCTGTAATCACCCTTTATACATCTTAAGAGCAGGAGAGGTATTACTCACTGTCAGTGAGTTACTGATCTGCTAGGAGAAACTGCGGCTTCAGGTACCCTCCTTTAATGTGAGTCCTTACTCCAAGTAAAAGGATAAGTATAGACTAAAGCCTCCCCTCCCTGGCAGCCTAGGAAGCTGAAGTCAAGATGGGATGGATAGCCAGGAAAATTTTTAAGTAGCTGAATGAAGGGGGAGCAAGTAGAGAGCCAAAACTGATGGGACTTCGCTTTACACAGAGCCAAAAGAAACTCATTTTGTGTGTGACAACACAAATTGGGCACTTCCTTACTCACTCATCTACACCACTGCCAAGACTAAATAATCTTGAAATTGAGTCAGGGCTAAAGTGGAAAAGGCATTTGGGCTCCTAAAAATGAGAAGCAGGCACTCAAGGATGAATAAGAGCTTTCGTCAGAGGAAGAGCGTGGAGTGCCTAGCAGCTTCGATTGGCCATGCATTCTTCAGGGAGCCATGGAAAAGAGCAGCTGGCTCAGAAGATTTCCCTGGTGAATGGCAAGCTCTACCCATAGGTCCAGAGGGAGGAATTGAAGGATTGAAGAATTGAGCCTGGGGAAAGCCTGCACATATGCAAAGGCTGAGTGGCTTCTTTTTAAATGATTAAAAGTGTAGCAAATTTATAAGTGCTGCTCAATCCCGTTATTTAATATCCATTGTATCAGTTCTGTAGGCTGTGTAGGGAGCTCATGATGCTCCTCATAGTCACTTTGACAGATCAGACTGTATCACCTCAGGTTTTGTACAGAAAAAAGTTGTCTGTATCCAAGCTTAATTCTCAATATTTTGTGCATTCAAGTCCTATAAAAACAGATGATTCTGAGGAGACATGACAGTAGCCTGGTGCAATTTTAAGAAATTTCCAAGACACCCTCTGTGTTTATCTTTGTTTGGCTGTAGAGCCAGATAAAAGGAGCAGATACCTTGTATCTTAGAAGACTGAAGTGAATTAATAGACTGCTGTATCTCACAAAAAAGGAAGGAAGGAAAAAATGAACAAATGAACTTTGACTTTTCTTAAGTATACAGGGCAGCTGAGCACTGACTGATGTTTACAAAAGTAGATGTGTTTGAAGCAGCACCACATGGAGAACCGTGAACAGTTTAAGGGTTAAGCAGGAAGAGCCTTAAGAACCACAAAATTGGGAAAAATATAATCTCTAAAATGCAGTTATCATATTTTTCTGAAAAGAAATTCTCATGAACTAAACAAGGGATAACTTCTGTACAAGGTGCATGAGAAAATTAAGAATTAAATCATAAGGAAGAACAGAAGTAGGAGTTTTGATGCACGACAGTGAACAGTTTCACTGCATTCAAACATTAATTACAGTAACCTGTTGGGTAATGAGAGGAACTTTTCTTGTTCTCATGCTGTTCTTGCTTGCAGATGAAGGAGCAGGTTTCAGGTCACTAGAATTCCTGCAGTGCTAGTCCTTGCTTCTGTTTATGAGTTGAAACAATAAAACCCTTAAGCAGATGCCTGACTTCAGAATCCTGAGTAGTGCTGTTCAACACTGAAACAGCATCCTCGATGTGTATTAATAAATCCACCAATGAAAGGATTGTTTAAAAGCACTTTTCCAATCAAAGTAAATCAAGCTTCCAACTGACAGAAATTTGTTGAAAAATAAGGACTTTTCACTTCTTCCTTCTTCTAATATGACATGCTCTATAAGATGAATAACATAAAAAAGGGGAAAAGACCATTCCTTTTCTTCAGGTGGTGCACTGTGATATTCTTTTGCAGTTCTTTGTCTTATGCACATTGGTAAGTTAAAAATACCTCCAATGTACACAAAGAGTAGCCAAAGAAGATGCTATTATTTGCAGAATAGCAGCACCAACATACTACGCTTACAGTTAATTGTAATAATGTGCATATTTTCTGTGAGCATTAGGAAGGGATATCACAGTTTAAATTATTCTGTGTTGGCTTTTGGAGGACAAACACTTGTTGTTGACAACTATTTGATCTGTCTCATAATACTGTTATGATGACAAAATAAAACTATACTTTTTTCTCAATTTCTGTGATCTTTCACCTAGATAAGAACCAACACCTGGCATCTTTTCAAATTTTCTTTTTTTCTTTACATCAGTAGCAAAAGTTAAAAAGGTAACATGAAAAGAAAGATGAAAAAGGAATGCTGTTCAAATTGAAGGACTGCAGTTTCAAGTTTCAATCCTGTATCAAAACATCTCCGCCTCATCTTCTTTCTCAGTCATCACAAATGAAATAGTACAAAGAAGTACACAAACATCAGTACAATGCTGTGTGTGTACTGCTATCCAAAAATCACAGTTACAAAATTATACCTGACATATCAAAAACTGACAGTCACATCCTCAAGATTTTCTTCTGTTCATTCCCATGGACCTTCTTTATTAATAAATCTGACACATAAAAAGCATCTGTATGACTAAAGTGTCAGTTACTGGAAAGACCGTTTTGATCTACTTCTTAACTTTTAGAAGAAATATTCTCTTTTTTATGAAGACAGAATCTGTTCACTGACTACCAGCTTTCAAATGACCACCTCTTGAAGTTTAATTTTAAGTTTTAAATAAATATTGTATGCATGCAGAATAATTATGATGCTCTAGAGAGACTGTGTATAATGACATTGATTCTTTTTTATCTAAAAATGCCAAACCCTTGAGGCAGAAAAGTCTGTATTTGCCACAGATATATAGAGGTTCATTCTACATGTTAAATTATAATAGCTTCTTCATGTTTCTGTCACTAAGTCAGTAGTGAAACTTCCATTGTAAACTTCAATTTCCAATTGCTTAAAATGTACTGGTAAAAATTGTCTTTGGCCAAACATTTGATATAGAGAATTTGGGCTGTGGAATAACTTCTACAACATTAAAAGAAAGTTTTAAATTCTGATACAATGCTGTGTAAGTACTGAAAAGAAAGCATATTGGGTTTGGATGAATGTTAACAGCCGTTACTGAAACAAGCACTGTCGTTAACCGATAAGTGTTGTGGAGATGTTATTCATAAAAATATACAGTTACTTCAATACTAAGAAAAACAGAAATTGTGTATTTAAGTCTGAAAATTGGCATTTGTGCATGCAAATCAGTTTATTTTATTTCTGTTATATTTAATATCTAAATAAATATTCTGATTTCATAATTAATTAAACACTCCCCAATTACTGCAAAGCCATAGAAAAAATCCAACAATGTGCATAAAGATAAAACCAAGCTCATTTTTTAATCTGTTGTTTAGCTCACTGCTTAGGTTAGCAGTGTTTCTTCAGAAAAAGTGATTTCTTTTACTGAATACATATTTGATCATTCGTAATATTCACAGATCCTTTAAAAAGGACCAATGTTCTAAATACCTACATTTGCTTTAAAACTGCCAATAATGATGGTCTTACTTATTTTTAATAAGTAATTGATAAGATGGTAATATTTATTATTAATTTTTGTTCTCAATATTAAAAAATAACAAAAACATAGTTAACAATAATGTTACTATTAATCACTAAAAAAATAACAGAAAAATTTCAGTTAATACAAAATTAATGGAGTCCTTCATATCACATCCCAATATCAGCCTTGTGGGAACAATCATCCCAAATTTATGCAAGCATTGAGAACCAGGGGGAGAAGACTGAAGAATACAATAAGTACCCATAAAAAATTTCCTTTGCAACCTTAGCTTTCATTAAGTTCCTTGAAACATACATTCCTCTCATTTAATTGCAGCTAGAAATTATTCATCTAATACTGTACTAGATTTTGATATGAAACTCCTACAGAATTTTTGTTGGGTGAAAGATGGGCACATTAGGAAAGCAAGTCATTACACCTGTCTAAATATCTATCTTATATGTCTGCTGACATTTAAGCCTAGCAGACTAGATGCCTAAGTTTTAGATGATTATTCTTAAAAGAGAGATTCACATCTTAGTGTTTTGTACTGAATAATGACATAATAATAATAATAATAATAATAATAATAATAATAATAATAATAATAATGGTATCCTAAAATTTCAGTAGGTATTTCTATGCAAACAATTCAACTGAGTTTAGACAGTTGATGTCCAGCAGAAAACACACCAAAACAGGCTGAAATATGTAGACTAAAATTGCAACTCTTCTCCCACTACATTTCATGTATGGTTGACTCAAATAGTTTGGTTCAGGAAAGACAAGAATCAACTGCCTCTTATCTCAGAAGGCTCACAAAAATTCTCTCCAGAAGGACGTACCCTCATAAGACAAGAGTCTTACCCTTGCAATCAGGCTCCTTTTCCATGGTCTTGCCATTCAATCCTCAGCCAAGGTCCAGAAAGACTTACTGCTCTCCTAGAAATTTTTCTTAGGTCAGAATTAACAAGACTATGCCAAAAGCATCACATATATTACTCATGCAAATTTTGTTTCATAGAGAGTGGGATTCATCTCATTTACTGTGAGAGTTCTCCACTTGACGAACTGAAGTCCCTGCATGCTCATGGAGAGAAATAGATAGTCTGGAGAGTGATTAATTTGATTTATATCTTTTAACTATCTTGAGAGATTAGTCATACTCTAAAACTAGTATTTCTTTACACTGATTACATTGGGAATATCAACTATATAAACTATTCTTGGTTTTGCAGATATCCGTGTCAAGGACCTCTAAAGTACTGAACTCTATTAAAAAAAAAAAAAAACAAAAAAAATAACCCTGCACCCCCAACAACCAGAAATAACCCCCCATTAATTTCCTTTGTTTATTCATAAATTCATTTCCATTTTTACATTTCAAAGTTTTGTTAGTAATATCTTTTATTTATTGCTAAGTTAATTTAATGTTTCATGCAATATGTTTTTTCATCACATGTTTTGAATGTCTCTCTGCTCAAAATACAATCTTCAAGAGAACTGTTGTTGGACATGCAGCTAGACAAAACATATCTCCTATAGTCATCCCCATGTGCTGATCTTTTAGCTTCCTTCCCTCTAAAAACAAAAGTTTTTATGGTTTCCAGTTTAAAGTGTTCGCACAAGCAATTGAAAGTATCATGACCCAGCTTTTATCATCATTTTAAAGCAAAATTTCCCATTGATTTTATGAAAAATTGCTCCAGACATTTTTAATTTTTTGGTCCAGAGTAGATTAAGATGAACATCATTGTTTGCAATTTTGTTTCTGATTCATTTTGTTATTAATTTACTTAGTATTCATTGTAATTTTACTGAGTGTAATTGTTTTGCTATTCATGTGCCTGTTGGAAGGATTTTTATAGGCCATCCATTATAATTAGACATACACTAATAGACATTTAAAGCATGTTACCATTTTTAATAAAACTTGAAGATGGGGTCTACTAAAAAGGAAAAGGCCTAATACTGAAATGTGAATACTTCATTTTAAGATACATAACTTTTAGTCATGACATTCCTGTAATAGGAGGTTTTTGAATATCTTTGTTCACCTGAATCCAGGACACTGACCTGGATTCAGTTAATGATGTACTGTCTAGTTATATACCTCCTAAAGTGAAGTACAGTGTCCCCTTGAAAGATGTTTGGTCATCCAGGGATCTCCAAGACATCAATGAGTAGGTCAGATAATACCCTCATAATTCCAGAACACTTCAGAAAACCAGTAGGCCAGTATTTCAAGACCAAGAGGGGGAACTTTTTTCCTGGGGACTTTTATGGCAAGGTTTCCAGGCAAGAGACCATTTGTGGAAAGAATAGACATTATACCCATAAGGACAAGCTTGGTGATTATCCATCATCTATTGAATTTTTGGTAGCCTAGAAAATTCCCAAATTACTGCTGTTAGAAATAAAGTGTCTCTCATTAATGGAGTCAGTAAGGCTATCAACTACATTGCACTCATTTTTTACTGTGCTATTCTGGTTTATAAAGGAAAAATATTAAACAGGCACATTACATTCAGTCTATTTCAGATGCACAAAGGCAAAGGAAAGGGCACTAAAACAGTGCTAGAGCAGTCCCTCTTTCTCTAAGCACTCTACAAATGTGTGTATGTGAAGTAAATTAGTCTCTTCACTCTTCCATATAACATGAAATATTTGTCAAAGAAAGTTGAAGACTAGCCTTTCCAAAGGTATCTTCTAGGCTGATGGTCAGGAACCCTCACAGGGATACAGGAAATGTCTTCCAGCCTGGGAATAAGGACGGCCGAGATCCACGTGTTCCTGGACCCTGTCTGAGGCTATCCAAAAAGGTCATTATCTTCTTCCAGAAGTTCTGTAAAGTTAATCCCATAACAGAATTTCCAGCCAACATTTTTAACATTATATAACTTAAATCAACCAGCCTTACTTTTCTTAGGAAGAGAGCATTTGCCAAAAAGAAATTGTGATATTTTAGCACAAAGATGAAGCAACAGTGTGACAACACTTTCCTCTCTTTGCTTTTCAATTAAGGAACAAAACCAGAAAATCTTGTCACAGACGCACTCTTATTACTACCTAAGCTTAGAAACAATTTATTACTCCTCAAGCCTGAATCCCTTAAGCCAGAACTAAGACTGCACATAGCATTGGAGCTGTATATGACATCTGTGTAATTTTTTTCTTTCTTGGTGCTATTTTGCAAAATTTCCCTCTTAAGTCATTGAAAGGTTTTTTTGCTTGTATTTTCCTGGGAGGAAATTCTGTGATGGGCTTTATCTTGGAACCCTATCAATCAAACTATTCGGGGGTCAGGCTCACTTTCTAAAAATCTTTCCATATTTTAAAGATGCTGTACACTTTCCTGTCTCACATCCATACTAGTTATAACTAGGAGGAATCTTGCAAAAAAACCCACCGTATCTTCAAACAGGCCCAAAACATTTCAAAACTCCTTGCTGCACTTTACACAGACTTCAATATGTTAAAATAATAGAACATTATGAGGATTATCTAGCAACATATGAAAATGTTATACCTCAGTGCAGATTTGTATTTTGATCCAAATTTTTGTATAATGGTTTATTCTAAAACAAAGTATTTTTAATTACTATGTAATTTTATCTGCTAGACAAAAAAGGTGTTTAGTTACAGTAGAGTTTCACAACTCTTTAGTATACCTTATAGTACATTAAGCCAAAAGAAAAGACAACAAGAAAAATATATGTTGTAAAATTAAGACTTAGAAAACTTTATATCTTAAATTGTGCTTGCCAGGCAGGAAGCTCAAGTATCTCTCAATAGAGGGTGAGATGCCTTCAAATGACTTTCCAAGTAAATGTAGTGTGGACTAACTTACTTATATTATAATTAAATTATTAGCTCATTCATGGAATGAAGGGGCATCAAATACAGCAGCACAATTCAGAGCCTTAAACAAATTAGCCTCAAAAGACTTATAGTCCAAAGTGAAGACAAAGCTCAATTCAATCGGTCTTTTAATTTTTTTTTCCCTAAAAGCTAGAGATTTTATATGCCTATAGAAAGTAGAGAAATTAATAAAAAATCATTCAATAAACATTAATTCATAGTAATTAAGCAACTATCTCCTCATATGTTTTGCTTGCAAATTAAGAAAACTTAAAGAAAAATCCCATTCCTACATATTATTGATTACCAGTTAGAAAATTTGTTACTTTGTTGCTTTGTGTGCTTCAGCCAAGGAGTTCTGCCTTGGAGTACTGCCTATTATTATTATTATTATTATTATTATTATTATTATTATTATTATTATTATTATTATTATTATTATCCTTTATTTCCCCTCCTGTTTTTAACAAAAGAAGAGACATTTCCAAAAGAACAATTAGATTGTTTTGTGACATGGGACTCCTTGGGGATAGTTTCAGAGAACTACTGTAAGTAATCCTGTAGGACACAGTTTCAAACAAACTACACTTCTACAAGGAGTTTTTTCCAGTGCCATGTAAAGCATGTGGAGATGTATGTATTCAGGACAAAGAAAGAAAATTAATAAATGGAAGAAAGACAATAAACTAAAGTAATGGTCTTTAATGGAACTCTTGTCTAAATTCTTAAAAGTGAAAATATGTAAGTGCAAGTCCTTATCCTAAGGTATGTCTTAGTCTAGACTGAAGTAAGAGACTCCAGGTCAGACATATGGATGACTGAAAAAGTGCATTTTATTTATTCATATATCTTAATGGGAAATGTGTATTTGAAATGACTAAAAATCTCTGAAAGAGCCAATTACTCTCTGCTTTTTAATTCTGACAATACATTTGGAACATTTTCATTGTTCTAAGGGTTAAAAACCTCACCGTGACAATGATGAGCCTTATTACTCAGTCAAAGTAAATGGATCACCATATAACCTTTCAGAAATGTTCTTCCTTAAGCTATTAAAACATTCCATGCCCTTAGATGACAACAATTTCTCTGCCTTTTGAAATTTCTTTTCTATCCTGCAGAGTTCATAGAGATATGCTTGGTTAAAATCAACTTATATAAAACTATGCACTGTAAATTCTGACACTTCTGTTTGAATCTCTTTTCAAACACTTGTCTTTGCTCACCATAATAGATGTCAGTTCTTCTGATGTAGTTCAAGCATGAGCTTCATATGAAGACTCAGCTATGTCTATTGCATTTCTGAAGCTACTACTCACTGAAGTTTTGTGCTGTTTGACATCAAAGATAGGCAAGAATCACCTGCTGAGTTCACATGCATGGAGCAAAACATCTTCAAATCACTTGTGCTAGACAAAAGTTTTTCATATTAAGCTTTCACTATCATGTGGACTTAAAGACAAACGTAGTCCTTGTTAAAGTTGCAGCATAGTGTTATTAAACTATGCATCTGGGCCTCTTGATTTATAGAAGTTTTAAGCAAAAGATAATAATTTGGCCGATTTAGTTTTTTGGCATCGATTGCAAAGCATTCTGTTCCACAAAAAAAATTGTTTTTCATTCAATATGCAGCGATTTAGCTTAAAGATAAAAACAATTTGAAAGTGTAATATTCTCTAGCCTAGACAAAAGCCACAATGTTCTACTTTTTCAAACTTTAAGAGCTGACTTTTTTTATCAAATTGAAAACCAGAAAGAAGCAACAGTTAAAACATATATTGTATATAAAGAACATAAATTAAACAAATTCCTATTCCAAAAAGTTCACAAATCTATTTTTTGTATAAGTTTTATCAAATAACATGGTGAAAAATAAATAGAATGTAGAAGAAAAAATATTTATGAAGGATCAAGAACTGCTGTATAATGGATGTGAGTCTAATGGAGGCTAATCAGTGTAATAACTGTACCATAGTTTTTAATCACAATGACTCCAGTGATGACTCTGTATGTAAACCAAATTCCACATGAATATGCATAGGAATTAGATTTTGGAACAGTTGTGTATGAAAAGTGTTTATAATTAGCCTGCATTTAAATGTCACCAAGTGACTGCATTAAGTGCAAAGCAAAACACAACAGGGTGTGTGGCTGTTGTGAGATAATTGAATGCCTTGGGTGTGTCAGCTCAGTCAGCAGATGCTGAGATGTAGTTGCCAATTTTAGCAGACCAATGATTTTACTCTTATAGGGCCTCCAGAGTTTCTTATTCATTTAAGTGCCTTGAAACAAATTTAAAAGAAAAAATGTTTTTTCCCCTAGTATTGTTTTTCCATTTCTTTAGTATACAGATCCAAGGGAGCCAATGTGCCTAACACTTTCCAATCTCTGCTGTTGTTCCATAACCTCAAGGTTAAAACCCTAGCAGGACAGATCATTAACTCATTCCTGACTAGTTAAATTTTTGGTACCTAAATAAAATGCCCTCATTGGCACTTTCAATATTAATGTTTCTCATTTAAAATACATCTCATATTTACTGAGAGCTTAATGTTTTACAAATGGACAGTGTAGTTAGGCTGTACTAGGTGCTTATATGTACCTATAGATAGGTTCAGAGCATGTTTTTTATGTTTTATACGTGTGTAAGGAACCTTTAAGGACCCTGGTACTTGTTCCTGTGTCACAGGGCTCAGAGGTGCTCCTAAGTATGTGCATTCATCCAAGTTTTGTGCTAATGACATCTTGCAGTGAGATGCCAGCAGATGAACTTACCTTCCCTTCCATCCCTGCTCAAGTCTTGTTTTCCACATAAAAGAAATCCATGCATGTTGGCTGGCAGGGAACCATGTCTGCCCCTGCAGTAACTGTGTAACACCTGAAATAATTCTAGGATATCCAAGATTTACCAAATACCAAAAGCTTTGGAAAAGACTGTTTCATTATAGGATCAAATACACAAACACATGAGAATCTGCCAGTAAAAGCCTCCTAGACCTTAATATGATCTTAATATGCACAAAGAAAGGTCCAAAACTGGAACTATAAAATGTCTTGTGAAGAACAATTGTGCTAAGCAACACAGAGGAGGAAATCTTGTGTTAAGGTGGTTGAGACAGGATATGGGCTGCAGATTACGTTGGTTTACTTAAAACACAATCAATGTCTTGCCTTTGTAGTTGTGGCTCCTTCAGATCTGTCAACACTAATTTAATATCCTACTGTTAACATGAATTGTGTTCAATATGAGGCATTTCAGGATGTATTTGAGCCTGTGTTCAGATTTAATTAGAAATGAGAAATATAGCAGATGGAGAGAAATCATTGTTGCACAATTGGGCCATAATGCAAAGAAATTTCTCTAACAGTTGACAGTTAAGAACTGCTCGATTAGCAAACCACAGCAAAAGAAAAATGACCTACAGATAAAATTAAAAAGCAGGATAACAGCTGCTCTAAAGCCTTTACAAAAATCTCTTAAGAAAACCACGAAAAGACTAACCATGACACTGAATATCACCATAAGAAAACTAGATTCCAGTAGTGGTATTAGAGTTTAGCATCTATGAAACTGCTTCAGAAGTGATCCTTATATTTGGCTTTCGTTTCAGAGGAGCTCAAAAGAGACATTCTGTTATCAAAGAAAAAAAAAATTCAAAGGGAGTCTTCTACTATTAGTTTTGCATGGTATAACTCTGATTTCCTCATATTTTACACAACAGAGACAAGTTTCTGTACACAGGAATAGTATGCTGCCCAGATAAAAATATTTTGCCTTTAATGAGCTTTATACACCCAGTCATCCTAACATCTGAGTCCACAATACACAGAAGAAGTAAGTAACACATTAAACTAAAGTATCCACAAGAGGAAGCACAAAGCGCCAGCAGCGGGCGGGTCAGCAATCCCTCATTTGTGAGGTATCAAAGGCTGTTGATAGATCTAATAAAATTACTCTGAACATCTGACCTTTGTCCATGGCCAGAAGGAATGCAGTTATACAAGCGAGGAAGGGAAACCACTGGTGACAAAATGCAGTTTCAAATGCTTCAACTGGCAATTTTTCTTTATCCACTATCATATAATACGCAGAGGGATACACAGCATGTACTTAGAACAGGAAATGAAAGTGAAAAAAATGGAAGCTAAAACTGACACTAACCATACTTAAATTGCTTAATGGAGATGCTGTGTACATACTCCCCCAGGCAACAGATCCTTGTAAGTGTTTAGAGCTCCTAATTGTACCGTATGTCTTAATAAACAGCAGGTTACAGAAACTCCAGGTCAAATGTTAGACAACAGAATGATTTTGCCTATAATTTATTCAAAAGTTTCATTGTATCATTGTACATTAGTAGGAAATCAAACCTCAGAGTTATGACACTAATTATACTGCCAAACATCTCTAAATATGTGTTCATGGGTGTGTATATTTGGATAGAAATACATGTGTGGTTTTGCATGAATATGTATGTTATATTTATATATACATATATATATATATATACACATTTGTAAAAAAATACATTTAGCTGCTTTGTTCTGAGGACTAAAGGCATCACCAACAGACAGCAGCAAGCTTTTCTCATGCCTGTGTTCTATTTATTTGATAAGTAGCAAAAGAATTTAGCACTCAAATATTTCTTTTTCAAGGAAAAGACTAGGAAATTTTATTAGATTATTTTAAATCAGACATAGTTTCTCTGCTCAAGTAGTTCCTTACCTAGCCTCCCTCTCTGTTTTACTGGGTTAAATAACAGTCCTATAATCACCCCAAGGATCTTTTCTGCAAAGTGACTGTATCAGAGGATCCAACTCAATAATGAACAAGCTGTTTAAAATTATCCAAACTTCATTTTGTGCAGACATGCAGGAGAGAAATTACATGGAGCAATACTAAATAAATACCAGAGCTCCCTTGGGTTTTCAGGGTGCTCTTCCACAGGTTTGCATATTCCCATGCTGCTCTGCTTGTGCCAGTTGTCTCTGGAAAAGCTGTGTCCATCCTGGCAGTGATACCCTACTAGGTTTTTCCAAGAGAGAAATCTTTACTCAAGCTTCAGAGCTCTCTGGGTGCAAGAAACCTCATCACTGATATGATCTAGACACACTGAGCACTTTTACAAGTAGATCTTACAGGAACCACTATAATTTCTGGGAATGCTAGCTCCACATTAGATCCAAAGATGCTGGAATGTCTTTCATTTCACTGACTACCTTTGTGGCTATAATGTGAATTTATGACACCAAGCAATTCACAGGAACATGTTAGGCAGATGGCTGAAACACATACAGAAGTGTATGGATGATGAATGTAACTAGGTTTAAGACTATTTCCAAACCTGCTTTCCATTCCTATCCTGTTAGGAAATACAAGTATTCTTCATATACATTTTGTGGATTGGGGTAGCACAGCTTAAAAAGCCAAAAGACTAAGAGCTACCCTATAACAGTAATAGAAAAGAAAGTAATGACTAACCACAGATTTTTTCCCTTCCACAATTTAAAAATGAAACAAAAATCTTTGAAGAAAAGCTCCTTTTTTGGTCCTCCTAAAGTTTTTTGAAGTAAGATTAAGGAGACAGTTTATCAATTAGGAAAAAAAAATAGCTTCTTGAAATTGTATAAATTTTATGATATTACTCTTCAACGAAATGAAATTTAGAGCTTTTGTGGACCTATGGCAATCAATTAATTATTTAATTTGCCATAGGTGGTTTCTCAAGAAAATCTCTCCATGTCCAGACTAAAACACAAAAAGCCAAACAGAACTAGCTAATATTTGTGAACCCAAAGAACAACATCGTTTTAAAAAAATCTTCCAACTCTGTCAGGGAGTGCTTCAGAAAATCTGTGTGGGTACTTTTTAGAGCCCTCAGATGGCCAACATGTCCAACAGAGAGGAACTGACAACACAATGTGCCAGTCAAAAGTCCCTTATCACAGCCAGACATTTTCTAACTAGAAAAAAACAAGTCATTGTGCCGAGCAGTCAAAACTCTCAAAGCCAAACAAACAAACAAACAAACAAATAGATAGTTTTATATATATAACCACTCAGATTCTATGAAAATCTACAGAATACTCCTCTTTGAGGTTTTTGTCTCCACCCAAAACAAAATAATTTGTTGAAACAATCCTTCATCTGAAAAAATTAGCAAGCAGTTAACCAGGGACAATATGCATAATAAAAAATACAGATCTTATTTGTTCAAATATATTTGCTAAGATTGTAAGAAATCTTGTTATTCTTCTAAGTATACATTTTAATTATGTTCAGAATGGCAAAAAGACATGTAATAAAATGAAAATTTAAAAAAAAAAGTATTTTAAGAGTTACTGTGAAAAGAAACTATGCCCTTTTTGAGGTTTCCCTATGGAACATCTAAGTGAAGCAAACATATTTTTATTTAAAATTTGTTTACAGATAAAGAAATGCTGGATAACCTGCACTGTTGTTTGGGGAGTGCCAGGGGAGGTTAATCAAAGATCTAACATGAGGAACAAAATCAAATATTGATGGTTTCTTTGAACAGCCACTATCTTATTAAAGTAATGACTTAGAATCTCAGAATATGAAGCAGAAAAAAAGAAAAGACATTTTCAAACAAACATTGAAAAATGGATATTAAACCTGTTGCTGAGTCAAAAATTTCTCTTCTTGATGTTTTAGTATAATGATATGTAATCTTAAAACTTGTGAATAACACACTCATCCTATTTTGAATATTTTGACTTGGTTTTAATAGCAAACTTTAGGTTCATAATCCCAAAAGAATTATTTTCCCCTACTCCAAACAGTAGTTCATTCTGTGTCTACATTTGCCATCAAGAATTACTAAACAATAAGTATTCACATAAAATCTTCCTCAACTACTCTACTCCACTGATGTTTCTCTTCAAGGGCATTTAGATGTAGAAAGAAACCATGGGGTGTGTAAGTGAAGAGGTTTGCCATAGTGATCTGTAAACTTCTCTCACAATAGTCAATATATATTCAGAGTAGTCTTTTCATAATTGCAATATTTGCCAAGAAACTAAATCTTTTAAAAGTATAACTAACTCTTGTCTATTTTTCTCATTACTTATTATGAGAGGGAACCAGCAATTTATCATTAGACACCACAAGCACAACTTATCATAAAATTATGTAATTTGAATCCCCCTGAGTATACAAGACACAAAAGATCCTATAAAATGGTCTTGGTTTGCTCATTTAAACTCAAAGAAAAAAAACAAAAACCAAAACTGTGGCCTGGTTACATTCAATAAAAATGTATAATATTAATACACAATGTAAATATTAGGAACTCAAAGAAAATTTTTTTTGTATTTTCATCATAATGGATATAAATATATACCATTAGACAAAAGTTATATTATCCTATTTTTTAATGACATATCATTTTCTACAGCATGAACTCTATTTCTGTCTTTATCATATGCTGTGTATTCTGTCAATAGGCAGGAAAAGGAAGTCAGTTTCCATCCTGTTCTGGAATAAAAATAAAAAAATTATCTATAGTTAAGATGTTACTGGGAAAACTATAATGTAAAATATGGCCTGTACTGCAGCAGTGAGTGATCTCACTATTGTAAATGATCATCCTGCCAAGTGCCACTAGACACCTTTTGCATTCCATTCTGGAACTCATTTGCAGTAACAGCAATACAAGATCATTTGGAAAGACAATTCTGCTTACAATATATTTTTTCAGGACTCACTTTAAACAAGGCAGATAACACCTGGCATAGTGATGAAAACAGAATCCATCTTATGATTAAATCTGACATTTTCATTCTTTTACATACCAGCCAGAATACTGAGATCAAATATTGGAGGAGATGTATCCATAGACCTCAGCTGAACAACCACAAAACATCAAATCATGTGGCATGCATCCAAAAAAGTACTAAGGACAAGGTATACAAGATGTATTCAAAAATGACAGAAAACAAATTTCCTCCTCATCTTTATCTCAGATTTCTATGGTCATCATCAGATCACAGGACAAAGTCGTTACCCTAATTACCTTAACATTTGTCATTGACATGGAGAGAGACCCAAATCATCCTGCCAAGGACCTTCTGACTGCTAGAGATATGTCAAGGCCACAACTAAGCCAGTGGCCTTTTCCGTAGCATTCACTATTTAGAAAGTGGAATTGAATGCAGTCCACGGTTCTGGATCTCTTCTCGTAAGGAATGTTCACAACATCCTGGCTGCTGCACATAAAATCCAGACATTTCGTATGCTCCATAACAAACATAGGGGAAATTAAGACTGCTGCATGGAAAGCATAACTTTCTTTCTATCAACGGAAAAGAGGGTTACAGACAGCTGGGGACATGTCCATCAGGACAGAGTGGTCAGCATGGAGGAACAGCATTTATCACAGTGAGATGCTCACCACAAACCTAAGAGTGATGAAATATGAAATACATATGCTTCTCAAGGAATCCACACATGAAACACAGATGGCAAACCATGCTTCCTATCTCAAAGACTGGCAAAGCAAAGAGAAACATTTCTGTGAAAGAAGTGGTATGTCCACATGTGCCATCTGTCAACATCTGCTGGTGGATCACAAAGAGGTCAAGTGGGCTGCAATTTGAACATCTTTGGATTTCAATATATTGAACCACTTTCAAAACTAAGTTGGCATCCCTCCTGTGATGAGATCTGTCTACGAGGATATTTTCTCACTTTTTTTGAAAAAGTGAGCAAAACGAGAGAAAAAAATCTTGAAAGCAGCCATGCCAGAATGATCTGGTATAATTTAGCCTGATGAGACCACTAGGCCTTTCTCATAAAGAAAACACATACAAATTATGTAATTGCCATTAGGCAGACACTTTGTTGTAGTAACATACACTGTTGTTACTGTAGCTCTGCAATTCCTTATAACTTAGGAGTTCTTAAAAACTATGCACCCTATAAGACAGTGTCTGAGCAATTCACAGTTGAGAATGTGTCCTATAACCACTACTCCCTCATGGGGAAATACACTAATTTCTGATGGGGTTTTATTAGAAATAGGACATAAAGGATTTAAGTGACATGTTGAAAGCGCTTGAGCAATCTGAGGCCTAATGGAAAACTGAACTCAAAGACTTTGAATGGCAGGCTCCGTAAGATGACAAAAAAAGATATTTCCTGTTTAATAGTAATACATCCTGTATGCTTGGGGAAGTGATCACCAGGAACAAACAATTATGCAAACATCAGGAATCAAAAACTTCCATATAAATAAATGGGGAAACTTTTATGTCCAGAAGACACTGCTGTTGCTGCTACAGATAATGATAGTGCAGCTGATCCTGACACTGCTGAGTGGGGCGTAATGTCAGTTCTGGATGAGGAGCTGCACTACAGCAAAAATTCTGATCATGAATCCCATGATACCATATCAGCATTTAACAGGTCTGACTTTCATGCCTAGGAGACAACTGATTAAATTCCAAGCAAAGAATCAGAAAAATCATTGTCAACTCTATTTTAAATGTTTTAAGAAAAAGCACTAATTATTTTTAACTACTGATCAACTACAGAAAGCCATGGAAGGGTGAATCTAATCTTTAGAGGAAGACTAATACCCTGCAGAAATACACACTCTTTAAACTTGAGGTGGATTTTTGGTGCTGTTTAATAGCATCTGTATTTGGCAGGCTAAATTGCCATATTTTTTGTTATAATACTAAAGCCATGGGTAAAAATTGAGATTTAGCAGTGTTGAGAAAATAGTTACTGTTTCCTTGTTGTTTGAATAGAAAAATAATCACACCACCACTATATTCAAATAATCAAAACTTATTTACAAGTAATTAAGACCATCACCCCTCTTAATATGAGAAGGAGATGCCTTGCAGCCCCTAGATCCCCTTGTAGTCAGCTCTGCAATAGTCATAGATATTTCCCTTCTTTTTAGAGCTTTTGCTATTTGCAACAGTTGAATACCATTTTTTTTTGGGGTGGTCAGTCTTCCATGTTTAAAAATTAGTCTTATTCATATTGAAATGAATTGAAAATGGAAATCTAGAAAAATTCAATTTTTTCTAGATTTTATTATTACTGTTGTTATTTAGTTTCAGAGTTCTAATGCATGAGGACAAATGTCTGGTCCATGTGCATGACCTTGGACAAATGCACAGCAAATGTAGTCTCTTAACTGATTATTCAAAGACAGTTCATAGTTAATAATGCCCAGATTTCACCAACTTTTTTCTGTCCATGGTATTTGTTAATTTTGGGGTTTGTTAATTTTAACAATGTTTAATTTCAATTACTATTCCAATTCTTTTTTGAAAAACCTCACCTATAATTCTGAGTTGATTAACACCTCTGTGAGCTCCAAGAGTTCTCAACAAAATTAAAGTAGCCCTGAAATTATATCTTTTATCTCTTTAATAGGGGAAAAAAAAGAGGTAGTAGAGCCATATGAAGTACAAGCCATTACACTTGTTTGATACACTAGAATGAAGCAAAAGAAGGCACAAGTCTAATTTTTTTAGCAAATCCTTTGCAGTTCACCTTTAAACTAAAGGTCATCGGGTGAGAATCCGTGTGTTTGAAAGCACTTGAACTGCTTAGGGAGTTCATCTTATCTGTATTATTCATACATATTTGACGATTATAAATCACAATGGACTGAAATATTTCTGGTCTTTCACATCAGCAGGCATCCAGAGAGCACTGTCTTTTATTTACTGACCATGTTAAAAATGGCACACTTTTTTATTATTTTATAATAATATGCTGTCTGACCAGTTCAGAGAGATCTCTAATAATGTCTCAGTCCAAGCATGGGTCTCATTATGTTGGTAGGAACTGTCATGCAACTGTGAATGTGCAATAAGTGTAGAGGTGCAGTAAATGGCAGAAAAATATGAAAAGCATTCTACTTTCAGATGCTGCACAAAGCTATTTATTCCTACTACACTGACTGAACTAAAAATTGAGGAGAGAAAATGAGAACTGTACTTCATGGCCTTCTAAATTTAAACAAAGAGGATTTAAGGATATGTCTTACGGCAGAAAACGAGGGACGTTATACAGTGCAAGACACATACATGCACTTAGCATTTCTTATATTCCATCCATTTTTTTTAAAGCTCAGCAGCACATTGATTTCAATGGAAGCTCTATTTAAAACTCAATGCTATACCATGACCTAGGCAACAATGTAGGTAGGACACATATTATTCATAAACTATGTGATTCTGCCCCAAATCCAATGCCTTTCTGTGGTCATGTTGTTCTGACTGTGGTCTCACAGAATATTTTACAACAACAGCACAGTTGTATCTCTGGATTTCAGTTTATAGAAACCAGAAATACTTGTTTTTTCATTAGATTTTATGTACTAAATTACATAAATTATACAATGTAAATGATTCCTGGATTTCCAAATAAATCATTACACAGCATGACAAACCAGAAAAAAGGGAGTCTTATTTGAAGATTTTGATGCACAGCTAAGAGAATTCATTATATCTTCCTAACCTTGGGTCTGGCCTCTCTATTTGGAAGTACAAAATTGTCTACAAAACGAAATGAGAGGTAAATCATCCATTTGCTCTCTGTCTGTGCCACATCTCTGCTGCTTCTGGAATGACATTTCTTGGATGAGGCTGAGTGAAGAAGAAAGGGAACTGGTGAAGTGCCTTTCACTTCATTAACACACCTGTCAACAACATCCATACCTACTTCTATCGACAGTCTTCCATTGCAATTCAGTTTGGTTTCCCATGCAGGCATAAATTCATCTCTATGGTGAATAAACAAAAAATAAAGTGTTCTGCTAAAAAAAAAAAAAATCAGCAATAATATTTTTTGAAAGAATAGAGAAAACATCATCATCTCATTTTAATCAATATAAAACACTCCATTCCAAACCCAGTAGTTTTGGCACACTTCTGATAATATGAAAGCAAAGAAAGGAATAAATTCACAACTGTTCCAGAGAGCAGGTTCCTTAATTAATAGCCCAGCTTGTGGGAAATTCACCCAAACTTTGCAAGACCTGTCTTCCAATCTAGACACATTCTCACCTGCCAAGAGAGTGTACTGACCAGCCTGCCCCAGCAAAGCTAGCCAGCCCCCAGGGCTGATCCATTTTGTATGTGTCTCTGTGAAAGAGGTTGGAGCCCAGCAATTGCTTCTGTAATGCACCTCCTCTGCAATGCTAGAAAGCCTTCTTTCCTTTGCTCCATGAATATTTAGGCACCCCAGGCAAGCTGGAACAACTTTCCTCAGAAAGGTGTTGGTTCCAGCATCGTCCCGAATCAGACAGAGGGAGTTTGGACAGGGTCTTGTGCCACTCAGGAGAGCAGCCTAACCACCACACTATTAGGTGTTCGAGTGTGGAGCTCCTGAAATCCCTCCTGTGGGAGCAGTGGCACTTGCCATAATGTATTTAAATATTAATTGAGCAAGAGAATGTGAATGACTCTTTAAGCCTGACTAGCAGCTAAGGTGCTCTCCTGGGACATGGGAGCTGCGATTTCAGATACCCTGAGGCAGAGTAAGGAATTGAACCCAAGGCTCCCACAGCTGCATCTCTCTTTTTGCCTACATCTGAAGCCAGCCTGAATCCATTCAAAACCACTGAGGTCCATGGACAGCTAAATAACCCCCCAAACTACATTGCTCAGTGAACTTATTGTTCACCCAGAAATCTCTGCCCCACTTACAACCCACCCCACTTTTGCCTGCCTGTAGAGTCAAAGGTCCCAACATAAGGCACCTCACTGATCCTATGGGGGTACATGTGACTTCATTTTTAAAATATTTGCACTCTTTTGAAGCGCAGTTTCCCTTTACTTTCTCCTGGTGAGCTATCAGTGAGCTGAGACTGGTCAAGATGATTTATTTTAAGAGTGGGACTTTTACGTTGCCACACTGATAATGCCACCTGTGTAGCATATGATATTGCAAGAGAGTGTCTGAAGGTAAGACAAAAGCCTGAGAGGTCTGGGGAATGAACTGGGGATAGTTCCAAAGTCCCTTAATGTCCTTTAAAGGGAAAGCCAATACGGGAATGTCTTTACAGTACAAATTATGTGGGCAGAAACTGTAAGCCCATTCATGTCTCTGATTGTTCCACATCTGAAGGAGACCACTGCACATCTGTTATTCCACCACAAGAGTGGAATATATTATGAATTTGCCTGCACCTATCAAGCTGAGGGAAGGTTTCACTGAGTAGAAAAGGATTGTTTTGCCAAATTGTGCATCCTTTTGGAAACTAACTGGGGCCAACACAGATGTGCGGAGCAGCAAAAATCCCTCTTTGGAGCATAGTTGGTTCCAGAAGAAGCATCATTTTTCTACAGCTGGCAAGGAGCTGTTAACTCATTTATATTATTTTCTGAGAATAAAGAGTAGATGTTAATGCCAAGTGTCTCAGTGTATTTGCTATTTTAATGCAATTAGGTGACTAGGAAAAAAGAGTGATGCCACATGCAACTGCGTTCTCAACCTGTGAGAACTTTGCAATAAAGAATGGTAAAAAATACAGTAATACGAGGGGAAATTGGCAATGACACCTATGGTCTGAGTTATTCATCCAGTGGAAGGTAGCAAGGAGCAGATATTTTGATGGCTTATATGAAATGATGTATTCTCAAAAAAATGCCTAATAGCCCTTACCAGCACATTTTTGGCTCTCTTATTACTCCCAGAGAAATTTACCTAAGTCAGACGAAGTTAAATACTTTGTACTACCTGAGACAGTCTTCTGCAGTTAATATTGAGGCAATACACCTGCTGCCAGGTTGGGACAGCCTGACATGTCCTTGTCTTTTCTCTGATCTTTGCATTAAGAGACCAATTTGTTTTCTACCATTATTAAATGATCATATATCTAACACATAAAGAGATAAAATGCTAAATGTCTTAGGTGAGTGCTCTGGCTACTTAGGGCTACTAACATGGATTAAAGCATGAATTTCCTTTATAAGAAGAATTGTAAAAATAATAAATTGTTTTTATGCCTTCACATCAAAAATAAAAAAAAAATAATTTGGGCTTCAAAAACAAACAAACAAACAAAAAGTCCCAAAATCAAAGAAGCAATGTATGTGTGAGTATTTTGATTTCTCTTTAATTTATCCTGCACTGAAAAACACATATCTTTCAGTATTATTTTATTTTGAAGTCCTTATTAAAACATAAGTATTGTCAACTTTGCAATAAATTATTTGAAACATATCAGAGCAAAATAGTTGAGAATTGTTTAGTTTATGTCCCCCTCAAACTATTTCTATATCCCCTATATTTTAGTTTATATCCCCTCAAACTATTAAGTGAAAACAACATAAAATATATGTTTAGCCTCCTGAAGTTTCCTTTTGTGCTAAGTATTTTGTTAGTAGCCTAATAAAAATTTAGAATAGCCAACATCATTCATATTAGTATTTTTGTCTTCTTTTGAGGTGATGCTGCTGGGCAGTATTTATCCTCCAAAAGTAACACATTGGGAGATATTTAGAATATTAAAAAATACAGTAAATAGTAAACCCTATCATTTTCATCCCTTGTAAAAAGTCAGATTAATGTATTTGCAGCAAAAATTAACAAGCAACCACAGTGTTGCATTCTGAAGCGTGCTTAGAAAAAACAAAATTTCTTACTGTACACAAAATGGTGTATTAGAGACAAAAAAAATTCATACCATCATATCTTACCATTACACTATGATCTGCTTCCCTTTAAATCTTTTGTTATGCCAAATGTACAGGCTGAAGTGGAGTGTCTGGTTTTCAAGAGCTGAATGTTACATCCTATACATGAATTAATTGTCAGGTCTATGCCATTTTTAAAGCACTGTTCAACAGGTGTTAATCTACCTGCTGATCACCCAGAAGGAAGCCTCCATTCCACAGAGGAAATTATTAGCCAGAAGAACATATTGGAAGGTCATCTCTTGACTTTTACTGAACAGCTCTCCTGACATAAAGGGTTAACAAGCAAAAATCAGTGTGATTCAAAGAGATTTGTCTTCAATAAACGAGCTGCATCCTTCTCTTGTGAAAGATTTTGTAAGACAGCAATCCTATACAAATACCACTGGTGCTTTTTTATTAGCCAACCGTCTCTGTAACTAGCACAGTTTACAGAAGTAAAAGGATTTTATTGGACATCATATTTGCACAGTTATCAATAACTTCATACACAGCCCAAAAATTGAAACCGTGAAATGGGTGTGTGTAAATGGAGGAAGAAAGGAGAAAAAAAAGAGGAAAAGTAGAGGGGATGACAAGGGCTGTTTAAGCACGAAAAATCACGGTTCCAAGGAAAAATCTGCAGAGGTCTACATAGGCATTGACTGTGCAGCTCTTCAAAAGGCTCTGAGATCTAAAAGACATCTATTTTGTTAATATTTCTTATATTTGGATAATATCTTCTTATTTTATCTGAACAGCAGTTGCGCGTGCAATGCATAGAGAATATACACCAGCAACAAGAGGGTTTATATTTAACAAAGTTTCATGATATCTAATATTTTGTCAAACATTTTATAGGTTTTAGCTTAGGGATAAATTTGAAGCTGGCTTTTCCCCAGTGAAACCTGTAACAATAGAGAAATATATATTGGAGGAAAAAAGAAACTAGGATATTGAGAAAGCCTAACAGAAATCTAACATTTCATTTTATACTTAATAATTACTTTCTACAGATCCCTTTGACTGGGAAAGCTTTTATATCTCAAAGTTGTATCTCAAACTGCTCAGCTATGATGCTGAAAATCTCCAGATTTTTCCTTGCTTCAGATTCTAAAGTATACATATGGTCTGTTTTCTGACATGAGACAGTAGTTTCAATTTCAAATAGTAACATCTCACCTGCCAATTCTTTACATAAGATTTAATGGCTAAAAAACACTTTAAGTCAACCTGTAAAACTCACTATTGAGCAGGAAACAGCTAATTTGTCCTTATACAAACAGAAACTTCATGTTTTGTTGTATAACCATGGCAACTTCTACAAATTACTCATCCAGGACTTTTGTTATGCTATGTTATGACTCAGACTTATTAGTGTTCACCTCCCTCAACTTCCAGTACAGTATCATCTTTCTGAAATTGCTCTGAGCTGCATTAATAGGTCTGAATGTCCCTATTCAGCTGCCCATTAAAAATTACAAACACACAAAAATCCTTTCTGGATGGGTGTGAGCAGTGCCCATAAACTCCAAGTTTTAACTCTGTGCACCCTTACTGTTAGGTTGTGGTCTATGGCATGGTGACAAGACCTATTTTATATTCAAACTAGCAAAATTGCTACAGTATGTGACAAGGAGATAAGTACACCCACCTAGTTTGTTTCGAAGTAGAACAGTTCTTCAGCATGTATTAAGCCCTTCCAGATTTATCCCCGGTGGCTGGCTCTTTGCCAGGGCTTGGATTCTGTTCTGGTGTGCAGTGTGTTGAGTATTCCCAGGTGCTGGTATATTTTTATGCCTTAGTCCTTATTTACAGTTTTTCTAAGGGTTACTTTGAAGTCTGAACAATCGCAATGCAGTGCACTACAAAGTTCTCTCCACATCCAGCAATCTTTTCATGTTGCCTTAAGTTAAGCCGTTTCTAAATGAGAAAATACAAGGATGAGCACTAATAAATTGCGAAAGAAAAGAGCCTGTTTCTTGCATAAAATTAATAATTTCAGTATACCAGAAGCTATGCGAGCAAGATATCACAGAACAAGATTAATAACTTAAAATACTCATTCACTCCATCTTCTGAAAACTCTTTCACAATGGCTACTAATACAGTACTACTTTCAACTTTATAGCTCCCCTTTTTACCAGCCCCGCTATTATAACACCTGACATGCTTGGCTGCCACGGTGTAATAAAGAAGGGTAAAATGATGCATTAAAGGTCCCTGGTGCAAATTCTATTCAAAATTTTTCGGTCTGGAATAGGCAGCACAAAAAGGCAATACCGGGAATTTAAGGGTCATAAAGTAGTACAAGGCACTCAGCTCTCCAAGTTTCAGTTAACTTTCCAAAAGCCAAAGCAACAATAGCAAAAGCTGTAACTATATGTACAACTTTCTTTTGGAGAACAGGCACCTAGAGAATTGTAAGGGAGGGCGAGCAGGGAAGCGGCCGCATTATGCTGCAGTGTTAGCCAGCATCACTCAAATGTGACTCTCGGCAGCTGTCTGATGCAGTAACTGCTCAGTGCCTGGGCAAACAACATGCCATGGTAGCATGCTTCACACTGTGAGGCAAACAGCACTCTGCGGAACAAGAAAATTCAGAATACAGCTCTGGAAAATCAATCCAATGTTTTGGGGGTTTAGTGCATTCACTCCTCAGAATTAAATTCTCATTTCTTACAGTTATTCTCACAGATTCTTTTCCTATTAAAATGCAAGTTTCTCAGTTGAGTGTATACTTATTTTTCAAAGCTTTATTTGAGAAAAAAAATTTAAAAAATCTTTAGAATCATGTATTTGTGGCTCCAAAGTGCTTTAGTTTGTAGAAAACATACCTTACTCTATACAAGCTATGGGACTTTGGTCACCAGATATTAAAAGTTTTTATATTTCAGCAAAATTGTGGTTTTGATAAATTTGAGAAGGCAGCTCTGGTTTACTGTAAAAGGACAGAAAAAGCTAAGGGTCCGTGCCCAGATACAGGGTTTCCACTTATGGACAAACCTGAGATCCTTAGCAGTCTTTGCCTTAGGTTTACCAGATGGGATATTAAATAACTGAACAAGGCTGTAAAAAGACAAACTGTACAGTGTACATTATTATATTTTGGGGGAGAAATGTACCAGTGAGTTAACTGAGGAAAAGAATACTGGTGAGAGTCAAAGCCCATTCAAGTTTCTGACATGCTTCAGTTAACTTCTACAGTTTTCAGAGGGGACATTACACAATTTCTAACAGGTTGTGATGCTGTATAAACTGAACAATACTTTCATCTGCCTCAAAAAGACATGGAGACTAAACCAGAGGAGAAATAACAGAGAAGAATATGCTCTATTTTACCATCGCAGGAATACATGTATAACAGATAAACATCCTCCCTTAGACACTGGATCAAGAGCCAAGGGAGATCCTGCATACTTGAAGCCATCAACCACTTAAAACTGCTTTTGTCAAAGCAATTTTTTACAGCAGACTGATTTGTATGCAGACCATTTTTAATAGCACAGAAAGAGTTTGGGACCATGTGTTAGAGTACACAAGTGATTTCCAAAAGACATTTGAAATGTAAAAATTCTGGAGGCTGCCTCCTTCCTTTCTCCCCTTCCCTGCAACATGCATACACATGCACACACGCACCATCAACTTCCACTGACATTTCTTCATTACTATGAAGAAGCTCAGGCTCTCTTGAGGGATTTTGCAAAGCACTGCTCCTCTTTTTAAGTAAGGCTACACTTGCGTCTCTCAAAATGATTTCCATAAGTTTATATTCCATCAAAACACATGATTTCAGATCTTAAGGTGTAGAAGTAGTGTTAACAAGGTCCTCCTATGAAGATTTTAAGCTCTTTTGAATGCAGTTTTATTCTTTCTGGTGTCTTCTGCTTGTTAAATTTGCACAGGGTATTGGGACATTCTTTGGCATCAGAAGGTGCAGTTGGGGAATAAAATGTCCTCAAATCCACGCTGCTGCACTGAAACCTTTGCTTCTTCAATCTAGGAAAAGGCCATACCCTGGGTTCATTGTTATGAAATCATGATATCTGCAGGAGATGCTATCTTTCTCTAAGAAGAGTAATGTTAAAATACATTAAATTAAATTTATAAATAAAGTAAAACAAAATAATAAAATACTAAAATGCTCCCCTCTGTTATCAAGCCCTATCAACTCCTTTAGGCTTTCACTTGGTCACCTTCCACTTGGTCATCCTTTAGGGTAGATAGAGTGATTTGTCTTTTAAAAACTAGCATGTTAAGACAGAACCCCATTTCCCTCTTAGATGAGGGAAATTACACAGGTTTAATATTGTACTAGGTTAGGGTTTTAGTGGGGATAAACAAGAACCTTTTTTTTCCAACTGTGAAGCTACTGGAACCATGCAGTCCAGCTGTAAGCATCAAAAGAGGGACTCAAGAAACCTGACATTTTGCAATTCCATTTTGCTGCACTTTCAAGGTACAGTATCAAAGGTAACAAAAGGATGTTTATTTCCTTTGTGTAACAGACAAAGGAAGCTGCAGTAGCACTTACTGTTTAAGTTTCAAGATAAGCACAATACATCCACACCAGTGACAAGAAAAAACAGAGATGCTGTGAATTGTAGGGTGGTCTGTACAAAAAAATCAATATTATGGTAATGTGTAGTAATTCAGCATTTCTACAATAAACTACTATTTCAACAGTGGTATAAATTAAGAAAAATCTTATAAATGTTTTGTGATTCTTACCTGTTCTGTCTATCATCACACTAAAAAATTTAGTTTATAGAAACATCATATTAATTATTTTTAGGTAGTACCACTGGAGGAAGGAAAAAATAGAAATTAGTTCATTTTCCCTTTATGTGGTGCTGTAAGACAGCAAAATCTAGGGGAATGAGGAGAAAAATGGAAATTGGGACTTAGAAGTTTTATTTCTTGCTCTTAAAATGATACACGGTTTGAATCTCAGTGAAGCACTAAACTCCCTGCCTCATCTTCACTGACTGTATCAGGAGAATAATGATGGTTTGTCAAAGTTCTGCAAAGCTTTGGACACCAGATCTGTAGTGTAAGGCTCTCCATAGTGAGCCACAAGTCCTGCTCTTGCCTGGCTCCACAGTCCCAGACTGAGCATCATCAGGTAGCATTTGCCCGGGCTCTGTTAGTCCTCACATATGAGCCATTCCTCATGGCCCATATTTGCTGTGCAAAGACATGGTGTCCCAAAGCACCATGTGGTGAACACGAAACTAGAAATACGTGTGTACCCCTGTTACTTTGCTTCTTTTTGATTCTCTGAACTTACTGATTTTTATGCCGAATATTCTTTCAAATTTTCACCTTTTTCAGGGGTTTTAAATTCCACTTTTGCCTATGGACAGAGCTTTTTTAAGTGTAGAATTTTGTAATGGAAACATACTTCTATTTGGGAGACAAACTGTATTCCATTTAAACACATTTTCAATCTCTCCTGAGGAAAAAATATCCTTTTAAATAACAAGATAATTTAAGAGAGTTAAATGCAGAAGAACCTTAAATATACAGAGTACTCTCATTATGAATATTTTAGAAAAGAGGTCTTCATGTCTAGATAACATAGCTTGAGCACTGGAGAGTGTATATGAGTTACAAGGAATACAGATTGAAGCCGCAAAAGTTTCTTAGCATTAGGTGTTATTTCCTAAAATTAAGTTGAAATTTTGAAAGAAAGAGACATGTTTTTGTGGTGGACTTAGCAGTGCTAGGTTAACAGTTGGACTTGATGTTCTTAAAGGTCTTTTCATACTTAAAGAATTCTATGAACCTGTGAATCTTCCCTCCCTTGGGCTTGACCATTTTGCAGAAAGAAAAGAGTAGCTGCAGCAGTACCATCCATATGACTACTCCAACATTCATTCACTCAACATGACTCCCTTTTTGATTTTTCTGCTGTCTCCACCACTTAATGAAGAGAGCACAATTCACAGTCTTATAAAAGATACTGAAATACTTCTACAAAAGGAACTTCAGTATTCTCCGAGTGTGCTATTGTGGTTCATTAGGAAAAATGTCGTGGGATAACCACCCACTTAATGACAAATGCAATCAATGTCTCCCTGAGCCTACATTCTCAAGTATGCCCTAAATAGGTCTATTTACACACAAGGCACAGTAACATCGAGCCACTGCCATGAACCACGAAAAATATACTGAAAAATATTACCCTGAACTTGCATGTTTTGTACTTCCCAGATTTAATATATTCTCACATCATTTTTAAATGACTCAGACATATTTCTAGAGAGTGGCCTAGATGACTAAAATAGGTCTTAACTGCAATAGAAAACTAGAAAAGCTGCTAATGTCTGTGGACACACAAAAATCTGGGCTGCTCACAAAAATTTCCCGAGTTGGACATGCTGGTCAGTCCTGTAAGATCATCTCAAAGAAGTGCCAAACTGTTAGAAGTAAATGGAAATAGTAGCACTGTGTTATCAGACTTTGCACATATATTCTATCTTTTCAGATCAAGTTATTTTCCCATATTAACTGGAATTGTAAATTACAAAGCTTCTTTCTCTTATAACATAAACTTCCTGAGCTTTCCCTCACTTACATTCA
Source organism: Molothrus aeneus (assembly GCF_037042795.1). Lineage (NCBI taxonomy): Eukaryota > Metazoa > Chordata > Aves > Passeriformes > Icteridae > Molothrus > Molothrus aeneus. Next base: position 45,160,268 of record NC_089650.1, on the reverse strand, counting down.
CAGCAGCTCTACCACTTTTTGTCTAGGGATAATTTACATTATTTTAAGATAGATGATATTTTAGAACTGAAGACCATTTCTCATAACTAAAGCAATATCTAAATTGACACTAAATACTATGACCCACTCCCCATTTAACATTGTATAGGCTTTGGTGCTCTAAGTTTAGGTACTAAGGACTCCCTGTGAGGGGAAGAAAGGTATAAATGCCAGTAGATTCAATTTCTGTGGTCCAGCTGGGTATTCTGACCACATTCCACGATGAAATGCAGATACTGATGGTTTCCTCTCCCTTCATCTTGACAGTGAATTGCATCATGAAAATCTAAAGCTATGGAGAAGGAGGCTTTGGTTCACCCCAACTGGCCCCACAGCCCAGACCCTGACCACAGCAGTTCTCAGGCTGTCATAGAGCTGACAGCCTGGGGGAGCTCCATCTTTCACTTTGTTCTCCAAATTAATCTCTAAAAAAAAGCAAAACCAAGATGACTTTCCCTTTTTGCCAGCAGCAAATCTACTTGATAGATTCATTGGCAGGAGGAAGTCAAAAAGCCCTGCTACCATTATTTTAAAATGTACTGTAAAATATTCAAAGCTGTGTTGAACAGATGAAACCTCTTTGGAAATTGGGTTGAAGAAATACTATTGCTCAAGTGCTCAGTCCTTCAGACCATATAGCCATGCACACATTTAGTTCTTAGGCATGTGCTGCAAGGCCATCCTCGATCAAGCCCTTTATTCCTCATTTCGGACAAAATTTGAAAATATATGCCACCGTGCAGTGGTAGATAATTCAGCTCTATTTGAGAGGGCTAAGGCAAGAGAAAGTCATTGCTGGCAAAAAAAGCAACTAGAAAAGAACTGCCTTCGCATTATCCTGTACTGTCCATTTTGTATTTCAGACTGAAATATACTTATTTCTAAGATACTTTCAAACATATTCTTTTGGTTTCCTTTGATATGACTAGTGCAATCCGATGCAGCATTTCATATGGAATACATATGAAAATCACTTGGTTGGGTTCTTAGTTTGAGTTTTTTGACTTTAATTTTTTAAAATTAGGGAAGAAAATATGAAAAGAATAAAATGCTGATAGCCAAACCTGGTAGAAACATATGGACAGTCATGCTGTAGTTTCACTTATGGCAGAAAAACAATGAAACATGAGCAAGGCAACATAAAAAATTTACTCATTCACTCAAAAAACTGAAATAATCTACCCAGCCGTGATCAGTTGGAAACATGGTTTTGTCTACTCATACATTGTATCTTAATGCTTAGAAAAGTTTCCAAATGCCTTCCTGTGCTTCTGCTCAAGGTAACAGGTTTTACATATCAACAAAAATCTTTCAGAAATGTGAGTGTAAGTTGCTCTATCTGTCCACACAGAACACCAAGAGTAATTTAAAGTAATTCATCTAGTCTTTGATCCTGGCTTAACAGTGGAACCATGACCATAAAGCATAAGAAAGAGAAGTAAGTCCTGTGCAATTAGCTGTATGGGTAGTTCTTGGAGTAGCAAACTGAACCCTGCAGATCAGAAATATCAGCAGAAACAAAGTCAGAGCAATTTGATGAGCATTTTGTAGGTACCACAGTGTAAAGACATAAAATCATGTACCATAGGAGCCAGCAGAGGGTGCTTCCATTTTAGGGCTGGAATAAGAGTGAGTCTCAGCCACAGGAGCAAAAAAAAAATCCTTTGCCTATCTTTCATCTGCTAAAATATTTCTCCCTAGTTCAGATACCTTTAATTTCTTTGTAAAAATGGGGGTTTCAAATATAAGGTGGTTGCAGAGTCAATCATATGCATATTTTAAAAAACGCCACCTTCCCCAAATGAATGTGTGTTGTGTCATAAGGTAAAGATTGCCCAGTTTGCATGTAACTTTTTTGGTTTTTAGCAGAAACAATTCCCCTCACTTAAAGCAAGGTAAGTTTTACCTAGGCTATGTTTTCATTGCAGCAACTCCCACTCTGAGAAGCAATATGAAGGGTCACTGACATTTTTTAAACTGCTGTTTGCCTTTGAACAGTTTTTTCAGTTTTCCTCAGGATTTCTCTATAATGAATATAACACTGCTGTCTCTACATCACCACCAGATGACCAAGTATGCTCACCAGCAAAAAAACCCCAGAGCGATAGGATTTCCAAAACAGCATATTGTCTAGTTCAAGGTGAGCTGCACAGATAAATACAATGACCTTAGACTTCCCAGTATGTGCCACTATTACCCCAGATTCCCTTCCCTAGGGAAGAACTATGTCTTTAATTAAAAAAAAAAAAAAAAAAAGCAGTCAAAATTTGTAAAAGCAGCTTTTATTTAGCAGCCTAAGTGAAAATTTGCCTGGCAGTGCTGGCCCTGATAGCCTGACTGCCCAGCTCAGAGCCTCACGTTGGCAGGAATCACAGCCCTCAGAAGAGCAAACCACAAGTACTAGATAGGATTAGAGGGCTGAGCCATGAGGCTAGCTTCAATATTTTTCATTTCCCTTTATTTTTATGTTTGATAGCACATTTAAATTAAATACTTGTAAGATTGAATTTCAATAAATATGTTGCAAGAAAACGCATCCTGTCGTCCCTTGGTTCTTTCACCCAGGAACATTTATCTTGAAAAGGTAGCACATTTCCTTGGACAGGAGCCATTCCTGGCATCAGATCTCAGCACTCAGTAGGGAACCCATGTCTTTGAGTTCTGAACTAGCCCATACTGGAATTAAAACACAACACTAACAGCCAGAATCAGTTGTTCTTGGTGGGTAAATGTTTTATAACTGCATGGGGATATAAGAGCAGGGCTTCGAGTTTAATTCCTTTTTTACAAAATGCTGTGATTAACTGCATGACTTCACTTATTGTTAAGGTAACAGATGGAAGTGCCACAGTGAAATATTTCCTTTTTATTTACAAACAATAGAAAGTCTTTCTGCTGATAGGAATTAAAACATTACAGGAGCATTTGTTCCACAAGCTTAAATTCTTTCATGCTACCCCATGCATTTTTCATGGAAAGTCAACATCTTTAACATTTTTGCACTGTCTGAATTTATCATCCATAACTTTTTTCTGATTCCTGTTCAAATGAATTTGCTTAAAGAATTATGTACCTACAGTATAATGAGCTAATTAACTAAAGAACAAAAGGTGCCTTCTGTTATATATGAGACATAACTAGGTCTCAGACAGAGGCAACACATTCTTTATTTTTAAAGGCAATCTGTATTGCTGATTTTGATGTCAGACACCCTGTATCATTTTGTACAGTGACACAAAAGGACTGATAAAACATTAAAATGAAAATTGGCTTTAAAAAAACCCATGCGCCACATCTTACCACCAGTATTATGAATTTTGAGAGGTTTGTAAAAGATGTGCACTTTGATCAATTGCAGGGTTTCTAAGAAAAAAATCACTTTTATGCTCTTTGACTGGCAATAGCACTGAGCAATGGACAAAACTGACAGAGACAGAAGTTGCATAAACAAAATAAGTCAGGGATTTTATTAAATATTAATTCTATTAATTCACAGCAAAAATCTTTGTTTATTATTGTATATTAAAAATATATTTTCTTTATTCTAAATCATTTCTCCACAGACACAGTACAACTTGTCAATGCCTGTAAAGATCTTTTAGCTTGCTAGAAATGCCTCAAGCACAAAGAGCAGCAAAATATTTTTTACACTGTAGACTTAGATCTCACCACATTTAACAAAATATATTAAAATAATGATTTACAATGTGGTTAAAAGAGAATGGTAAAGAACACATTTACTTTTAACCAGCAATAATTGTCATTGTACCATTGAAAGACATCAAAAGAATTAAAAACATTGTGCAATGAAACTTGGCAGATTCTGTGAGCTGTTGTAAGAACACATTACCTGCGCTCAGTGTTCACAAATCACCATGTGAAGCAGAAGGATGTTGCACTTCTGCATACACACAAAAGAAAAACTCTCTTATTCCAGGGTTCCTATAGGAATTACAACAGTAAATGCATTGTCAGTATAAAAGTTGTGTGGATTAGAGTTGTAGACACAACAATGACCATTCTATCCGTGGCTTTCTGGGTCCCTTACACACCTTCTGTGTGAGGCACAGGGTTTTGGCTCCTCTGCTGTGCTATGGGTCAGCTCAGCCCAAAAAACTGTGATCAGCTGCACTGCAAAATCACAATAAGTCTTAGACGGTAACTGTTTGATTCTTCCTCTTCTAGGTGTCTCCAGAAATCAATTTAAAAAGTAAGCTTTCTACTTTAGGAACATTCATTACTAGCCATGTATTTCTATTAAACCTAATCTCTATACTTGCAACATCAAACACCTAAATGGATCCCATGTATTCAGTAGGATACCATCCTCATGGCATAGACTTTCTGCTATCCTTAATAAAAGCTCATATTTATGGTGCCTCCTGCCTATGTTGTGACAGCAAAAGACATGAACACCTCTGACATATAATTTCATAGCAATTCCCCTTCCTAAAGTTGTCTTGCAAAAGAGATCCAAGCATCATGCAGAGCGGTATTTGATTTTCAGGTATAGGCATACACTATAACGATTTTTTAAAAATGTAAAAAGACAGCTATCCACCAGTTTAATTTCTGATTTTACAGAATCTAAAATGGTGATTAATACATACCATTAGAACCAAGGAAGAGTTTCCTATCATCATTAATAACCACCTTCCTTCTCTGTGGACACTCATTCACTTGGGGCAATATGAGTACACACACAGAGAACCAGAAACTCCCTTCCCACTGTCATCTAAGTTCCACAAAAGTTCTTATCCAAAGGTCAGCTGCCAATCAGTATATACATATATACACACATGGGTCCTTGGTGGGAATAAATTCCAAGTTAGTTGGCTACAAGAGCGTATAGGTACTACTACTTGAGGTAAAGAAGAATAAATCTTTCTTATTTGATCTTTTCTCCTTCCTGGAGGATGGGATGTTCATATATCCTGTGTCTGTATGTCTCAACAATAAATGGTGGCATATAAAAGATAGAGACAAATTTTAATTAGAATATCTAAAAAACATTAAAATGCCTCTGCGTAGCAGTCATCAGCTTCTATTATACCTTGACTATCAGGTCTTCTAACAGGTCTTAAAATCAACTTAAGCAGTAAAGGAGGAGTCTTTGCAGGGTAATTTCAAAGTTATGAAGCCGTCTTGGAAATCACCAGCAACCTCTTCATCTTTATGAAATCATCTCAAGAAGGTTGTGTTTAGTTGAGACAACAATTATAGAAGCCTCTGCTGCTGCTCCTTGTCCCTACAGAAAGAGCACAATAGAGTAACTGCTTCATGGCCTTCACTTACAGAGCTGGAACTGTTTTGAATGTAAAAGCTGTACAATCTTCAGAAGAGTGGAAAGGCTGAGAGTGACAGCTATGAACATTCCAAAGGCAGAAGAAACAAGCAAAGTGCAACTACGTGGGATCTTAGGCCATTGTTTAGGAGAATTTACCTTAAAAATTTTGATTTTCTGTCTTCGGAAGTTACAAAATTATTGGTAATTTTGCAAATAATTTCTAATTAAAAATCAGAAGCAGTTTCCCTTTCTTGGTGAATCTGCAATGTAGTGAAGGCTTTTTGTAGCAGTGTTATAGTGCACCCAGATTTTTTCAGGCAGATGTTTAAAAAAAGCAAGAAGGTGGAGATTCAGTCCTCTTACAAAATCAGAGACCACTAGTTTGGGAGCACTTGTAGAGAATAACATTTGCTCTTGGAACAAGAAAGGAGAAGCATTCAAAAAATTTTAGAAAAATTAAAGTATGTCAATATCTTGGCTCTTATACGCTTATTACTCTCTCAATGATTTCTGCAGGGGACTGCTTCAAATAGTGAGAAGACATATATTCCCTTGAAAAAAATGAAAGTACAAGAAATGGTCTGTGTTGGTTTTGAATGGCCTGGTTTTTGGTAGTGGGGGGACACAGAGGTGGCTTCTGTGAGAAGCTGCTGGAAGCTTCCACCATGTCCAGCAGAGGCAATCCCTGATGGCTCTGAAGATGGACATGCTGCTGCTGGCCAAGGCTGGCCAATTAGAGATTGTGGTAATGCCTCTGGGACAACATATTTAAGAAGGAAATCAAAACAAAGACCCACAGTTTCTAGTCAGAGAAGAGGAGGAAGTGAGAACATGTGAGGGAAATGAACTGGTGACACCAAGGTCAGAGGAGAAGGAGGGACAGGAGGTGCTCCAGGTGCCAGAGCCCAGATTCCTCTGTAGGCTGTGGTGAGACCATGGTGAAGCAGCTGTGCCCCTGCAGCTGCTTGGGGACCCATGGGGGATGCAAAGATCCACCCACAGCCCATGGGGATCCATAGGGGATGCAGAGATCCACCCACAGCCCCTGGGGATCCAAGGGGGATGCAAAGATCCACCCACAGCCCATGGGGATCCATGGGGGATGCAGAGATCCACCCACAGCCCCTGGGGATCCATGGGGGATGCAGAGATCCACCCACAGCCCCTGGGGATCCATGGGGGATGCAGAGATCCACTTGAAGCCTGTGGGGATCCATGGGGGATGCAGAGATCCACCCACAGCCCATGGGGATCCATGGGGGATACAGAGATCCACCCACAGCCCCTGGGGATCCATGAGGATGCAGAGATCCACCCGCAGCCCCTGGGGATCCTTGGGGGATGCAGAGATCCACCCATCCTGGGGGAGGTGCCCATGCTGGAGCGAGTGGATGCCTGGGGAAGGCTCTGATCCAGTGGGAGACTCGGTGGAGAGAGGGGCCCTTGCTTCCAGGCTGGAGCAGCCTGTCCTTGGAGGTTTGTACTCTGGGGAAGAGTGACCCACACTGCAGCAGTTTTGGGAGGACTGCTGTTTGTGAGGGTGGACCCAGGCTGGAGAAGTTCATGGAGGTGGAGGGACCCCACGGTGTTACAGGGGAAGGACTGTTCTTCTGGAGCAGCAGAAGAAAGCCTCAGGTGATAAACTGACCAAACCCCTGTCTCCCTGTGCTGTCAGTAGGATGGAAAGAGGGGCTTGGGGAAGATAAGGTGTTTTTAAAGTGCCTCTTTTACTTCTCATTTTCTTCCTCTGAGTCTGTTAGTAATAAAGCCACTTTGCAACTTGAAGTTGAACCTGTTTTGCCCTTGAGGTGTTTCCTCCCAGTCCTTATCTCAACTCATGAAGCCTTTGTTAATTTTTGTTCTCTCCTCTGCCCAGCTGTGGCAGGGCAGGGTGAGTGAGCAACATTCAGGGGTTACTGGCATTAGGCCAGTGTCAAACCATGACATGGTTTCACTTGGTAAGCTTGCTATTCCTGCCCTAAAGAACATGTTTTCTGTGGAAATTTTTCTTGCTGCACAATCTTAAAAGAAAAACCAAAATAATATAATCCTGTACATACAATACAATAGAATACATACAATAATACCATCAATACAATCTTACAGTTCCAAGAGTCGTAAATAACGCAATTAATAATTTTCCAGCTGCATGGACATGTCATAAAGAAAGGTTGATGCTTCTCTCACTTGATTACATTAGGAACACCTATAACAAGACATGGAACAGAAATATTCAAGGAGAATAAAATCAGAATCAGAAACTTTATTAATATGGGTTTAAAATTCTGTCATTTTTTGCATTGTCACACACTTCTGTTCAGGCCATATGAAAGCATGTATTTTTACAAGCAAAACTATCTGAAAAATTCTTCTTTCTTGAGGAAGATAAATAGCTGATAGCTTTTTATATTTATTACTGATTTCAGTATACAGATTTTCTGTTAAATTAACATAAATAAAATTACTTGAATCACTGTATAACTTAATGAAAAACCTTTTTTATGCATGATGATATTAAAAAGCGTCTGATTATGTATTGGCAGCAGATTCATATACTTTAGCCACTGATATCATACTATTAATTTTAATAATCAGCAATGATTCTAACCCATTTAATGAATTGCTTAGTAGTAGATATAACAAAGTTTAATCCATGTTGCAACTACTTGAAAAATAAACCCAACAGTACTATAATTTGATATGACAGTCAGGACTGCAAGTGTAAGATCATTAACACTTCACAGGTTATACCCTGAAGTAAATCTTACAAGAAGTTCACATAAATAAGGACAGATTTACACAATTATGTAGTTATGAATATCGCTGCATTTCTAACCATAAGTGAATTCTTCTCAATTTGCTGTTCATTTGACTTTGATATGCATAAAAACCGCAATCCAACAAAAAACAAGTCAACCCATTTTTCCTTTTTTCTTATTTGGTTTCAGGACATTTATATATCAGGTAGAGGTATATGAACCCAGACAGTTTCATCTTGGAGAATTTTTGCTTGTGAAAGAATTCCAAAAAGTTTCGTTTGTTCCACTTAGGTTTGCATTTTTACCTGTTGTTTTACTGAAATGCTACAAAAGACTTACAAGGAGTTTAAGAAAAGTAAAATTTGGCAAATATAAGACCCTCTCTGGAAATAAAAAAAAAAAAATTAAAAAAAAAAAAGAAAAGAAAAAAGAAGAAACTGCTGAGAATAATCATAAAAAATTTAGATAACCCCTATGGTGGTAACATCAATATTTTTGAATGTTTTTTAAAATAGAAAATGGAAAGACAAGGGAACTCTCTACTTTGTCAAAGAGCTTTTCATTGATATTTGAAACTGAACAACTCAAAAATGTTACACTAGCACACCATACTGCTCTTGTAATTTACATTATCTTGTAAAATTCCTCACCTCTGTGGAGCCACTGATGACATTGTTTGGTTTTTATCTGATAGGGAGAGAAGGGAATTACAAAGGTATTATTTCAGGATATTATAAATAACTCTACATTAAATAAATAGCCTTGAAAGATGGAGGAGGAGGAGGTTAAATTTGCAGTGATAATGACTTTGTCACAATCAGACTTTGAGAACTAGTAGATTTCTTCTCATTTTTTTTTAAATACACACATACACACACAAATAGTATTTTATGCAACTGTTTTGATTTTTGTGGCTATCACCATTCTGAACTATTTGACCTCACCATTTTATAACGCAGCTTTTCTTATGAAATATAAGAGCAACTGATTGCTCAGAACCATTATATGTGAAACTGTGAGAGACTGTATTTTTATTAATCAGAATTGAAAGTTATTTATTTTTTGCACTCCGCTTTCAGAGAGCTCACATTTAGAGCAGTTTGGAACAGTACTCAAAGCCATTCCATTATTGCTTCCAACATTTTGGAGCCTTTTGTTTTACAGACAAACTTTGTGTTACTTCACTGCACAATACACTGAAGGCTAGTAATTACTGGGACATGTGGTAGGCGTTTATCACCACTAACATCACACAACCCACTCTATGATCAAGATAAAATAGGGCAAGTGGTTCAATTAAAGGCACATTCTTTGGTGCACAACAATAGAAGGCTTGTGACATGGCAAGATTAAGAAAAGACTCAAATATCTTTCAAACTACTTATTATCACCAGTTAAAATGTGCATGTCTGACCTTTATGGTAATCAGTAATACTCCATTTGCACACTATAGAACTAAATAAGCTTTATTTTAGACACAAAGAGTTACTTGTGGTGGCCTGCAGTTAACTTAGCTGATCTCAGAGCTTATGCTTGCAATGAATCAATGGCCATAATGATAGGCCATCATCTTTATCAACCCATTTATGATGACAGGAAGAAAACAGGACTGTAGATTTTCCTGACAAGTGGAGCAGTATTTAAATGTTGACTGCTACATACATCAGATTAACAAGGTTGCAAAGTTTGCAAAGTTACTGAGAATCCCTTTCCCTGAGGTACAGATTCACCCTGTGGTGCTATAATACCATAAGGTATATCAAAGATAATTGCTTAGTTTATTATCCTGTTGTCTTTAATGTCAACCCTTAATTGTGAATTCAGAAGCTCTTGATCTCCCTGTTCTTTATGGACCTGTTATTAACCCCAATCATTTTCATTAGGATTTATTACTATTTTTATTATTAAAGTGCAGATTTTTTAACAATTATGTTTCCAAATAACCCACAACTCCTTCATATTGTTTCAGTAAAAGAGAAATTGATGAGATATTCAGTCAGCATTGTAAATACCAGTCCCTCAAGCTCTTTTCCTTCCTCTGATAAAATTTTGCATATAAAAGTTCAGAATTTTTTACTCAGTTACTTCAATATTCAGTTAAATATCTTGTAAACATACAAAGAATTCTGTGGTAAAATTAGATTACTGTAGTTCTATTTGACTTTATAGAATTATCCCAACAGGAAAGTGCAAAGGTGGCAATGTCACTGCTACTATCTTTCCCCACGGTCCTGAAGTATGGTGGTCAAGCTTTCATATTTCTTGTGCTGCACTTCCAGAGAACAATTTAAGCAATATTCCCATAAAATACCACATGAAACCTACAGAACCTAGAAACAGTTAAAAAACTATGGCCTGGCTAGTACAGATAAGTAGTCATTCATAATTCCTCCTAATGTATACAATATTAATCTGTATGTACCTAGAAAATCTGACTACTTCCTATACTTCAAAGTCATTGCCTTTGCTACGAAGCCTAGAAAGTGCTTCAGGATTCATTATGACATGTGGAATATATAAGCAATAAGGCATGACAGGGAGTGTGGTTATCATAAGATAATCACACCCCTGGGTCATTACAAAGCATGAGGTGCAGCCGAGCACCTCTCATTCCCCCTGGGGTGTGATTATATCATGATAAGCACACTTCATGCAGTTACCTTATTGCTTTTATAAAAAGTCTTTGTTGGGAAGAAAAACTGTATTTTTTACTTAAAGATGATAAAGTTGGCAGTTTACAGTCTTGAGCACTACTTTCTGCTAAGCTCCATGGTTTATATGTATTCATCTACTCCTTTTTAATGTGCATCTGCTAAAGGTGATCTGAACTCATCAATCAAAAGGAGTTTTCATAATTCAGTATGTGTTTGACTGATCCAGTTGGAAAAGAACAACTGCATGTCCCAGACAATCTCAACAATCTCATTGTCATTGGCTGTTCACTGGACACCTATTTCTTTTCTGAGAAATTAAAAAAAAAAGACAATAAATTGCTTAACTAACAGTTTAAATGATTATATATATTACAAGTAAGAGAGTTCAGCAACTGGAATACTTGAATCTGTAAAAGAAGAAAAAGTTTCTAACTTGTTTTTGCCCCTGGTAGATGTTATCCCACAAATTAAGGGTGACAACTTAATTTAGGGTCCTAGATAAACTACAAAATCCCACTGCTGTCATTCAGATTGTAGCCTAAGGGGTCTAATGTGATCTTTTGGATTTACAAACACCTGCCTTGGATTATGCCATATGTCTTCTGAGTGGCTCCAGGGGTGTATGCTCTGTCCAGTACTCAGCTCATTTCGTGGCTTAAGAATGCATAACTGAACACAGAAATATGAAGGTTTGCATCCATTTACAATTTATCAAGTGTGATGGCCATGTTCTGATTTTGGAGGCATTCAGTGGTCTGGAAAGGGACATATGTATGGACTGAATTTGGCCCTGGGCCATTTATGAATATAGGTAACACTTTTCACCTAACATGAGCAAGTCACAAATTCAACTGTTTAATTTAAATAGGTCGTTATCACCACATCTTCCAGATTTAAGAGGCAGGGCTAGGAATACTGTCAGTATCCTGGATGAAAAGGAAAAATTCTACTAGCCTTCTATCTTCCAATATTTGGTTTGACACAGTGCTCTCACTACATAAAGATGCATACAATTTTGCTTCTTCCAATGACTGTTTGAACTCTATCATTTTGCCTTTACATTTTAATCATATAGTGGTACAATATTTTTTTTTCCCTGAAATGTTTATAGTTTGTATTTCAACTAGAAATTTGTTTCTTAATGCAGAATGGTATGCTAAAAGTATTATATATAAAAATATTTTATAGAAATACATGTATGTACATATATTATATTAAGGTTATTCCCAAAAAATGTAAATTAAATCAAAATATGTATTTCTTATCCATTTCCTTAATGGTCTGTAGACTTATAACAAAGAAATAATCTAGTCTTTCAAAAAACAATGATACTTATTACAAGTTAATTTAAAAGACATAACAGAAAGTAGTTAAACAAGTATGGGTGCAACAAGATAATCTTAAACTAGTAATTTTTGTCCAGTTTTAGAATTTTTTCAGATGAAACTTTATATGTAATAAATTTGAAGTGATTTTATAAATAACTTTGGAAGCAGGATGGGTTAAAGTTGAGAATTGTGTCTTCTCACTTCATTACAATTAAATGGAAGGAGTAAGATGTTGAAACAGTAGAGGAGAAGTAAACTTTAGCTGCTTTGTCCTTATAGCTGTTATTTTAAAAATTGCAGCTAGTAAAATTACTGTCTTATGGTTCCTAAAAGCATTCCTAGCATTTTCTAACACTAGAGGTACTAACATAGATACTGACCTCTGTTAATACATTTGTGTTCAGAAAAGAAAATTTTGCTTCCAAACTCTTACTCCACATTTTAGATTAATTCTTCATTAATTAAATGGGAACCTGAATGTGCAAGGGATACAAACCTGAATCACACTAATTTGGAGAAATGCTGTTTAGGAGTTTCCAGTGTATTTGAGGCTATAGAAAAGGTTATGTATGCAGAGTTCATCTTAATTGTGCTAATGTCTAATTTGAGTTTTACCTGTGGATATAAGTATTTTAATATAGAACTATTGTGTATGGTATAAAGTACCTTGGTTCCACAGGTCAGTAAATTATTCATAACAGTATCATGAAGCTTGTGTTGATGAATTTCAGGATAGAAAGGATGGAATGAAGAAAAAAAACAAGAGGTGGGAATTTGGGAAGAAACATGGTTTGTATTAATGAAGTACTATATAAAATAAATGCAGTACCAGTGAAATTTATTTATTAATGCACTTCTACATATTCAATTTGTTCATGTCCTTATCTGCAACAAGGACTTTCCATACAGGGATGAAAATCCTGATGTTACACAACATAAGTGGAGGTACATGCAAGTAGCTCTCAATGGATAGGTGACTACCGTCTTGGGAGAATTGGCTATTAGAATGCATTTGCCCAAAAGATTTTTCAGTACTTTTTGCATAAAAGCATCACTGGGTATTAGCATATTTAAACTCTGTTCATTCCCTGGACTGGTAACCATGGCTACACTTGCCCAGATTTTCCCTCCTCCTCTGCAGCTGGAGCCCAGAACAGCTGGGGGTAGGTAGGCTTGGAAGTGGCTAGTAGTGGCTAGCCAGGGCAGCCATACTCCAAGGAGTCCAGGGAAGGCTTTTCAACTAGAAATGATTTAGCAGGAGCACAGGAAATATCTTACTAGACAACAGTTTGCCAAAAATTCCCTTCATTTATTGTAGCAACTGCTACCCTGACACTTGTCAACACTACATGCCTCCTCGGAAAGTGGGGCAAGAAACTCCACTCTAGTCAGAAAGCCAACCACCTGTCCCCAGGAAAACAGCCTCTATATTCCTAATGGCTAAAGTTTGGAACAAAATCTGAATCTGAAGAATTTATATTCTTTCCAAGATTGGATTCTTTTCGGATGAGTGAGGTTCTGTGTTCCAGGGGTTTTTAGTTCTTTCAGGATTATCTGGATACATTTGTTAATTTGATAAATTTCCACACCCTACTGGATTTCTGTCAAACTTGTGACCTCGCAACACCAGTTCCTTGGCTTAATCTTTATGTGAAGATATATTTCCATTTACAAGATTTGGATTCACTGCCCCTCAATTTTGACCATCTTGCTTTGCAAGGCAAGAACAGACCATTACCGTCTCTTTTTCTTTTATCTGATTCTAAAATGTTCTTTGTTATTCTCGTCTCTAAAGCGAAAAACACTAAATTGCCATTGCACAGGTTTAAGATGCCACTCTTGTTCCTCGGTGCTTTCCCCCACATCTCTCCAAGGGCAACAATGACCCCGCACAGTGTCTTGTACAAAATCATACCTTCATTTCATGTTCTGACACTAGAAAGTTTTAAACTCTTTCTCCATCTTGTTAATATATGAATATTTAATTCCCTTTTTAACAACAATCATACGCCAAGCAGATAAATTTCTTGAACTGCCCATAAAGTATTCAAGGTTTCTGAAATGATAATATTTTTTGAGTTTTGTTTGTCATGGTGTTTCCTATTACGTACTTTAAATAGGTCCTCTTGAAATTCCTCACAAGCTTTACTGATTTACTTTTCTGCAAGGTTTGATTACTTGCTTTACCCCTGAGGCAATCACATCCTGATTCTATAGTTATCTTCTGTTCATTTATAATATATTTTCAAAGGTAATTTATTAATAACTATATTACATAATACAGGACCGCAGATTAATCCATGAACCATTGCTACCCTTTCTTGTGGAAAAAAAATTCTTCCTATTCCTTAAGTCTTGAAAGTCTTTTTCCTAAAATAATTCTTGTCCATTATCTAACAACTACTTAGAGGCTATAATAGTCGACCTCGAGGAAGGTAAAAGCCTTTTTAAATAGGCTAGAATTTAGAATATAGAAATTTCTTCTCCTTTTGAAAAATCTATGAATTTTGCTTTGTAAAGCTTGCCCTACTACAACCTGCTTATTATCCTCCAGTGACTATGCTACTCTTTTCTACATTATGCCAACAAATTAGGTTCATGAAACTTTTGCTGGCCTTTAATTATTTTTCTAAAAACAAATATGACTTTTGATACATTTCAAATTTTTGTCCCATAACTGCTTCCTAACAAGAAAAGAAGACAATATAAGTGCTAGCCATTTGGCCTGTTCATAGTAAAACTCCTTACAGCTTTAAAAGATTCCTCCAGGTACAGGACATGGCATTTACACATATGACACCTTCAAGTCTTCAAGGTATAAACAGGTGTTGCACTTTCCATAAGTAGGGACAACAGGAACAAGGTAGTTGGAATAAAATGGCTAGAATGAGAAAATACTTACCTAGTAAGCAAATATAAGATTCATAAAAAATTAAACAAACAAATAATAAACATATAGGTAAATTCAGGTTACTGGTTCAAATGAAAAATATATAGCTAGACCCCACTGTTGCCCACTTGGTCCCAGGTACAGAGTCCAGGTCATTCTGCTTCACCAGCAGTGTATTTAAGAACAAAATCTTTTTTTCTTCTCTCAGACACAGTGTTGCTGACATATAAAATATATTCAGATTAGAGTGGAATTGTAATTAGGATAAATATTTGATGTCCAAAGTGCTATCATGATAATATAGGTGGAGAAGACAGAAATTTGTACGTAGGTATTGTTGCAGTCTTACATATCTGCTGTGCTTTTAAAGATTAAACAAATAAGAAAGATGGACAGAAGCAGGCAATATGAAAGCAGCTTTACTTCAGCAGAGTTGTTAAAAGAGTCTTTCAGAAAATGGAAGCAGCAAACCAAATATTTACACCTCGGTAACGATACAGTATTGCAATTTATTGGTAATGATGGAATTAGGCTCAGTAGAAACAAATTCCTGCTTTTTTACTGAGATCTCATCTATTTGGAACATCTGGGCTTATTATAGGGGATGATGTAGAAAACATCAAAAGGCCAGATAGGCTCCTGTAATGCTAGGGCTAATTTGATTTATCTTGCTTTAGTTTCAAAACTGAGCACTGCTACTTTACCTCAATACTGGATCAGTCAGGCATTCCCTACATACTCAAATTTGCCCCTTAAATTAAGGGGCAACTAACAGCTTCAACAAATTGTGAAGCAAAGGTTTAGTAAACAAATAAAGGGGGTTTTTTTCCTAAATATATATACATTATCAGAAACATATATCTGTGCTTAATCATGTCCATAATTATAAAATCTTATTAACGATTGTATGTAACACAATTACATAAGTGTTAAAAGTGGTAATTTTAACGGCAAAAACCTGCAAAATGAAAGGGTATAGATTTCTCTTTTTACAGGGATTTACAGTACTCATCAACTTGTATAGTTCACATTAGCATCCAGTGACATTGCTTTGTCTGTATATATTTCTAGCTGTCAACAGAATGTCCTGAGGCAATCGCATCCTGATTCTATAGCTATCTTCTATTCTTTTATAATACACAAGGGTCTAATTTTCCATCGGCAAAGCATGAAATCATGTAAGAATGCCACATAACCAGCATGTGCAAACAAGTAGCACTTTTTCTACACATAAAAATGCTTCATAAAATAACAAATAAATTAAATCTTCTTGTTCAAGTAAAGTGCTTGAAAACCTAGACTCTTTTTAGAAATTAGAGTACTGTGCATAATTTGCCATACCACACTGTTTCTTTAAACATGTGCACCACCTTGCAGCATTATTTTCTGTGGTAAAAATCATTTCACTCGGGCTGATGCAGGAGCTTTCCTTTTCCTGGATAAATAATACAGTTGCAAATATCAGGCATATTAATTGAATTATTTTAAATAATAATCAGCTAGGAAGTCAACAAAAGAAGAGCATTTGTAATTGATAATGCCAGCTTATTGTTCCAACAGTAGCAGCCTTGCCCTACACCTTTGGAGATTTCTACAAAGTGCTTTTAACAGAATTCATGGGAGCAAAATGGGTACAGTGACCGTCATTTGCTACTTACAGCATATTTCTGTGGAGTTACCAGAGGAACCACTAAAGCTCAGCAGTTAAGTGATTTTAAAATGTACCAGAACATATGTGCCTATGTGGTAAGCAGACTCCAGCTCCCTGTCTGGAACTTATGCCTCATTCTGCAGCACCATCTGCCAACAGCAATGACCTCTGTATCAGCTTGCATTGGCAATACACTCAAATCACACTCAAGACATATGTCTTTCTTCTTAGAAGGACCATGTAAGCAAAGTTCAGTTCAGTCTCAATGTATTGACTACGACTGCCAAAATCATCATCTTCTTCTTTGCCTCTCATATTTCTACAACTTCAGGGGATTTTTAACACCCTTCCTACATAATGTACAGTTTATTTAGCACATGGCTTTCAGATGTCTGGCTGCAAAGTAATTTATTGTAATTTAAGTCAAACATGTTTTGAATAAAGCAGCTAGTGTTTTTAATCTCTACTTCATCTAGCACAATGGAAGCTTTAAGAAAAAAATGGATTTTCCAGGAGGAAGAGAACCACATAGTCTCTACTCATGAAAAGAACTGACCTAGGACTTATATATAAAACTTTCAATAAATTTGCCTTTGTCAAGTCCTCACCATTATAACAATACCTTTGAGAAATGAGCCTGCATGTGATAAAGTCAGACAACATCCACCTGTTTTTCCAACACACTCTTTGTTTATGGAAATATTTTCTAAACATTACAAAATAAAACAGGATTGATTTTATTTGCCTCTTAAGTGCAGGGGATAGGAACAAGGGTGCTAGTTGCCAAAGCATAATGGACATGACTGAAGATGAGTCACTGCAAGCAAACAGCCCTGAGCTTGCAGGGAAAGTCCTGACCCCCCTCCACAGCTGGGCAGCCCTGCCCACACTGGAACTAATGAGCTTGTGAGGCTGCTGGCCCACACAGGTGCAAGGATTAGCTCTGAAATCAATCCTACAGAGCAGGAGTACAGAGACCTGGCATCACTACAACCAAGACTATGTGCTCATTAATCAGGGACAGTTTTCAGCAAGTTTTCACTGTTGCTGGTCCACAGAGGCCGAGGAAAAAAAGACCATCTGTAACATATGAAAATCTGCCCCTCCAATGTTCCTCTCATTAAAAATGGAATTAAAGGAAATAATTGTGTAGCACACAAATAACCTTCAGGAAAGAAAACTCACCCCACAGAATGGAATTAATCTTGGATTTGAGTGTATTCACTTCAGCACTAGATCTTTTCTAGGCTATATGTGTGACTTTGTAGTCCATAGTGAGGGAGCATCTGTGTAAGGAGAAGCTGGGCAAAAGGTGAAGCTAGCCTGTGTCCCATACATGTGCTGTTGCTGTGAATCAAGACTCAGTTCGTCTGTGCCTCCAGAGCTGAGGCAGAGGGATGCCTCTGTTTTTACAATCATGCTGTCTGCATTGTGAAAAAAGCCAGAATAGTATCTCCCTTCTTCCCACTAATACTACAGGAGCCAAAAAAATGGAATGCTGAAAGGTTCAGCCACTCTGTCTGTGGGTTACCTACCTGAGATACAGATAAATCTTCCAAGTGTGGTAAGGCATGGTGTCTCCTCCAAGCAAGCTTTAACTTTCCTGCAAGTTATATAAGTCTTCTCAGCAACAACAGCAAATGAAACCTTCCTTCACCCAGATCAACAGCAAGAAAATCAGAAAATTTGTGGTAGTTATAAGTTGGAAAAAACAGTCAAAGACAATATAATCATCTATACAATCCTGCCTCTACTACTTTTTTATGGTTTAGCAGCTGTCGAATTATCTTATGTGCATATTTAGACTGTGTTGACAGGCACGCATATTCAGAATATGCTCCTTTTCAGAAGCAAAGTTCTATCTATCTATCTATCTATCTATCTATCTATCTATCTATCTATCTATCTATCTATCTATCTATCTATCATCTATCTATCTATCTATCTATCTATCTATCTATCTATCATCTATCATCATCTACCTACCTACCTGTCTACCTACCTATATACCTACCTATCCCATTCTGCAACTAAATACATCGTAATAACATACAATTTTTAGGGTTGGAAAAGACCTATAAGATCACCAAGTTCAACTGTTAACCTAAAACTTCAATCTTCACCACTAAACCATGCCTCCAAGTGCCACATCTATATGTTTTCTGCAGACTTCCAGGGATGGTGATTCCACCAATCCCCTGAGGAGCTTGCTCTAATGCCTGGCCACCCTCTCAGTGAAGAAAATTGTGATCCTTAAAGCACATATTCAAATTTTACATTTCTCATTTAACATACAATACAGATGATGACTCAACTGCATGCAGATTTTCTGATTTACACCACTTCTTGTGCTCCAATGGTGTCAAAGGACCAGTTGAGCTTTAAGGCAATAGGCCAAATTTATTTATTTCACATAATCTGTAGTCCATATGTTACACTGAAATTTTCCATATTCTAAATTTTAGTATAAAATCTTTTCCATGAAAAGAAAAATATTATTTCTTTCTTTTATAGCTATGAAGTAAACCTGCAATTGCTAACAGACTGTAAATGGATGCAATGTCTAAGGCTGGAAACAGATGGAAAACTGGGCTTGGGAAGGCGACGACACAACTTCTCTCATTAAGCTGTCCCAATGTTGATATTAAAACCTAATTATGTCTCTTTAAAACTTAGCACTATGTGTTTAGGTGAACATTCAAATACACAAGGAAGAAAGTGGGAATTAAGCCCTCTGAAATCATAGTGGGAAGCTATGAAGAAGAGATACAAGACTGGAAAAAAAATTGTGGAAATTCTTGTGATTATGTAATGCATGATGAGGAAATAAGAAATGAATTATAGATTTTAAAAAGTTAAAAGAATGACAGGATTAGGAAATAGTAGAATGAGGAAAAATGGTAGCCATAGATTTACATCTTAAAATAAGAAACTTAAAATAGTTTCAATAAATTTTTAGTTTAAAACATTTGGTTTTAATTGTAGCTTCTTTTAAGAACATTCACTGAATCTATCCTATTTTTGTTTTTAATGGTGTTGGTTGAAATTGGCTATTTCTGTCATACTTTCAATAAACAGGCATCTGAAACAGTGGGATGGATAAGTTCACCCAAAAGCAAAGATAATTTCTGCTGTACCTGTAGAAGGAGTGCACAACTTGGCAATGGTGGATTTGTGGAATGATACTACTGATACGTGGAATAGACATCAAATTCTATGTGGTTTGGAGCTTTTATTCTGGCTGGCTGTGATGGGGTCCCAGAGCCTGGATGTCTATTATCAGGTGAACAGGAGAACATCAGTTCCAGCGTTGTTTATCTCAAAAGAATAGAGAGCTGTGATCCCCAAGATACTCCACAAAGTGAATGAAAGCTCATCAAAAGAGGGTTATCTGGAAATTTGCTCTTGAGGTCAACTAAAACATGAAAGTTGGTGTGTCTTTGATTTGGTTGTGTAATACTGTGCAAATCTGGACCAAAAGCTGGGTGGAAGGTAAGGGTTGTGCACGTGTTGTGTACTTGCCTGTTGTGTTACTATGAGCCAGATCTTCCCATCTGTTCTTTCCGGAATGGGAAATTACTGGAAGAACCTTAAGAAGGATGCCTGACCACTTAGCTTACCCAGACCTTCCCAGGGCGAAGCTAGAGGGTGAAACTGAATGCAGGTATTTCCTGCCTTGCTGCAAGGTGACTGCACATAGCCATGCACTCCTGAAACACTAAGGCACATGAGTGTTCTGTGCATGCCCTCTTCATTCATTTAACATACAATTTACCTCTGCTTTGCTATCTTCTTTCACTCCTTTCCTGCACTGTCATCTGCTGACACATAGCTACACTTATGATAGTCTTTGCACTTCCACAGGAGACACTGGGAGCACAAAACTAGGGTTGCTGGACCTTCTCCCACCTCTTTTCTTCTCACAACTTCCTCTGTCTTTTTCCTTGGCTGCCAGATGCACTGTCCTGGCAGCAGGTCAGTACAGTGAGCGGCAAGGGAGGGAGATGAGGCTTTCTGCTCCATTAGTACCAAAAGTGGTCCCTGGCAGGTAGGACAAACCATGGTAAAACTTTATTACACCCAAATCTCCAAATGTTTCTGTGTCTGTATTTCAGATAGATACAGCTTGGGAGCAGAGGGGTAAAGAATGAGGAGAAAGTTTATAAACACAGTGCAAAATGCTTGACAGGAGTTAGCTGCCTCTCAGAAGAGCTCCTCAGCAGCCTCCTCAGTAAAGGCAGATTATTTGCTCACCTGAAGACAACACATGGGCTACAAGAAAGGGAGAGGGAGTACAATGAGATTCCCAGAAGGGCTGAAAGATTATAGACTCAGCTCTTCATCTCAGTACATGCTCCCATCTCATCCTTTCCAGAGGCCCCATCACACACAGCTTGTGGTTTTGCAGGAGGAGAATTAACCTCTTCCCCTGTACATTTACTCAGACTCTGTCTACTCAAACCATTCACACAAAAAATTCTCAAGGGTAAAATGTGCAGGCAGATGCAATTTTAAGAATTACTTAATTTCAGAGTTAGATCTGGCCAGAAAACAGATTACATGTCCCAGGAAAATGATGGCATTTAAGATATTTAAATGATTTTTAAAAACCAAAAAAACTCAATGAAAATTAAGGCAGAAGAAAAGAGCTTTCAAATTTCTCTTTAAGTATCATGACAAGGAATATGTTGTAATATTTTGAAATAATTTGAAATAACTTTTTTTTTTAATTTGTATCTATATCTTCAGAAAAGCAGATTAAATTTTAAAACAAAACTGCTTGAAAATAAATAATTGCTTAGGTGACGAAGAGAAAAAAGTAGCTCCACCACTTCAAAAAGTTTTCCTTACTCTCCCTGCCAGCCTATATTCTTATAGGAAGATTATCTAAAATTTGTTATAACATGAAAGCATTTGTCTGTCTGTCTACAAGTGAATAGACATGTCTGTCTGTTTATGTCTATATATTATGTTTTTATTTGGTCCACAACCTTTCTCAAAATTTGTTTTCTTAATAAAAATGAATGCGAACTGAAATCCAAACTGGTTACTTACCACTAGTTTTGGGAGAATATTAAAAGGTTTCATTCAACTTCAGGAATTATCAAGTCTCTTGAATATAACAGTAGTTGAGAACAATGCACAACTTCAAGCTTTTCAGGATTTTATATCAGAAAGGATATCACAAGGATATCAGGATATCACAATATATTTATAAACCAACAGTGATGGGTTTCACTTGCTCTGAGTAATAATGTAATTAAGAATGCTACTAAAGCCTAAGGAGAGCCTTTTCCCTAAAACCATCTCACATTCAAACTGCCTTAATGACTTTTTTATATTTGATTTTTATTTTTATTATTCCTGAGACAGTCTGAAATTGTATCAATACCAGCTCCTTTTCAAGATATATATCAAAAAATAGCACCACGCCACCTCCAAACAGATTTATTAAATGCGGTGCTAAGCTGACAGGGCACAAACAATATAAGCAGATGTTCATTTCTCATCAGGCCTTCCCCATTCAAACCATTCATCCAGAGCCACTGCAGCACCAGTTTTTAAGACAGAACCTTTTAAAGATATATTATGCACTTTTCCTCGGAATGGGCTAAAACCTCGTTGCATGATTTTTTATTATATGCAAATGATCAGTATCTGATTAGGTCCTGAGGCAGCTTCACCTAGGTGTCCATGGGAATAGTAATGGGAGATGGGGAAGAATATTTCATAACTGAAGTATATTTTCCCTTGGGGGACACCACCATTTGATTTTGACATTTATTTGTCCTGTGCTGTTAAGGACAAAACTACAATTACACTTTTTTTTTTCTACTGTGCAGTGGGCATAGTGTCAAAAAAATTAAATCAAAGGTAGTGTGTTCTCACAGAAAAAAAGAAAAAATAATAAGCTTTAAAACCAAATTTAAAAAACATATTCAGTTAAGTCACACTAAGTTAGAACAGCCTAAGTGATTGAAAATACATATAATAAATATATTTTTAAAAATACAAATAAGAATAAAATTAATATATAGCCCTGTTCTTGCTTTTTCTTAGTTTATTTTTAACATTATTAATATTCACATATTCAACATTTTGATTTATTAATAATTTCATTAACAGCTTTAAAAATAAGATACATAAAAAATAAATAGGTTGCTTGAGTTCATTTCTATTTTAATTCCTACAGTTTTCTCCACATTTGGAGAAAGTTGGTGTAAATGAATTGAATACAAGATTAAATGAGTGATACACATGATGACTCTTGCATTTTGCATTTCAACTGTATACAAATCTATTTTTATTATGTACATTATCATGCAACAAATAGTTTCTCTTTATTTATTTCCACTGGAAAAAAAATCACACAACCTGAAAAGAAGCTTGTCCACATTTTATACAGAGCATGCCTTGAATTTACCAATATTAGAAACAATTATAAGCTACCACTGCATGTTTTATTCCAAGGGTTCCAAAATTCATTGCACATAATTTCCACAAACTGAGCTAATGTTTCCAGAAGAATTCTAGAATAAAAGTGTTAGAGAGCTAGCCAAAAAGTGACACTTCATCCTCAAATTAGTAATATGTTCTTATCTGCAAATCTCATCCAAATCTCAGTCCAAACTAAAACAGTCAAACATGTCTGAATTCCCACTGAATTTAAATGTAGTTGAACATGAAGAGTTCCTAACACATCTCTAGTACATGAAATTAACTTCCTATATCTTATTGACTCCATTAGTTGGAATAAATAGCAACAAACATGAAAAAAATAGATACCTCTTGGTAAAAATGTGAAAAAAGCACATTAAACAAAATTCAAGAAAATTTAAACCAGCATTTGGAGCAGAGATAGGTTGAACTACAATCTCAACATGTCTGCAAAAAGCAGACATGGTCACTTTGATCTGAATGCAGGTAATACCTGATAGGAAAATAGGATGAGATGGAAACAAGTACAATACCTAAAAACTTGGAAGGTTTGGGGTTTTTTTCCATTTCATTTAATTTGTTTTCGAATCTTTTATCCATTGCTGATTTAAACAGTGGTGTTTGATCAGCAGATCGGAGTGAGGACTTCTCTACTAGAAGGACAAGTAAATGAACGTGTACATTTACTTTGCTCCTGCATTGGGCTTAGTTCAAATAAGAGTTGCAGACTATCACTAAATCCTGCTAAAGAAATAGTACTATTTTTATGCTTTCATTGCTCACTTGCATTCCAGACACATATTTCAAGCAGGTCACCAAAAAGAAAACAACTTATTGGTATGCAAGAATCTACCTAAGATCTGAATACGTGTGTTTTTATGAATTGCGTATACAAGAGACATTACATTCAAGTCATTTAAAGTGGTTGCTCTCTATTTCTAGAGAGGATTTGTAGTAACAACAGTCACAGTAGTTCTCTATGCCAGTTGTGTCTTTAGTCCAAAAAGAGGCCACCCCTCAAGAGTTGGAAGGCCAGGTGATCTTCTATTCACTTACTTGGCCTCTGACACTGATGCTGATGACATTGCTCATAGGAACACTAACAGACTCTAGGGAAAAGTGGGTTTTTTGCAAAAGATTTATCAGTGAAATTCCTTATGTTTTGGCTGGATACATGTTTAAATGATTTGATAACAAATAAGAAATTTCTGAAAGGGCAAAAAAAATTCTTCTGTTTAACATCAGCCTTAGTTTTGCTCTCAGCAGTGCAATAATGTCGAAAGTTTCCTTACCTGGATAGCTCTCAGTATGGCACGACATATTATGTGATAGATTGTGCAATCAGCTTCAATTCTAGTATTAGAGAGAGGTAATATTGCTTGTTATACACATTTATCTTCATACTGAAAGTATTATTATAATATATTTTTTTTCATAACAGTCCATGCTTTCTACTGAAGGTTTCAAAATTTCACTGAATCTCCTAAAAAACTGAAATCCACATACTGTTATAATTTCATATGGCAAATTTTAATAAAATCCCCACACATCTTTGCTCTTTAAAATGCGGTAGTTTATAATAGTATATTTTAACATTTAGGATTTCAACACCAATGTTTCAGTGTAATAAAACTTTTAGTGATTCCCTGGCATATCTTGTTCAGGCTTAAGTTCCTCATTTACATATCTGATGTCCCCCAAGAGACAGACAAGCTTCAAGTTAATTATCCATGTAGCTGTAAGAACTCCTGTTTCCTTGGTAAGAACTCTCTAAAAGAAAACTAACAGTTATTAAATATTACTTTGAGTTTTAAAGAGTAATCAAATTGCATTTAAAGAGACACTAAAGAGATACTTAAATTTAATACTCTTTGCAGACTAAATAATATATAAACCATGTACAGCTTGCATGCAATTCACAAATAAAACCGTTGAAAACTAGCAACAAGCCCAAAATTCAAGCACCAATATTTTGCAAAAGAAGCAAAAGGGCTCTTCAGCAGACTCACTGCTTCATAACACAGTCATTTTACATGAAGGCAAGACAGCACCTGTTGAAAGCAATGACACATTCCTGACTGCTTCTAGTGGAGCAAGATTGCATTACTAATAGTTCAGAAAAATGTGGAGCCAATCATGCTTTTTACAGAAAATAACAAGTGAGAGAACACATAGTTCTGAAATGAAATTAAACTACAGTAAAGACACAAACATATCTCTTTAATCTCACTAAACTACAATTACAGCGAGGAGCAGTGGATAAATACTGTAGTGTATATGTTGTCATTTGTGACCAAATGCATCTTTAAAAAACTGGTTTGATGTAGCATGGAAAAGAGGAACACAATAACTGTCAAGCATAAAATGGGCTTTAATTCTAACCTTTCTACAGTGCTTCCACTCATGTAGTATCAAAATGCCTTCAGTAGAGTGGTAGACCATACCTAACATATGTCATCCATGGCTCATTGTCATCCTCAGCTTCAGCTGGCAGTTTACAAGTACAGATATCAGGTGAAATAATTAATCTGAGTATTTTACAATAAATGAACATGTGCATCTATTTCCCACAGTCATGTGATGACTTGCATGAGAGGCAAATTCATTGACTGTCTCCAAATTATTACATGCATCCTATAATTAAGTTACAATAAATGAATAGAGTGTGGAGGCTCCTCTGTACACAGAAGACAACAATCTCATTCCACAAGGACCTTGGAGGTCATTCAAGAAACAATTAGATGTCCTGCTTCATATACTATAAAGAAAGAAGGCTGAAGGCAGAATAGCCTTTCTTCTGTTTCCTACATCTTCAGTGCTCGTGCACTCAAATGAAGCCAAACAATATTAAGTCACAGAGCAACACACATAGAATACAAATGCCTTTGAAAGTTGGTGTTCTTCCCAGCAAAATGAGATGGGAAGAATCATGCCTGACATTTTACAGAAAGGCATTTGTTAACAAATTTCTGTTGTTTTAGTCTCTCAGCATTACTGAGTACCAAGTTAAAAACACTAACTAAAACCATAGATTGTTCTGTTAGGTTAAGACAGAAGAGGGTACATACTGATGTCAGCTATGCACACATTCAGCTCTGGGTTAAAAGCATTACCATTAGAACAGAAAGAGGTAAGATCTAACTTTTACATATCAACCAGGAGTCTTCTATACTACGTAGAAATCATATCTGATATTTTCTGGCAGTTTACATTTGATCAGAGTTTTGATCTAATGCAATAAAGACAGTTAAAACTCAGTAATGCTCACAGACTTTGGGAATGCAAAATCTTGCAATCCTTAGGCAGACAGTGCTGCCACTGACTTCAAAGAAGACAAAAGAAGACTTCAAATAGACAAAGTCTATTGTCACCCTGGGATGATGCCTTCTGGCTGAAACACAAAACAATGTTGACAGACAACTTCAAAATAGCAATTTCCAGGTCTCCTCAGTCAAAAGAAGGGTCACAGAGTAGCAGACCTTTAAGGATACTTGCAGGACTTATATGGAACTGGTTCCTCCAGGAGCCTCTCGTGAACTGGGGAAATCTTAGCCTGTGAAGCTTACTTCTATAGGATTGAACTAAAATGAAAAAAAAATACAAGAAAACATCCTCTAAGATACAAATGGTTCACAACTCACTACTCTGAAATATTTCAACATTTCTCTCCTTTCTTTTCAGTTTTTTCCCTCAGCCTTCCTCTTTCTAGCAGAACCAAGAAATAATTACGGGGTGAGTGGAGCAAGTATCAGTAATGAGGTAGGCTTTGCAGCTTGATCTGAACAGTTGCCTAGGTGAAGTTCAAAGAGCAATGCAGGCCACTAGAAGATTTGTTAGTAGAAGATTTGCCACTAGAAGATTTGTCTCAGAAATAATGGCTTGCTAAATATCCATCTTTTGATCAGAGATACACAAAATACTAAGAAGATGGCATAGTCCTGGACTCTCACTAGAGTGAGATTTTTGGAAAAAAAACCCATTAACTCCAACCACAAAAATAAATGAAGTTAATAAAGAAAAATGCTTCTAGGTTGTCTATTATTTTTCCAATGTAAGCATTAACATTTATTCTCTTTTCATAGTCAAGTCCACCAATAAATAGTCGAAATTTCCAAGACCTGACTACTGAATTAACTAGAGAAATTGAACAATATGGAGCAAAGAGAGGAGGACATTAAATGACTACTCCTGCAAAGAAGATATGATATTTTCCCTTGGTCTGGATGAAGACCATGAGTGATTACACCCAGCACTCCCATTATCTAGAATACAGATCCAGTGTCTAGCAAGAGAGAACTTATTCTAAAGAGGAGATGTGAAATAATATGTTTTTCAAAGAAGATCAAGCTGCCTACTTGCTCTGAAGATTGAAGCTGGATTTTCCCTCATCAGAACAGTGTGTAATTGCCTTTGGATTCTTACTGTTGTTTTCAGTCCATGCAGTAGTTATTTCAAATGAAGAATCTGAAGTTAAACAGAGCTCTCTATGCTATTGATCTTATGTATGACAGTCTTGATCCTGCAGTGAAATGAGTTCACACACAGACAGAGCACATTCTTGGATCTGCAACTAAATATGAATTGTGAAAGCTCCCGATTAATAAGAGCTAGGTTCCATATTTGTACCCTTGCATCATTCTCAAGACAATATCTCATCACATCCTTCACAGCAAAACAAAATTAGTATTTTAATTCATTCCACAGCACAGCATTTATTATTTGCCACCCATTGAGTTTGTGTGGTAGAGAATACTCAAATTCACTTCAAATTTCATGTCTAGCAAGAATTGGAACATTTTGTGTTGTATTAAAATTTACACTAGTGTTGATGGCATAAATCTCCTCACACTTCATTACAGTATGTGAGATTATTTGGACACCATAGTCAAAAGGCAAAGCATACATCCTGTCTCCTCCTTGTGGCACAGAGAGAGGCGATCAATCAAAAAGGTGCTCAGAGTCAGACAAAATGGCCGTATGGTGCTTCAGTGTTCAAATTATGTGTGTTCTTTAAAAAATTGAATGCTGGATAATGATTTTCCACACTGCTATACTACAGGTAAGTTCAAAAGCAGTCATTGTCAGTATGCTGATTGATGTAAAGCCTTCAGTCTCTGGGGGGAAGAGTATAGCACTTCCTACTGCTTGATCCATAAAGCAGCATTTACTGCAGCCCACCTTCCTGGTCTGCGCTGCATAATACATTGCCAGATTATGGGAGTTAGGGAATTAAAAGGCAAAGAAAAGAATGGATGAAAAAGCCCTGACCCCCTCCTCCACAGGTGAAATATTTGAGTCCCTGCCTCAGGGTATTGGAAGTTGACACTAATTGCCATCCAGGTACCCACTACTCACATTCACCTAAATATTTCCCACTTCTGGCTGATCAACCAATGTAAAATTTAATTGAAAAAGTTTTCATTTAACGTTTGCATCCTGTGATGAC
The DNA here is from genome assembly GCF_037042795.1 of Molothrus aeneus. NCBI lineage: Eukaryota > Metazoa > Chordata > Aves > Passeriformes > Icteridae > Molothrus > Molothrus aeneus. Next base: position 45,131,776 of record NC_089650.1, on the reverse strand, counting down.
TAGCTGGGACTGGAAGCATTCACTATCAGAGCTACAGTATAAAAAGGGAGAATAGCACTGCGTGAAGGAGCCCAAGTAAAAGGGAAGAAGTGAGAAGGGGGGGAAAAGGCTCTTAAGGATACACACTTCAAGTTTCTTTCACTAAGAACCAACAACTTCCTCTTCATGTGATACTTCATGTGCCAGGTACTGTGCCAGTTGTTTGATTCTGTATTTGCTACTTAGCGATCACTATCTGGATTTTTGTAGGCATTTTCTTATGGCTGTTGAACAGAAACCTGCAACACTATCCACAGATAGGAAGGGGAAAGTATTATTGATCTGTGTCTGCTTTGATGTGCTGCTTTCTGGGAGTGAAAACCAATCTGTTACAATCAGATGCTGCACAGCCTGAATTATATTGAGGTTCCCATCAATATATAGAATATATGGGAGCAAATAAACAGTAGTCACAAAAGAAAGACTTGACCAGGTTATTAACCAACTCTGGGTGTTTAAAAAAAGAAATTCATGTGGGATCCAGACAGATCTCATTCTTAAAGACCTTTTGGGGACAAAAGTACAAGAAAGGAAACGTTTGATATTGGAGACCATGCAGAGAAGCCAAAGAAGAGGATTTGTGCTTTATGAAGCATTAAAGTTACTTCTGTAATGACAGTCTATTTGGAACAGAAATGCCCCATTAAAAAAAAAAAAAAAAAGAGGAATGAAAGCAACCGACATTTAGAACTTGCAAACCTTGTTGGCAGCCTTAGAGATATTTTCTATGTTAGAGTTTTACCTGAAAGGGACAAATGGAATATGGAGCACCAAACCCACAAATCCTTGCTCAAAATTATTTGCAATCCAAGAGAAGGAATATAAGCACAATCAGTCTTAAGAATTACTCAAAGGCAATGATTAGAAACAAGGGAACAAGATCTGAAAGACAAAAGAGTAAAGAGATTGATAGTTTTGAGCAGATAACATTCTCTCTACCCCCTCAGAGCTTGCTACCATCTGCATATCAGCCTCCAGGAAGGGCAAGCAGGCAAAAGGAAATATTGGTTACAAATGGGAATGTATGCCAAAATAAGAATTGTCAGAGCAGAAGGAACAAGTGACAGAATGAAATTTATTTAGAAACAAAATATTCCTGGTAATGATTAACAGTTAAGCGACAAAGTTGAAATGCAAGACTGTGTGTGTGTGTGTGTGTGTGTGTGTGTGTGTGTCTTACAGATTTATAATGTGTTTGGATATGATTACACAATATTTTGCATCTTGCTTTCTTCCTTAAAAATCACCTGCAAATCAAAACAATTTTTTCAGAGATCTAACTACAAAAATTTTAAGTGTTATCCTTGTGCAAAACAAATTCCAGCTGCCTCTGCACATTAAGATTTCTTGTAGGTATCTCACTGTAAATGCAGAGATGCTAATGCTTTGCCAAGCCAAAAGTATTCCATAACAGTGGTAAACTGTGCCATGGAGGCTGAATTAATCAGTAAAACAGGTAAAATGGCCAAATATATGTTAATGACAATAGCTGAATAGAAACAGAACAACATAGGCCTAAGGACATGATGAAACTATTGGAGGGTAGAATCCAAGGAAGATTTAGGAATATCACTTGCATGCCAAGCACATGTACTAGAGGGACAAAGTAATATAAGGAACAATCTTTCATTTTGCTTAGCTCATTCAATGCATCTTTTCAGTGTGCAACAGTAGAAAACAGATAACTGGAACAAAACAGGAGAGGCAACTTAGGTACTCTAAATACTGCCAAAGAATTACAGTTTCTGGGACAATATATCTTCTTCTGTCAGAAGACTCCTAATACTGAAGACAAGCAGATTACCTTAGAATGAATCAAATGGCACTTGACATCTACAATGAGGTACCAGAAATATTCTCAAAGAGCCAAAAAAAAAAAAAATAGCTCTATTGAAATATCTCGAAGTGGAGTTCTTAAAAGAAAAGTCAAGTTCCAGAGATTGGGTTGATGCCTCTGTACACAGGTTATTTCTCCTGAAAATGTATGTGGTCATGACCTAATGAGATGCAGATAATACTGCATAATAAAGACAGAGGACTCTGAAACAGGGTCTTAACTTTAACTTTCTGGAGAAGTTTATGGCAATCATCTATTCTTGGGGCTTCAATTTTTCTTTGAAAGAGTAAATAACTCAACTTCCAGCTGTGGACAGATTGTGAGCAGATAGATATTAACCTGCCATACCTGTGTGTAGCCAACTTCCCCCATTGTTCAGTAGCATTTGAATTGTTTGCCTTATATCTCACTGGCTTTGACTTTGTTGAGAAGAATGCAGGTGACATTTATTTCTTAGCACAAACACATATTTGCAAGCTGTTTTTAGAGATGCAGCTCAAATGAGGGACCATAAGGCACACATATGGGCAGACACATTATAGCAATTTTAGAAACAACAAAGATCAGAAGGGAATTGTTACATTTGGAGAGAATGTGATTGAAAATTAAAGGATTCAGGCATGTGTCACTATTCTCTCGATGCTAAAAGAAAGCAGGAAAATAATGACCTGTAATTCCAACAGGGAGCAAAAAAGAATCAGACCTTCTACAGCCAATAGGGGTGCTTCACCCCATACTCCTGTTTTGATTTCCACAAGAAGCCATACACTGAGTAAATTCCTGACATAGTTCTGTCAAATCTCCTATCACTGTAGCTAGCTATTAAATAGCTGGGTTCCACAAGAGAAGGGACAAATGAGTATTACATGAAAAGGAAGTATTTTGGTATTTTGGTAGTTTCTTGACACGCCTGCTATAACCAATAAGAGCTTGATTAATCTGGATAGCAATGACTTAACGTTAAGACATTACATTAGCACTTAAAGAGCTACAAAAAGCAGGTATGCAACTGACCTCAATCAGGAGATACAGAAAGTGCTACCCTGGTATGAAAATGCCTTACAATCAATAGACAGATTGAAACTACTTAGAAGAGGGATCAAAAAAGCCCAGGGTTGGCTAGAGTTGGTCAGGATCAGGTGTGTGTCTGAGCTTTGGCCCTCACAAAAGTTCAGGTGTGGTTCTGCCATGAGGCTTCGGCCCCAGACATGATGAATGGCTTTTTGCAAATTTCTAAATGACCAGAGCACTCAGAGGAGTGATATCTGTGTTCCAGCTACTCCTCAGCTTAAGGAGATTTGATTCCCCAAAATTTTATGCCCAGTGATCAACTAGAGCTAACTGCAAGAATGAAAGAGGCTCATGAAAAGATTCTCTCTAACCCTTCTTTCCAGGCTGAGCCATTGTGTAGTCAAAAGAGAAAACGCCTTGAAGTCAAAAGACAATACAGAATTGAGAGTCTGTGGATAGGTGCAGATAGGTGCAGTCCACCTGTGGATAGATAGGTAGAGTCTACTCCCTAACCATTTGTAACATTTTTAAAAATTTCTTTATGAGACATACCGTGGATAAAGACAGAAAAGATAATGTCCATTCTAGTAGCTTTCAATATTCTGCAAGATGGAAGATGACAACAAGAAATGTGTATGATTAGAAAGTTAGTCAAGCTGACTGTTTTTTAGTATTAAGTCATAAGTGATGATAGAAACCAACACCTGACATATTAATGCCTAGAGTTAGGGATAAATTCATCTGAATAATTAATTTGATTGCTTTATAAATTCATAGTATTTCAAAATTAAAAGGTTTGAAATTGTATAAAATTAGATAAAATTTCAGTATCTTATCTGTACTTTTTTTTTATTATCACTTTCAAATGATACATTATAGGAAGGCAAAAAAATGCCTTCACTCTCAACTCTAAACAAGAATATGGAGGTAGTTAAGAATGAACAGAATAGGAAAATGGTGTGACATCTGAGACCTGGCTTTGACAGAAATATTTCTAGCATTAATTGGAGCATTGTAAGTAAAATGTGGAAGACTTTGCACAGACTCATAGTCAGTACAGCAGTAATAATCCTTGACACACATTAGTTTTGAGCCGCTGCTGCCCCTATGCAATGTGTTAAAATGAACTTCCAAACCCAGTCAGAGGATGTCACAAACATTAGTGCTCCACTCCTCTGCACAGAGTGGTGAGGCAGGGCAGGCCCCCGGGAGTGCTGAAGTATGGCAGCAAGGCAGGAGAAGCCCTCAGAGCTCTAAACTCTCACACTTCTGTAACTTGGTCTGACTGGGAACCAGCAAACGCTGCAGCTGCTGCTCTTTTGCATGCTGTCTGTAAGCACATGTGCCTTGTGCATTTGGCAGGGTCTCAATTAAAAGGAAAAAAACACAACTAAACCCCCATGTTTTTTCAGATCAGAAAAAACGATCTTTCTTGTATTCTGTATTAACCACAGATTTTACTTAATCAGGCTTCTTTTTATATTTTCTTACAGTATTGTACTCCATCTCAGTTTAAAAGAAAGTGAATTTATATATGTATATATTTGTGTGTGTATATATATATATATATATACATACACATATATGGCCTATATGGACCCCAAAATTTTTCTGCATGTCAGTTTACATGGGCAATAAAGATGATAGGATTTCCACAGTTTTTGCACCTTTCATACCCATTCCAGATTCTTTAAGGTTCTCTGAGGGACTATTTTTAAGCATGCTATTTAATCATCCACAGAAAATACAAATCCACCAATCTGAATTCAAAAACGCTCACTTACTTTGATATATAAAGCTGTTTGAAAAGTTTTTTTTACCTGAACATATGTGATGCTATTTTGAGTAATTACAGGAATTGTGAAAATACAAATTCAAAATATAAAATATTTGTTGTGTATAAAATTCCTACATAGGTGGAGCCAGGTATTGCTACCTGCTCCTTATTTAAAGTTGTCATTAACATAAACAAAAGCAAATACTCTCCTATTACTCCATACCCCTTCTGTCCTTAGAGGGTCAGAGTCTACAAGTATCCAACTCAGTTCCAGAGGGATCCATTTTCCACTGGCCCAAACTATAGCATCAGGTTCTAGCACTGGAATATGTTGAATGGCTGAGCATGTCAAGGGGTGAGATTTAAGCCTGAAGCAAATCTCAATTTGCAGATTGAGTTCATCTCTAATATATGCTCAGGTTCAAATACATACTTATTTTTAAAATGGTTCCAGAGCAGATGGAACATGATTCCAAACTAGATGAAAAAATCAAGGTTGCATTGGTTTTGCTTTGCCTGTCTCCTGAAGAATACAGTAGTGCTGTTTAATGGGTAGGCATGTGGAGAGGATCAGTCATCTGTCTGATTATATTTGAGAGGCATGGTGTCCCGTACTCACGTGTATGAAATGCTGGACTGAGGAAAGTCCTGAATATAAAGCTGCGTATTAGTGGGCATTTTGTACACAATAATATTTATCTCTAGAACAGTATTTCCTGTATTTTAGTAAGAAACACTACAAACATGATAGCAAACAAAATTGCATACAAGCCTCACTGCGTTGTTTTCATAAACAAGGACGTGCTAACAAATTAAACCCTTTATGGTTCATTAGACCTGGACAACCATAAAAATTGTTCCTGCCAACTAAATTCTGAAGTAGTTACAGGCCAAATAGTTTTATCAACTGCTGATTCATCTAAGGCTGAAAATTGCTCATTCATCTGATGGTCATGACCATCATGACCAAATGTCTTGCTCTTCTACCAGTCTCACCAGAATGCAAAGGATCAGTTTCATACACTCAAAAACCCCTCCTGCCTTCACAGGTCAAAACCATTCAAGCCAGCTCTTCTGATCTGGCCCTTATTGTTACAGATCAGGGCCAAATTGTGGACTTAAATGCAGGTATTTATATGTTTTGACAAAGCCATTCCTTGCTTCTCAGAGTGAGATTTAGGCAGAAATGATTCTATTAAAAACAAATCTGATAAAAGGGAAAATGACAGGAGTGAGACATGGCTCCTCCTTCCACAAAGGATGCTTCCTCACTAGCAGAATCCTACTCTCCTTTTCCCTCCCTCAGTTTGACAATTGCAGAGTGCCAAGACATGGAAATCATCTTTCCACTGGTGACATCTGTCTCCCCAAAGAGCTCTGGAGGCCATTATTGTGAGAGCTTTGGAGTCTGTCATATTATTAGGTGAATATCGAACAATCTGGGACTTCATTTTCTTAATGCCAGTGGCTCACATTTGCCTGTCTGGTGTCCTGGTTTCAGCTGGGATAGATTTAATTTGCTTCCTAGTAGCTGGTACAGTCCTGTGTTTTGGATTTAGAATGAGAATAATGCTGATAACACACTGAAGTTATAGTTGTTGCTAAGCAGTATTTACCCTAAATCAAGGACTTATCTGCTTCTCACACCACCCCATCAGTAAGGAGACTGAGGGGCACAAGAAGCTGGGAGGGGACCTAGCTGGGACAGATGACCCAAACTGGCCAAAGTGATATTTCAGACTATATGACATTGTGCTCAGTGGAGGGGAGGGGGAAGAGAGCATCTGTGTGGTGTTCAGCTACCTCTGGGTTAAAGTTCAAGAGCTTGAATTAATACTATATGTGATTTTATTTTCACTTTTGATGCTAAAAGCAAGGGAAAGAAAAGTTTTAACTGAATTTATGTATTTATAGAGCTTGTAGTTTAGGAATAGCTTCTCTTTCATTTATTGTGTGGTATATATATCAGTCATAACTATTGATCAGCATTGTCCATTTACACATCTACTAAAAATATTGAGTTTTCATTGTGGAAGGCATGATGCTTATGAACATATCAGAAAGCTTTATCTGCCACTTGTTTTGCAAACAGAGACTTCAGAATACTCTCATTAATGAAACGTAAGTGAAAAAGATTGTTTAAAGTAATAGCTCTCTTAAGGAATGGCATTTAAAAGGAGTAGTGATAAATATCAGAAAAAAGTCAAAAGAGTTGAAGAAGTTTTAAGCATTATCCTTTTCAGCATGTCTATCAATAGAAAGCTGACAATAGTATTATTGCTATTTACATATTGGTAACACACTGGTATGAATTTGCATAACGTATTGTAGTTCTGTGCTCTAGGGACTTGCATTGTAACATATTGGTGCTTAATGAACTCTGAAAAAATTGATTTTCCACAGAGTAAATTAAGGAATGCATTATAGCTGTTAAAGCAATCTTAAGGGAAATCTGAGGCTTCCACTGCAACACCGTGCTTAGTAAGTAATAAATTACATGTTATACTTATTTGCCTTAATTCATGCTAATTTTGTCCAATTAATGTATCACAGTAATTCAGAAGCCTGTCACAGGAGAGCTAATTATTTATTGGATTTTTGTGTTCAGCTCCCTAGGAGTCTACTAGCAAACAAACTTGCGACTGTCTTTCTGTTAGGTCCACAATGACAATCTTATGTCTTACTGGGGAAAGAAAAAGAATGTTATTCTTTTTTTGTTTCAGTTATATAAATGGATCATCACTCATTTAAGTTAGTTTTTGTTTACAAATTGGTGTCACGTCATGACAGACTGGCACCCTGTTAGGATGAAATCCAATGTTTTTCTCCTGTATCTTCCTGTAAATCTAATCTTCCTGTAAATGCCTAAACACGACATAATTCTTCTAAAAGACCATGGCAGTACTTTTCACCATCTGAAAGCTTTTTCCTAGTGTTGTGTAAAGTTAAAGAAAAAAAATGTTATCATTCTTTTCACTGCAACTTTCTTTTCAAAATCCACTGGCTTGAAAAATCACAACGTGCCCATAGCAATTGATACTGTTTCAAAAAAATTAGATTTTTAACTGTGGCAGAATGTTAATTCACAGCAAAAAATGAATTATTTATGATATTAATTTGTGCAATTCATACCTATAAATAATATGGCAGTTGCTAAATAATTTGCACAGTGTGATAAGATGCAGACATCACAGTTAAACAATAAGAGAGTCACCAGCTGTGAAATACCCACTATCTGCTGGCATTCTGTCATGCAGAAGCGTTTACAGAAAATTATTTGTTGGGGGTGGAAAGTATTAGATCTGATACTTGGCTTTTTCTCATGGGTAGCAGGAGAATACTTGTCAGTTGATTACTGTCTTCTACCCTACGTGAAAAGAAGTGGTATTTCTTTAAATGTATAATGCAAAGTGATGTTACCAGCAGGCTACATAAAATCATGTGATGTAACCTGCCATAATATGATGCACATGACCGACTGTGTCACAAATTTAAAGAGACTTATTTTCGGATAGCTGCTGAGGAAAAAAAATATTACCCCTTCTTCTTTTCAGTCAGTTGCCATTGATCTGTGTTTGCCTATAGCCAAATGAATACCTGGTAGTTAGGTAAACGTTCCTGAGCAATATACAATCTTACATTACAGCTATTATGATCACTTTAAAAGCCTTTGTCAAGTACTTCATAGTTTTCTATCATTGTTCTTCAATCTCTACCTTCCTAGCAAGTACAAAATAGATCATCAAGGAATTAATTATCCAGTCCTTGTTTCTTGGAAAACAGTTGTTTAATTTTTTATAGCATTTAGAATTTGAAATTGTTTTCTTCATTTTTGTTCTTGATTTCTGCACTCTGGAAAATATAAAGGCTGCATTTAATTTTAAGCATGTTTTAAATCCCATCAAAGCCAGAAGAGATAATGACTGAGCTCTCCTCTTAACTAGGAGGTTTATTTTCCAACCTGCATTGCCCTGACATTTTGGACAAGGGAACAGAGAATGTGCACACCTTTCAAGGGTGGGAGCACATGTGGCCAATCATGCCATTCAAACATGATGCTGTTTTACAACTGATTCAGACAAAAGGGTGAACTATGCAAAAGAGCAGCAATCAATAAAGAAAACTCAAGAATCAGGAAGAAAAAAATCTTTTGGCAGTGTCAGAAAATTCTTCCTGTCAGCAAATGCATCAGTTTTGAAAGCCCACTTTCCTAAAAGTATTTGTAACTTTTTTCACTTCTCAATCCTTTCTTCCTATGAGTAGTCTGCATCATTGCCTATGTGGATAAGTGTGGATAGCCTCTACTTGTGAGCCAAAATGCACATAACCTGACACACAGCACCACCTTAAACATCACTGATATGGAACAGGTGACAGAGGGTTTGTGTTGTAAAGATGTCACACTGTGGATTGATAGAATAGGAAAAAGTCTAAAATCTAAACCAAGAACTGGAATCCCTAGTTAGGACAGAAGTTTAAAATGGCCACGCTTACTCTCTTGTTAAGCTGGTACGTTTGCTTCTGCTAGATGTAGCGGAAACTCATAAGCTAACATTTGTATTACTTTAACCTAATATATGAACTTCTAAAGAAACCCCACAGTATCAAAATACCCTTGGAGAGGGAAGGTTGGTGATATTCATTAGATATTAATCAGAGACAGTCTCTCTCTGTAACAGAGACTATGTTTGCTCCTTCCTTCTCCAGGCCACCTTCCTGTAGAGCCCAGCTGCACAAGGAAGGTCGGGAGGAATAGTATTGTGCTTTCCTCCTGCTTCTTGCTGGCTGTGCCTTCTAATAAGGACCTCTCCTTAAAACCCTGTTCTTTCCATGGATGCAGCTGCTTTTCTGCTAGCTGTTTCATTGGGTTCTTTTCTGGTCATTCCGAATATGGCAAAAGAAATCCAATTTCAAACACCTTCTTGTACCTCAGAAATGTATGGGCATCTTGAGTTACACAGCAGCAAATCACACAGCAGTGCTGTCAGCTTTAACAGCCCAAGAGTTCACCTGCAGCCTCCTGTAGATGCTAATTTCTGCATCTGCAATTTTTCCAGCACGAGTGTATTTTCTCATTTCTCCTGACACAACACAAGTCCCAACACACTATTTCTTTCCAATGCGGAGACAAGCACCTTTCTCTACACTCGGAATGTCTTTGTCTCCCTTCTTTTTCTCCCATGCCCTCTTGCCACCTCTGTGGCAAAGACCTGTCAGTAAAGGGTTTTATATCTTTCTTTTCAGACTGCCTAGATTTTAGTGGTCTTTCATCACACAAAAAATTAGGAAAAGCTTCTCATGAAAGCAGAAATATTTACTTAAGATAGCATTTACAATGTAGATTATTTTTTGATTCGGTCCCTATAGTGTTTCCTGCCACACAAAGTCTGTCCTGTTATGCCAATAGGTCGTCTTTGACAGAGCATAAAACTTATTTAAAGAAAAAGAGAAGTTTTTACAAATTGTTAAGATTCCCAGATCAATCTTGGTCTCAGTGGTTTCAGTAAACAATGAAGTGTTGTTCAAAATAGCTTCATCCTTCTAAGCCACAGCTGGATGCAGAGCCTGCACAAATGTCTTTTTGGCAGTTCATATTATCATGAACAAAATCAGTGCAGGTATCACTAGAGAGAGAGAGAGAAAGAAAGATGTGGAAGCTCTAAGAAAACTGCAAGCTTACCTAAACTGCTTTCATCTACTCACTGAATTCAGAAACAGATTATTTAAAGACATGGAGAACAATGACAGTAACACTTCTAAATAACTAAGCAGCAGCTAGGCCTCAATTACAATACTTAACTAAAGGAGGAGTCATATAAAGGAAAAGACAGCCTGACTCAGCATTAATTGTAGAATGACGAAACCACGTGGGTTAGAAGGAAGCTCCAGAAGTCATCTGGTTTGACTTTCTGCTCAAAGCAAATCCAGTAAATGAGGCTGCCCTCCTAGTGAATGATTATCACAATGGAAATCAGAGATGGCTAGTCAAGTAAGGAAGTTTGTGGTTTGTTATAGAGTGAATTGTAGCAATTGTAGGGAAGACAAGAGAAATGAAACTCAAAAGAGGATATAAAAATGAGGCAAACTATGGCTACAAAGAGAAGTTGCAGGTAGCTACACATCCTACATCTTGCTTCCATGTTGCCTTATAACACAGGTGATTGAATGAATTGTGCTAATAGACACCCATTGCAGATTTTGCTTTCCTGCCCACCAGCAGTCAGTCAAGGTGAAGGATACCCAGATTCTTCCTTAGAGGAATTTATGACCATATGCATCATCCTGAGCACCATGAGCAGTTCTAGTTCCTGTCACACGGATGAAACTCTTGCAGTCCTGTTTCATGTCTCTCAAAACACTTATCAAAATAAACTGTAACTCTTTGTCTGTAATTTGAAAGGTGACTTTCCAATTTTGTCTGGTTTGAAAACAAGTTTATTTCTTTCTTTTGATGAAATCAAGCTGGTGAGCAGAAATAGCAGGACTTCTGCTTGCTTATCGGGATTTCATATTATTGTGGATTCCCTTTTTTCCATCTTGGCATTCTGGTATATAGTTAAGTGCCTCCTCAAGAGAGAGGAAAGAACACAGGCATTGATTCTATGCTGCTTGGTGCTACAACTGCAATTGCCAACTTTCTAGAAAACTGTTTCTTGCAAATGATGGTTCCATATGTAAACACAGGATGTGCAATAGTCATCTTCAAAACTATAGTTCAAAAAAATCACTTATGAAGAGACCCATTACACAAGTGATTCCCCCTGATGTGCAATTAACCCTGTAGTTTGTTGGAGGGCTGCACCTCACCTGCTGCTCATACAAAACTCCTTTTTCCAGCATGTTACCACAGTTCACTGGGTTTTTTTCAAATGTTTTATATAGTTCTGCTGGAATTAACAGAGGTACTGGCTTGAGATCTTCAGGTGAATTGTGTGATAGAAATGCAAATAAACTACTAGCTTACTATTTGATGCAGAGACAGCTATATAGCTCTACTTAGACATTACATTTGCTTTCCATGCCTATCAGTATGCACTCAGAGATTGATAGATGATGGTTTCATAATTCTTAAATACTTTTTTGATATCCTAAACCTATAGAGCCTTCAGACATTTTCTTCAGGAAATCTGGAATACTTTGCTACTTGAAATAAAAAGAGCTTCAATTGGCAGGGTTTTACATCCAAACATTTAAGGCATTGATTTTACTTAGTTTTTCTAAAGTAACTCCTTTAGGAAATTGAGTGCTACATTGCTAATTTTAACTTTATTCATTTTAAAGTGCTCCAGGATACTAGCACAAAGGACACTGTAAAAATTGCATTGTGATGTATTAGGATTGAATAGGATGAGTTATAGAACTGTTTGAGACTTTGAATTTCCAGGAATGTAGTTATTACAATGCTTATAATAATAAAGGCTTCTTATGTGTGCATTTTATGTTTGGGTTTTTTTTAATAACCATAACTTCTAAGAAATATCAACTATACATAGTCTGTAACTAATACTTTATAATTTCTTCTATTGCAATAAATCTGTACAAGAGGATTTTATAGAACAGTTTTTCAACCTTCATAAATATAATTTAAAATGTAAATATTCATGGTTTAATTACAGTGGAAATTCACTTTTTTTTTTTTGCAATGAATCTTTACAGTATTTCCAGTCTTGATTAACCTGCAATGGAATTTTTCTTGTGCAATACAATAAATATATTCACCTTGTATAAATCTGAGTACAGCATTCAAAAATCTCTCTGAATATCACATGGTAAGTGGAAGTGTATTCTGAATAAACAATGCAAAATGAAGCAATTTGTAATGTATTTTGAATTTTAGAGCATTTTTCCAAAAGAGATTTGGAGGCTTATGACATACAGAAGCTTAATTAAATACACAATAAAAGTGCAATGGATTGTACTCCTTTTCATTTGGTGAGTATACAAATTTATCCTGAATTGTTTATTGATTTCAGTAAAATCTGGTTCAGAATACTTTAACTTTTAGAAGAATAATGTAATTTCATAGGTGGATCATTCCCATAAGAATTCACTGAAAAAGATTACAGTATGAAAATGTAAATGATGATGATAAAAAGAGATTCTCTTTTTTCCTTATTATTCATCCCATTGTCACCTATAATTCGCTGGAAGAGAGAAATATCTAACACAAGAAAGCATAGAATTACTTTAAAGGAAATGAGCTAAATTTGAAAAATACTATGAGTAGAGAGAGGAAAATAAAAAAATATCCAAACATATAAATATTGGCTTTGGAAGAATAAATAGAACATTCTATATTGCTCTTTCAAGACGAGTGGAAAATATTGCTCACAGACACAGGATTTTTTTTTCCTGCTCCCTCTCAACACCGGATAATTTGTGAAGGAATAACTTAGTGTAGAAAAAACAACAAAGATGAGCTTAAGCAATGTTTTAATAGATATACCACCAAACTTCAGCAGGTCATTGGGGAGACAGATCGATGGAATGTATGTTATCACTAACATCAAAAAGAATAGATCTATCACATAAAAAACACCCCAAACTATTTAAAAATTTAAAGCATTATCTATAGAATTTTTATTCAGAGGCTTTTTTGAACAATTGTGTTTGCTTGCACATTTCTTTGACAATAGACAGTTCCCACAAACCCTATCCTCATGGTCAAAATACTACATGAAGTTTTTAGATTTCTTGTGTAATTAGATTTGATTTGTACTTCCATTTTGTTTAAAAAGATACATGCATTAGTGATTATAAATTGTCTTTAAAGAAAAAGAAGAATATTACGGCCATCCAACAGAAGAAAAACCCCAAAAACTAAACCAATTTCAGAAAATGTCAGAAAACACATTTTTTGCTTTTATGTTCTCCATATTAAAATACATATTTACTACAATAAATCTTGCACTACACAGGATATCTTGTATTGTCTGCCTGAGTCATATCCAAAAGAGACTGAAATCCATGGTTGCTTTCTCCCTGGTGTCCATATTTCTTGGAGCATGTCTTCTTTGTATTTCCAGTGTGTCCATCCTGATGCTGTAGATCTGCCTTTTCCCTTCCTCCCTGGGGCCAAGGGAATTTGTGAGTTTTTCACTGCCCACTTGTTCAGTGCTGCAGTACAGTAGGCCCTTTATTGATGAACTGAAAGTGCAGAGTTTGTGCTAGAAAGACCCCTTGACTTGAATAGCACAGGAGTTCCAGAGACCTTCACCCTGCTCCTCAGACATGGGCCAAGGAGACTGGGGAGAAGAGCACTCAGTAGCAACACAAACCAGGAGCATCACCTGGAGCCACCAGCATGTGTGTAACATTCATGTCCTGCTGGTAAGCTGGGGAGACCAGAGAATTCTTTTCCTGAGAGAAATAATAATCACAAATTAATAGAATTTTGTGAAAGCCAGAAGGTGTAATGGAGATACATGATGTGCTATACAGCTTTTACTGTAAAATAATCTGATTCATCTGAATTAGTCTAATGTAATAAACTATTACTTTTCCAGTGGTGAAATCTGCAGTGGGCTAGAGAAGAAGAAAACTGTTTTACACTTCTTTTACAAGCTGTATAATTGGCTGCTTTCTTATTTAGAAAATAGAATTTTACATACAAGTGGGAAATGTTGCTCATCCCCATAGAGAAAAATTTTCGTTAAAATATTCTGGTTGTCCAATGAAAAGTCAAAACATTGTCTATCAAAAGCAGGAAATAAAGTTATTTTTAAAATTTCTTGCTTTTTCCATCTCATGAGTTTTGAGTAAGCATATTCAATTTTATTTCTATGAGTTGCTTTGCTGGAACAAAATATTTGTACAAAACAATCAATGTTTAAAATAAAATAATTTTTGTTGGCTGAATTCAGCCTTTTTCATGTCCTAATCAGGCCTCAAATTTCATTCATCATGGTTATTTTGGATAACTCAAACCATTTTTCCCGTTGTGATTGGGATAAAAAGCAGAATACTGGAACAAATTCATTGAAACGTATTTGCAGTCAGAATTAGTCGGAAAATTCACCCGATGGAAAATTTCAAATAGGAAAGAAAATGTAAGAAGTGGAAATATTTTCATATGGAAATCCTGCCATATTGTCTGCCAAGAGTTGTCCCCCAAGTCTCCCTTTCCAGAGGAGTGTTGCATGACCAGGACATTATACATCCAGTTGCAGCCTTTCTTAGCTAATCTGACTAAAGGAAATCCCCAGATGTAATGTAGCTCGGCAATCCAGCTCTCCATTTATTAGTGGAAAGCCAGGGAAGACGACCTGCTGCCCTTCTAATCACTGCACTAAAGGCACTGGAGTAGCAGCCTTCCAGCCTTCTGACACGTGGCTCTTACACTCTTTTTTAATACAAAAACCAGATCTCTTCTATGAGAAAAGAAATGGGTTTAGGTCACAAACCCAGCTGGCCATTAAAAAAAAAGCCCAAATATGAAATATAACTTCTTACACTGCTTTGACCCAAGACTCTCTTCATAGTTAGTGAGAGCAGCAGTCACCTCTGAGCCACAATTCCTCTAGAAGAGGTCAGATATATTTTACCCAAAAGTGCCTATTTGTCTCCATGGACTCCCAAAATTGTTGGGGTAACTCCTTCAGATATAGATCTACAACACTATGTGAGATTAGTCCTCTCTCTGGTCTTCAGTCATATATTGGTCTAGAGGAAGAAGAGAAAATAAAGGGAAAAAAGATTTCACTTGAATTAGGAAGTTACTTTTACTATCTCTTCTAAGCTCTTTTTGCCTGGGCCTTGATGCTGTTTCACAGATCTCTTTCAGAAGACTTTTATACTATTTCCTGAAGAGTGGCGACACAGAAATTTTCAGTCCCAAATCTTCTCTGTACTTCCATGTGGCTCCCACAAAATTTCAGCAATCAAAGCTACACTAATATTCTGTAAAAAAAAACAAAACCCATCTTTGTTCTGAGTAGTGGTTTTGGTTCAACTTCCATATTCAGTTCCGTGAAGTAAACCATAAAATTATGATGTACATTTTCATATATTTCTGCAATTCTAATTAATTTCACTGTATTAATATTTTTGAATTAATAATTTCAAGAAATATTAGTTTGTGCTCTGCATTTTGCATCTCAAGTGCAACATTTTAAATTTATATGGACTTCTCTGAAGTCAGTGGGCTCAGTCCACTGTAAGTGACAACAAAGTCTGCTCTGTGGCCATAACTGTCTCCTAGTAGAACTCCATCTGTAATTGTACTTTATGGCATATTACACTGGAGGATAAAAATTGCTGCAGCAATCCAGTTTTGAACTTTGATTTTTTTCACTTAAACTGCTAGCTTAATAAAAGAATTTAAGGATATTTTGCCAGCAAAGTATGTAAACAAGAGATAAATGCACTCATTATGCTCTTTAGTCTTCATTCATTCAAATCCCTTCAACACCCCTAAACAGCTATTCTTGCACTTATACAATTAAGATAGAAAACAACTATGATGATCTGGAGAGATCACTCAACTCATCTTCTACCTCAAAAGAGGGATCAGAATTTAGGATGTTAACCAGGATATACAGTATAGCTTTCCTTTTTCCTATCACAACATGAAGGTAGCAAGAAAGTAATATTTTCAATATTTTTCAGGAGTTCAGTCCAGGAGCCGAGATATATAAAGGCAAATGAATTAGTAGTTACCTCAATGTTTGTATTTTCTAGTTCCAGTTGGCAAATTATCTACATCTGTGCATAAGGCCTGACCTAACATCCATTGAAATTGATGTTGATTACTTTACCATTACATTTCATGAACTTAGGAGTAATCCCCTATCCAGGCCCCCATGTGGAAAAATTACACACACAACTGCAAACATGCAATGTTTCAAGCAAATTTGACTACTTAAAACTTTTTTACTGGAAGATTGACCCTCAAACAAGCAAAAATCACCTTGTTAGAAGAAAATGTCTCCTGCTAAATTGAAGCATCATTTTTTAAATCAGAATATATCAATTAATAAAATCAATAATGAAGGGCATTTTCATCTCTTCTCACATATTATTGCTGCAGATGACTTCATACACCTGAATAACTTGGAGTTTCTTCAAGCAGCTCTAATAACTGCTCTTAACAAAGCAACAAAGACACACATGAAAAATTTAGATATCTATAGAGAACCTTTAAAAAACACTAAAGCTGTGTTTTATTTCTTGTTTCTTGAACAGCAGCCTTTACCATTCTGAGTATTTGCTGTACAATGGAGATGTTAATAGTTACCCTCAGACTGTACCTTATCTTTTAATGTAAACCTCTTAGGCAGTGCATTCACGTTTCATGTCCTTTCACAGTGCAGCTCACTTAGAGACAAGAGCAAGAGGAATTTGTTTCAGTTGAACTATTCCTTTTTAACAGACACTTTCCACCTCCCTTGCAGAAACTGCCAAAAGGAAAATCAAGGATTGATACTACCTTTTTTTTCCTCAAGATCTGAAAAACCTGAAAGGTCGTGGGGATGTTTAAAACTTATTTGTTTGTTGTTAAAGTGTCATAAAAGCATTTGCTAGTTGATGGGCTGTCAACTATGAGACAGTCCTACACCTCTAATTCTCTAATTGTACAGTCTTTTAAGATGCTATCATCAAATCTTACATTTGTCCAAGTGGAAACTGCTTCCAAGTTTTACACTTTTCCAACCACTGCTAATGAATTTGTTTTTCTACAAGAACAATAAAAGAATAATTATGTTGATCATATATTAGTCTCAGGCTGGGCATTCTAGACAAAGTGCTGAACTTTCATTTGTTGACATGTTCAAATCTAATGTTATTATAGATGTGTATGAATAGGAAGTATTCAGTACAGATATTTTTAAATATCCTACTAAAATTAGAATAGTAAATTTTTTATAAGCTTTTCTATTTTCATATGTATGTTGCTTATACATAATAAAGAATGAAGTCTCATCCAATCAGAATTTAACCAACTTAGAAAAGTATGCTTTTGCTATTGATGTTACACAGAACATAACAGAAAAATATGTATTTCCTAAAGACTTTAAGAATTATTATGACCTTGTAATACAAAATATTACTTTAAGCAGAAGTGTTCCCAGTCACTAATTGAAAGCCTCATAATGAGGAAATTTATTTCATCAAGAATTTGTGATGGACCTTTTGTCTATCACTTTCCTCTGCAGAAATGCTGGAAATCATATAATAATGCTCATATCCATCTTTCTACTGTATTTGCAGACCCTGCACAAAATCTCAACGCAGAGGGACTGCTGGTGTTCATGGAGCCAAAAGTTCAACAATTTTTCTTGTCTCTAAATGGAGAAGGGAAGGTAAGGTTACCTCCAACATACATCCTAGCACTAGGTAAGCACAGAGTAGAAAAACCTCTGTATCAATACTCAGAATGGGGCTACAGCTTTTTTCATGCAATATTCTCTAAAGCTCCAACAGAGTGACCTATCTCCAACCCCTTTTGATAACAAGATCTGGTTCCCTGGCTTAAAACCACAACAAGGTCATAAGTAACAAAATGACTTTAGTATTTCTTGTATTAAAATATACCACATAAACATACAAAATTTTCAAAATTATTAAGCAGCAGGAGGAGCAGAAATAGAATATACTCTAGCAAGTAATACAGTATGTTTCAATAATTTCTTTTAAGATTTGCAACCAGATCGTGCAAGATGTATTTAATCAGTGTAAATATTATCTTTTGGTATTTTCTATATATCTTCCAAACTGGGGTGTTGCTTCTTTCTGCATCAGAGGTCTGTGCTGAGCACTATTGTCAACATTCCCACCAAGAAAAATATGACCAAAACTGGTTCATAATATCTTAGACCGACACAAGGGACACGGCTGCTTTTGGGAGACTTTACCTTAATACTGGCATTGGACATAAGCCTTGATTTAAGTTCCCAGGCAACGGATCTATTAAAGCTATATTACTAAGGTTCACACTGCCCCTGAAAGCTTTATTAAATGATTATTTCATAGCATGGAGGGAAATGTATTGAAAATTAATATGCAGCATCAGCCAGTCATGGCTCATAGCTGAGATATGCTCTTTGTATCCAAAAGTAGAAATTTCCAAATAAGATAGGGTAAGTGAAATTCCTCTGATTAACTTGACTTTTCTAATCTGACTTCTACAGCTACAGTGAGTGGGAGAAATGGCCATTTCTAGAGCTGGTTCCATTTTTCTTCTGCCTTCAGAGCCCAATTTCACACTGGGTGCATTGCTCTTTGGGAGGGCCCCTCTGCTTCTGCAGACCATAGAAGGAGCCCAGCGGCCTCACTTTAATGGCTGAAGTGGAACAACAAGAACCACAACTTATATCAGAAAAGTGAGATTTGATGTATCCATCCAACCCATGGGATTCTGACAGACTCAAAGAAGCATCTTGAATATTTACAGATCTCAGTGCATTAAGCCACTCTTTTTGTAGAAAACAATCTGAGGCAACTAATGCCAAGTAAAATCATGTACTTCTTCAAAAGGATTGTTCACAAACAGCTAATTAGTTAAACTTCTACAGTGTTGCCACACTCAGAATATACATAATTTCTTCTATAAAAACACAATTACATGTTTTATGAAAGTGATTTTTAATGAATAGTTGAGACCTCTAAATAATTTAAAGACACAATTTCAACCTAACAAAGTTTGTCATTTTACATTATTAAACTGCTAAGAAATATATTAATTCGGATCATACAGTTCTAAAGTTATGATCAATTAAGAAAATGGGCAGGTTCTCTTATTGACTCCCAATGAATTTGGAAGGTGAGGGCGAGGAAAAGCCCAGTCCGGCAGCTCCTGCCCTGCGAGCACCAGGTGGCAGTCCAGCGTTGACTGACAGCTCTTCAAGTTCTCCTGCACTCCCCAGGCCAAAAGCTTTCCTTGGTAGAGTACTTCTCTGCCTAACCCTGTTCTGAAAGTCTTCCATGCTTTTCTCTATGCTAAATAACATATATTCACCCTGGGATTTAAGGGCAGAGAATAAAATTAATGTCTTTCATAAACTTGCCCACATTGCCTTACTGATGCTGAAATGACAGGGAATTACTTAAAGTATATTTCCACAAACTGAGCTCTGAATTTTGCTGGTCAAACAGACCACATTAGTACACCCCAAAAGTTTAAACAATCTGTAAAACCATGTACAGGAAATATGAGGCATATAAGTCTTTTATCTATTAGAGCATGATGTTTTTCACAGAATATATGGCAAAGATAATTTCAAGTCTCTCTTACTCAAAATAAAAAAAGTAAAAAAGTAAAAAATCTTGCAAAATTGGGATTACATGTACAAATACCTTTAATTTCTAAGAAGGAACAATTCTGATAATAATTTAAGTAATTTCAATGTTTGTTGGGATGGTCATTCTCCTAAAATGCTGCAGAACTGTCCTATGAGGAAATAAACTTTGAGGTAAATACAAACAGATCTTTGCCATAGCTGTGAAATGGATCTCTCTGCACATCTCACTGTCATACTTCACCTATCTGTTTTCAGGGATCTACAGTTTTTACTATTTTAATTACAGTTTTATCATTTGGTATCAACAGACTCAAATACTATTCAATAAAGTTCAAATAAAGAAAAAAGAGGAAATATCTACACAAATAAAAGAAAAAGTCATATATTCTAGAAAATATCACTAGTGATGACCAAAGGAATAGCAATTTGACAAACTGCACTAGCTAACATCAATGAGCCACAGTTAAAATGGAGTAGTCCTGCCCTTCTCAAGTCTTTTTTACTCTTCTATCCTGAAGTGGTACAATTTCTGAGTAATAATGGCATGGTTTGATTCCACAGAGCCAGTCCTTTTGAGCATTCTGAGTGGGGTCTGCTAACTACAGTAAGGAGGTAAAAGAAAGTTTTAATGTTTTTTAATGCAGCTAGACCTGCAAAGCCATCACAGCTGAGAAAGATGGATTCTCTTCCTTCCTATTCATCTTCAATAGAATTCTTCAAAATGGCAATGAAAAAATGCCTAGTTGATATAGGTCATTAAATGTGGAAGTTCTCAGGCCTGAACTGTGCTAAAGAAGCAGGATTCTGTGCCTGCAAATAGGCTTTCAGGACAGGGACCTCATAAATGACTTGGAAGCAATACAGATTTTACCTCAATAAAACATAGAAGGGGACACACACTATGCACTGAAAAGCAGCTCCCCAAGAGTAACCACATTTCACTTAAAAGTAATCACAGGACTTTCCCGACCAGAATCCTGCTGTCTCTGAAGCAGCTGAGGCAACTCCATATCAAGCCTCGTATGTACAATTCCAGGCCAGGCTTTTGTGTGCAGGGATTTTGTGTGCAGGCAGTTCCCCACCATCTCCATACCATGCAGTTTCATATAATCCAGAATGCTGACTCTCCTTAGTATCAGAGGGAGAGGACTGCTGGCAGAAGGCTTTTTCCAAAGGTATGCTGACACAGGAACTGTCTTTTGCTGCCCATCTGTCCCAGCTTTGAGTTGCTTGTCATCAGTATGTAACAAAGCCTGCTTTCCTCTTGGGTCATCTTTAGCACAACTCTGAGCTTCATTTAGAGGGATGGATTTTTGTTATGAACTATTTTCTATTATAGTTGCCTTCAAATTTTATCCATAGTACAAATTGAGACAATGACTGTTAATATTAACATGGCAAATAGTGCATAATGTAGGCACCTACTGAGACTTTTTCATCAATCAGAAATAAACATTTTTCTAACCACACATGCAACACTTGTTTTGCCATGTCTTTTATAATGTGAACTATTTGCCTGTCAATTTAAAAGCAACTTTAATTGATTTTCAGATTTCAAGCACCTTTACAAAGAACTATTTTATTTTATTGCACTGGTTTCTACTTTATTGTTTCCTTTTACATTGGTCTGTTGAGGTTTATTTATGTGAGGTCTTTTCTTCTTAACCATATTATATTGAAATGCCAACTAGGACTAGGGAGCTTTCCATAATTCTTTTGAAATTTAGAAATAGCATGGCTCTTACATGATACTGTCATAATGTTACCAATCCTCTGATAAGTTGTTCACATCAGATATTTAGCCCCAATACCTACTGCTTGAGAATCTGCACTGATTCTCTTCACGTTTTGCCTCTGCATTTCAAGATTTATGAATATTAAGTTGTGCTTGCCCCAAAGCAAAAGTATACTCACTAAGATATTTGCTGAGATCAGGAGTCTCTCTGCCCCATTTTTAAAACAAAGGCATTAACAAGGAAGCACTATAAAATGTACGACATTGAAAAATAAGGAAAATTCAGTATTTTTAATAAAGTGAGAAAAAAATCCTCTAGTTCAAAGCACCCTATCTGAGCTACCCTAAATAATGCAAAAGAGTAACAATTTATGGCACTTGTACAGGATTATTTCTGCTAAGTGTGAATATACCCTGATTTCTAAAACTATGACCATTATTTTCAAAAACAATGGTCACGTAGGGTAAAAAATATAATTATCTATCATTTTAACCCCTAGAAACACATGGGCAGATACTATATAGAGCATCTATGTAGGTCAATTAGACCCAGTGGCAATGGTTGCATCATTACCCAGCACACACATAATTACTTTGTGTACCAAGCACAAAAAAAAAAAGTTATGGACACATTCAGAGGGTACACACTTACGTATTACAATACTGAGACATCTTTCACAAGGACTAAAACAACTTCAGAATTTAAAATGCATACATAAACGTGAACTTTAAAAAATTCCTGAAATATCTTCTTTTTTATTATATTTCTTAAATTCTATTCCAAATGGTCTCAGTCTTTGTGCCTTTGTGATTTGGTCTATTTTTATGTGTACATGAAAATAAGGAAGTTATATAAAGCAAGTTAAAACTGGGCCATGTTAAAATGAAAAAAAAAAATCACAGAATGAAGAATATGAATGAAGATGTTTATAGGACTACAAACAGGTGGAATAAACGTGCTGTGGGGAAAACATCCTATTGAGATGAATGCTGAAACAAACTAATGGAGACTTGGTTTCTAAACTGTGACTACATAATATTACTTCTGCCCCTCTGTTTGTAATTACATTCCTTTCAGTTTTATATATTAAACAGTTCCCCAGCTGCTCTTTAGAATATAATAAATTGGTTAATTCTAAGAGCAACCACATATGGTTAAGATAATTCAAGAGAGACAACTGAGTTGTGCAATTCATCTCTTTCTTCTTTTTTTTTTACACAAATCTTTTTATTAAACTGAAAATAGAGCTCTATTGTGTTTATTACAGTAGATATTCTTACTGAAGTCAACAGTATATGGATATTCACAGCGGGTTCTGTACAAGTCATTATTGAAATATCTTATTGCAATTATTTTTCAGCAATTTCCTCCCACCGTTATTCTATATATTACAATATATCGAGCACAAAATAAGATGTGGGTATCTGTCAGTATAGCTTCTATTGGGTTATAAATGAAGATAAGTTGGATTGTCAATTAAGAAACTCAAAAAAGTCAAGGCACCCCTTGGATTTAGAATGCTCACTCTGCAACAGAGCCCTCCCCACCAGCATCAGGGCTGAAGCTTGAGCCACTTCAGGATAATTCTCTCACTCAGCATACAGGCAGAAAGAAGAAATTTCCCTGGCTTCAAGAAGTAGTGTTAGAGAATTTTTTCCCCCTTTACCGGCAATTGCTATGTAGGACATTATATGGATTCCCAGATAGCATTAATGGTTCTGTTTTCTGCATGCCTCAGGCCACAGGGCTGTGATTACTTTTAATCAGTTTCAAGACTCCCCAACCTCAGCTGTGCTTTGGTTATCTTCAGACTGGATCAGTACTTTGTAGCCTACCTACCATAACACTTGGAAGTTTCCCTGAGGCTTTCAGGCTATGCAGAATGCAGCCAAAATGAAAGTTAGGTCCCTTTCCTTCCCCTTCCTCTCCCTACAGGAACTTTTCTGGCTGTTCCCTGTTTCCCATCACTAGTCCCCAGTACAACATAGCAAGCAGATATCCCACCCTTTTTCTATAAGGTTTTATGCAATACCATAAAACAAAACCAAAACCAAATCAAACCAAAGCAAAATGAAAATAAAAATATACTATGTAAAATAAAATTTGCCTGGAAGTTTGAAATGCTTATTTATGCCACTCTTAAATTCCTTCTGATTACATATGCAAATACACATAAATTCACTTCACACAGATTCCTCATTAAAAAAATAGTCACAAAATGATCACTTTGTATTATCAGAAATAAGCTTTATAAGTCAACAACCTCCAAAAATCAGTCTAATGAGTGTAATGGGGAGACAGTGTGTGGTACTTGCCCATAAACAGTGAAAATGATTCTGTCATTCACTCACACACACTTGTTCCTCACTCATTAGCCTTCTTCATTTCAGTCAAACTTATGTGTAATTGACCTCTACAAATGTAACAAGCCTGCTTTCTGTTTCATGTGATCTCTAAGATAACTGTCCCTGTACAGGGATGCTGAAACTTAATGCAAGTGCTTAAAGAGGGTGAATATTATTGAAAACAGTAATTTTCATTATCATATGCTAACTATCACCAGCATAACAAACACTAATTTTTCTGTCATTGTAGTAAAATCATATCAGTGTGGTGGTGGGGGGGGGAATGGAAAGATGTAGTGACAGTACTCTGTGAATATCCAATTGCTATTATTCAGAAAAAGAAGGGAAGGGTGGAGGAAATTTATTTATAAAAATCCCCAGTAAAAAATATATTAATTATCAAAAGGGGCTCAGCCAAACACTCCAACAATTTATATAGGACATCAAACAATAGAGAGCAGCTATTCAGAAAAGCGAGGCAGATGAGATTAGGTTTGTGCAGGTTGTGTCACTGACACGCAGCCTTCCAGACAGCCAAGTGAACATGCTACTAGACAAGCAAGTGAACATATTACACAAGGACCTACGCAAACTACAAAACGATCAAAGACTGCTTCAATATCATAATGTAAAATTGTAATGGGAATGCAGACAGGATGATAAAAAGAAGCAAATCTCTTTGAAATGTGAATCAAGAGGAAAAAAAAAATGACAGGCTCATAACATTTTCAGATGAGGGTTTAAGACTATGGCACTTTCTGCAAGAGCAACACAGAAAGTGAACACTAACACATACAGCTCTTAAAACAACAAGATTAGCATATTTTTTACAAGCTGTAAAACTCCACTATTAGAGAACTCTGCTAATTTCAGAAAGGAGGATATCCCAGGACAGGGGGATGGAAGGTTTGGTTAAATGGAGAGTAGTGCTGCTAAATAAAGTGTAGTGGTTTTCAGCCTTCAGTACAGAAACTGTATCTCCTATAAAATAACCAGACTGGCCTTCACTGATTTCCCAGCAGTAATTCCAAAAGGAAATGCAGTTAATTAGCATTGTCTTTTGGTACTTTGGTGATGACAGCCACAAACTTGAGTTTAGTCAAAAGGAGAGTTTTGCAATTGCATGGGCTGAAGTACCACCA
Source organism: Molothrus aeneus (assembly GCF_037042795.1). Lineage (NCBI taxonomy): Eukaryota > Metazoa > Chordata > Aves > Passeriformes > Icteridae > Molothrus > Molothrus aeneus. Next base: position 45,106,650 of record NC_089650.1, on the reverse strand, counting down.
GTGTTTAAGGGCTGCCACTTGCAGCTCTGACTGTGGGAAGCCTCATGCAAGACTAGCTGCAGGAAATCATGTTTTTATTTACTGTTGACTACAATACTTCTCTTTACTCATTGTTGAAACGTGTTGCCAGAAGAATAGGTTTGTCCCTCAACTGTAAAAGTACCCAAGTTCCAGTTAGCTTCACTCTAAAATACTGGCTGACTGGCCTTGCTGTGATGAAAAGAATAAGGACAGAATATCTGTACAAAGAGAGGAGACTGTCATGAGCAGCCATGAAAAAGACAGGCCTAAACACAGTGCAATAAAGGTGAAAGAACAATAAATAAATAAAGACAATTAAGATAAAAGACACAGCCAAGTTACACTGGAAAAAGCAAATCCTAAACCACTGCTGTACCATCTGTGGGAAAACATGCATTTCAAATTATGGGGAAAGGTGTACTTGGGCTGCCCCAAGTACAGGTGTTATAACTGTCTGGTTTCAAAGTAGCACAAATATTTCTGTTAAAATCACCAGTACAATAAAAGGATAATTGGGACAATTTGATAATTTTTGATGGATTCTTAGTTTGGCTGCCTCCTATAGTTATTCCATAACATAAATCTTCATCTTGAGGCATAAAAAAACACCAGACAGCAGGATAAAAATGCTTCTTGAAGTAGCAGTCAATTTGGTCCTACTAAATTGGGACAGTCTCATATATAAACACAGCACTATAGAAAAAGAAACAGCAAAAAGAAGTTGCAGATTCAGATTAAAGTTCTTATAATTTCATGATAATTAAGAAGCACTTGTTATTAACCAGAAAACAAAGCAAACAATTTGTGATCAAGCTTATAGAGACAGACCTGCACACAGATGTAGGAGTTTTGCAAGGTCTTGTGTGGCCTCAAGCACAGGATTCAAATACTTCAGCATGCGTGTTGGTTACTTTTCAATCTGAAATATTGTGATAACCTCTTTGAATATCTCTTTTTTTTCTAGTGAACATTGGCTCAAGCCCGAAGTAGCTACAACAAGAAATCAAAGCAACATAAAAAATAAATATTTGCAAGCTTGCATAGCAGGGAAGCCAAAATGGGAGTAAGATAAGAAGCAGTAGACTTTCTCTCAGTGCCAGGTGGTAGGAGGCATGCTGCTAGCCCCATGAGGAGGCAGGCTGTCTGGACCACAGGAGCTCCAGTACCCACAACTGTGATTTGAGACAGGGAGTAAACTCTAAAACACTTAAATCAAGAGGAAAAAATTCAACAATTCATAGTAACAATGACTGAAAAACAGATTAAAGCCTCCACAACTGGATGCTTATTCAAAAAATAAATCTCTTTTTTTTTCCAGAGAAAACAGCAATTTACTCCTGCTGTGTATTGCTTTCTACTAAGAGTGGTGATTTGCCAGTGTATGCAGGGAGGGGGAGGACAGAAAAGGTGTTCCAGTTTTTAAAATACATGTTTATGAACAAGTATGTGGCTTTGGTTCAAGTCTTTTTGTTTACTCATTCTGACCTTAATACAGTCCTAAGCAAAGTAGTTTCTACAGAACTAGGAGAATCCTGCATTTAGAAGGGGTACAAGTTTTGTTGCCTTGACAGGTGAAGGTGGAGGGCTTTTTGGATGCTCGTGGGACTTTCACTTTTCCTCATTTTGAGCTTAAAAGAAAGACAAATGTTAATAATTCTTCATTTCTGTTGAATCCTTAGGAATGTTTTTCTGCAGCTTAGCTACTATTGTGAATGATTCCTTTACATAGCTCCACAAGCTACTCCCATACAAGAAACAGAAGAGCAAGTTAAGAAAATGATAAGAGAACTGCCTAGGGAAGACAGCACTGCACTGTACATTACAAAGATCAGAGGCAGCCCAGAAGCAGAATTAGGAAAAACCCCTCTGCTCACAACTTTCATCACAATGCAGAAATTCTCACAAATCTCAAATACCATCATTGTCATTTCTGAAATCAAGAAAGCTGGAGGGAAAAAATTGCAGGAGGGACCTGATAAAAGTGTAAGTTAACAAGTCTCTTTTGCGGAAGGTTTTACTGAGACATTTGACCTTAAATAACAGATACAGTAGATTTTAAGTCAAGTCAAAAGACTATCTGTCCATAAATCCAAACCACTTTCATATCTGGTGAAGAAAGCTACTAAAAATGAACGTTTTCTTTGCTTCTTTGGAAGGAATTCACTGAAACAACAAACCAAACAAAAACACATTCAGCCCAAGCAAACAAACAGAAATTGTGTTAGGAAGAATTCTGAGCAGCTTATCCTTCCTAATATGCTGATCATGACAGAGGAGTATGAAGTAGGTGAAAGAACTAAAGGATCTGTGCAAAACAGAGAACGTGACAGGAAATAATCCTGAAGTTTGTACATACACAACAATATTAGTCCTATTTCATTTACTGTCACCTCTCATTGACTGGCAACCTCAATCCATGGAAGTAGTTAAGAGAGCATATTTTTGTGATATGTTAACATATCATACCTATGTCTATGATTGTAAGAGAGAACACCAAGAATAGAAAGCAAGTGACTGGTTTCTTAGAAATAGAAACAAAATTTTCGAGAAATAGTGCTTTAAATAGCTAACTGTAAGAAACTGGAATAAAATTTTCAGACCAGCAGACAGAAATTAGAAATTTTCATGATCGTTTAGTGGACTAAATCACTTGGAAGACCTTTCAGAAAAGATGAGACACAGAGATCCATGCTGAACTTTATCCTACTCTACATGAATTATAGATCAATAAACTAAGATACAAGAGGCTTATTAATTCATAATATTTACAACGCTTCTCTGAGAAGCATGCTGAGAGTTTATCGTGTTCAAGAGGCATCTGGATCTGGCACTGGGTGATGCTGATCAGTGGTTTAGGGGTGGATGGTTAGACTGGATGATCCTAGAGGTCTCTTTCAGCCTTGATGATTCCTATGAGTTTGAGCAAAGTTTACTAGTCAGCATAAGAAGGAGAAAGAAGAGGCCCAGCTAATGCAAACATTGCTAATGAAATAAATATAAACCTTTGTGCTGATGCCTGGTATTTCACTGCAATTTGTATAGTATCTTGCATTGTCTTTTGAATGTCAGCTATAGCAATAAGCAGTTCACAGAATCACAGACTTATTTTAGATTAAAAATGACTTTGAGATCATCAGGTCCCACCTAGCACTGAACATCATGTCAACTAGACCATGGCACTGAGTGACATATCCCATCTTTCCCTCTAGGGATGGTGGGCAGCCCATTCCAATGCTAAATCACCATTTCTGTGAAGGATTCCTTTCTAATGTCCAACCTAAACCTCCCCTGGCAGAACTTAAGACCAAGTCCTCTTGTCCTATTGCTTGTTGTCTGGCAGAAAAGGCCAATCCCCACACAGAGACAACCTCTCTTCATATGAGAATCTTTGTTTTCTTGACTTTTTCTTTAAAATAATTTGTGCTACAGCTTTTTAAGGAAATATAAATCTCTGGATTCCAAAGATTGAAAATAGAAGCTGTGTTCTCAGGCATCCAGCTACTTATCTGTCACCCCAAATCTGGATAGTTGTAGATCACACAGTCACAGATCAGTGATCTCTATTGTTAAAGATATTCTAATAGAGAATCAGTTCATAAACATTAATACATATGGATTTTTTTTCTACATAAAATAATCTAGACATAAATCTAACGATGATATTCTGACATTTTGTTTATTTGATGGAGGAAAAATAACCCCAAATCAAATATGAATTACAGTGTGGCTAAGTTGGGAATTAGAAGTTCTACAGGAAGGATGATGCAGTCTACATCTGTGTCAACTGGGAAGCCCACATTAACATAAATTTTGCTCTTTCCTGGATGGCTAGACTTGTGATGCTGCTACCAACCAGAGAAGTCCAACTTGTACATGCTTGCATGTGATATTCCCTTGATGCAGTCTCCACTAATCTTCTAAGTGTTGTGTGTGATTCCTTCTGTGTGCAAAAGCTACAGGGCAAACAGCAATCAATGTGTAATTTGACTTGATGCCCTTTGAGTTTCCCAGTACTCTGAAACAGGCAAAATCACTTAGAGCAGATGATTCAATTTGTCAGGCAGCACTGTGGGTAATGTGCATCGGCCTTAATTCAGCTGTAGCAGAAGAGGGTGTCTTGTCAGTCCGTCAGAATATTGGGCTGGTAATTCACAGGAGCAAGGCAGGGTAGGATGTGAGCCATAAGCAATCCAAGCAAGAATATTTAGTTAGAGAGGAACTCATGTGCATGAACAAATATTAACATTTATAGTCACATAGCAATACATTTATAAACATAAATACAGTGATGGTAGCTATTGAAAGGAAAGCTCACAGACAGGTGCTTTCCCACATACTTCACCAAAGCTCATCAAAGGAACAAAGAAATTCTCCCTTTGGCTCTTTATGAACAATTTGGCTTCACCTGTCCCAGAACTCTGAAGAACAATTCTGAGAACAGAAAGGTAAGAGGGAAATGCAGGTTCATCCATTTAATATTGGTTTCAATGGTGAAGTTTTTTCCATATATATTAGCAAAGACAGAAGGACCCCTTGCTACACTTCTGCCAGATCTTTATACACAGTGTTTGAGATCATGTAACAACAGAAAATGATAACAGAGCAAACAGTGCATATCTGTTTAGTATATTAATCTCAGGAAATAATAATTTACACTAATTGTATCTACATATGAACAATCAGCTCTGCTGTCTAGGGTTTAAAAGCCCATTAAAGAAGACTATGTATTAATATGATACCCTTGATTCCAGGATTTACCTGAAGGTTATAGTAATATTCATACATGTAGGCAGACAGTAGGCCTATGCAGATGCAGATTTATAAATCTCTTTCATAAAAAATAGTTTTATAAAATATACAAATATGGTGACTGAGAATATCCCAGGATCATATCTTAGCTCCTATTTGAAATATGCTAGAATATCTTTGGCCTCTATTGAAAATACAAAAAGATCTAATCTGAGAAAATAGTGAGATATCCTACAATTACTTAAACCACATAAGACACTGAAGAATCTTTTATCAGAGATCTAGGAGTACTTACCTTTCCTAATAGACTATTGCTTGAAATGTCAGGATGCTAGACAATTACCATTAAGCCTCCAGAGAGCATGTACTTTTCCTTATTGCCTCTTCTATTGTTTATCTGAGCTCCAATTTGGCCCAAATCATTCATACACAAGATTTCAACAAGCACATTAACCCAAGCAGTGCTGGAAAGAGTGTTTCATACATAATTAAAAAATCAAGCATGTGAAATACAGTCACCACAGAGGATGTCACAAACAAGTGTGGCCTTCCCATTTTAGTTTTAACAAAAAGCCTCAGAAAGCCTTTACACTTTTGTGCAAATTGCCTGCCCTTTTTGCAGCAGTGTCCTCGCTGGGATGCTGATAACCTACGCAGGGCACCTACAGCCAACATGACTTTGCCTTTCACTACCCTGATTAAGTAAGTAATGTTCACTTCCCAGGAATCCCCCATGGAGCAGCAGCATTCCTATGTGCCCAGCCGTAACAGCAGTAATGACTGGATTCTGAGAGAATTTGAAAACCTTCCTCAACACACTTATTTCTGTTTTTCAACCTATATTCAAAGCGATAGTTTGGCACTGCTATGTAATTTTTGACAGGGTTACAGTAAATTCATCATGCTAAACTGAAATGTTTCTGGCAGATGTCTACTCTGCACCAATCAAGCTGTGTGTACAGTAAGATATGACAGCCACAGAGATACTTCTAGTTGTAAAAATTACACATATAATACTTTATTAATGCTAACTTGGAGCACAATTATGCAGTATATTATTTATTATTTTAATTAGGGAATATTTATTTCAGAAACTTGCTTTAGGTTGTTTTATGGATAAACATTTTTAAATTTAGTCTTGAGTCAAAAAGTATTATTGATAAAAAGGAAATAAGCAAATCTTTTAATATCAAGAGAGCTCCTTTTTCAATCCTTCAGTCTTTTCTTTCTTGACTACTAGCAAATTATTTTTTCAGTAATTTCTACTTTTCTTCCTCAAGACTTCCTTGGAACAATGGATTTTGAAATCTGTTTTGGGGGAGAGAGGGGGAAACCTTGAATCATTAGAGGGGAGTACCACAACATTTCCAAAAGTAAATGCTACAAAACAGGAGACAAAAGAAGGAGAATTTATTTTGAAAATAATTTCAAAACAGCAGGTTTTGCCACTATTAAATATTTTTGGTAAGTCTCCCTTCTGTGGATTCCCTGACAGCTTACAGGAGCTGCCCAAATTCTGCCAGTGTCCTCTCACTGGGGTAAGAATAAGATCAGTTTCCTTTTGATTTTCTTTGGCTATTTTAATTGCTCTCGCTTTTCATTTCATTTAAAGGAGACCACAAGGCTTAAAATTCCTTAGTAGGGACTAAGAAAATGGAGTAGGAGGGAGTAAGAAAATAGATAAGCACACATGTAAGCATATACATCACAGTGGATTATTAAACCCTTTTCTCTCTGGAAACCAGGAAAAGAAAAGGGTAAAATTCATTTGGTCATTGCAGAAATCCCCGTGTCACATAATACAGTCTTACAAACTACTAATGATTTCCATAGGGGTCAATTTTCATTTTATCATTTGACTCCCGTAAGAATAACACAGGACCAAGATAGCCTAAGGGAAATAAATAAATAAATAAACCTAATGGTATAGTTTGTGAGCTAAATTTCTCCTGGAGTAGGGGAATGCAAAATTACAGCTGAATCAATGTAACACAGCATTTTATTAACCTCTAACTAAGGAGCAGGGAAGTGAAATATGCAGGAAAGTCTCCACACACGTCTGACCTCTCCACCTGCTCTATAATTTCCTGCATTGCAAGGTGTGGAGGGATAGTGTACAAAGAACAGTCAGTATTCACTTCCTTTTCTCAGCCCAGAGGAATTGGACCTTCTAGCTCTGTATTTTTGCTTTTTTAACATTTCAGAGTAGATCTGTAACAGTTATGATGGGCCTACTGGCAGTTCACAACACACAAATCCCATTGGTCCTTTGTTTAATACACCGGAATGCATTTTGTCTTGTGAATTTTCCATAAACTTCTATATCATAGATGAACTTTCATGCTTTATTTCACTATGAGCGAACTATTTATCTTAACACTGCTGCTTATCTTCCTTTCACAGCCCATTTTGTTAACTTTTTTTATATTAAGCAAATTCACTTTTTATCTGTGATGTTTGTTTTACAGGTAATTCATCCAATTTAAGGTATTTTCTTAGGGACTTCAATTTCATTTTGCCCTTGAAATTAACATCTAATGTGTTTTACATTTTTGAAATAAAAATTAATCTTTATTTGAATTATTAGTCCAGAACTATAACCAACATGCACCATATTTGAATGTTGGTATGAGAATCATCTGTGACCACATATTATCCTGGACACTACTGTGATAGAGAACATACATATTTGTGTTGTGGAGATCCTGCAGTGACAAAAAACATATTTCTTTTATTTTAATGTTTCACAAAAGTAAGAATTCGACAAACCCATTCACACAGGGTAATCTCTTCTTGCCACCAGATGAATCTATGAGGTAGTACTGTAACATCTCATCTAAGTTCTCTAAGATGAAAAGAAATAAAATTCTTTCCAGCTCAGCATTTCTTCCCTACATTTTTGCTCTGTATGTGCTATACATATATATATATATATATATATATATGTATGTATTCATATCCACACACAGCCTTTTAAAGATAAGTGTAACTCTGAGAAAAGCATCAGTTGTGGACCAAGACTGCCAAGAGATGAGTAATCAAATGCTGGGTTTGATGGTTTGTTCAACTCATTACTATCTTCAGAGGTACATTTGGGTAAGAAATTGGACATCCATTTATGTTTGACTATAGAGCTTAGTTCTTTCTGTATCTCTCTCTGTCTGAATATGATAATCTTCAAAGCACTGTAATTTGTGCCTCAGAAGATACCAGGACAGTGTGATGGAGTCACAGCTCAGTCTTCTGCTGGATAAACTTGAGTAGAATAAGCTCTGAAATTCTCTCTTGCTAAAAGTGATTCTATATCTCTAAGTAATTTCTGATGTTCCGTTTTGACCTTTCTGTTTTTCAAATCATGAAAGCCTGAAAGTGTGTTTTTCCTTAGCACACTCACTCTTCCTTGCTTCGACTCACTATCCATTGAAATATTGAAAGGTCACCATGAAAGGCTGTGGGATTTCAGCTGAAACTCATTGTTCAGCACCTTTTTCACCACGATCCTCAAGTCCTTTCAAAGTGTTTGAAATTATTCTTTTTTATATGAAGTAAATTCTGAATATTTCCTTTCTGTTTCATAGCATGGAAAAGCATTTTCTGAGAAGAGATCCATCCTACCAGGTTCAGATTGCTCTAAATAAGCACCTTGTAATGATACGTATTCAATTAACTGTTCCATCAGCTATTGATTAATCTACAAATTCTGCTAGAAATGCTTCCAGATCATTGATTAAAATGTTGAAGAGTTCCAGGCACAGTACCAATTTCCTCAGAATCTCTCTAAAATCACCCTTTTAACGTGTTTTCATTTGACAACTATGGTTCTGAGAGCTATCAGTGACTTGGTTTCAGTCTACATCACATGTACATTAAAGAATAAAACTGCAAGTAAGGATGTCATATCAGTCAGTCCTAAATCAAAAGTGTTAAGAACTCAGGTATATAATTTGGAAAATTATTTTTATTAAACTTTTATTCTTATTAGTGAATTATAATTGAGAAGTATTATAAAACTACACTGAAATACATTAGATCTTCTCTGTGAATAAAATTTTTCTAATTACCATGTTTGAACATGAAGAGTAGTAAGGGAGCACTAACCTTTTGAAACAAAGTTTGTTTATGTTAAAATTCATTCTCACCTTTGTTCTTAAAACCATATTGCAAGGCTACTACAAGGTTACAGTTAAGTTCAATAAGAAAAAACATCACTCTTCAAGTAGCTTTTTTTTCTTTCATAAATATGTATTAAGCATCAATGAAGAAATGAGACCCAACAGAACTGGACAAGAAGTTTCAGTGAGAACACAGAGGATGCTGGATTAGTAAACAAAGTGCCCAAAAGAGTGGCAAGAAGCTGAAAGCTGAGATGGAGTGAAAATACAGAAGTAACAAATATAGATAAGCTTTAATGATAGGGTCGATTCATTTTCTCAGTTTGTTTGCTAATACAACACTTTCAGGTCTCCATCCTGGAAATTTTTTAAAGTGTTCTGCAAATCCCACAAAAATCTTTTAAGGGATTATGTAGATGATCATAATGCTGATTCTTTGGACTGTTTCCTTTGCAGAAGTTAAGCTGCAAATTAAATACTGTCACTTTCATGCCACAGAAATCCATGCACATTATTGACATGAATGTATCTCTTACCTCAATAAACTACCCAACATTCTTATTAGCAGAAAAAAAATTCCTTCATGGGTTGCTCCCTCAGTCTTTTCATACTTTGAAATGAGAAGCACAGCTCATACAGTTTTATAATGCCTGAAATTAATGTTGCACTGAAAAACAACAGGTTGGGACTATACTTTGAATTAGGCAAGAGAAGCTAGGCAGTATACAAACTATATGAAAGGTTATGATATGAGAATGGTGATTGTTCTACACATCCACTGGGAATAGAACATGGATACATCAGTTTTATTTGCAGAAATGAAAATAAGATTAAATGGGATGTAAAGAAAAAAGCTTTCTTTTACTGTATCACAAGTGAGAACTACCTCTAGTGTCTCCCTTCATCAGAGGCTTCCAAGAAATGTCCTTAGACACTGTTACAGCTTAGACGGGCTGAACTGGAAGTTCTCTAGAAGTTTCATCCAATCATGTAATTCTGTGTTTCTGCAAGATTTGTATGCACATTTTGAGATTAATATCTTTCAGTATTAGCCTTATTTATACAAGTGATTATGCAAAGTAATGTCCAGAAAACTTGGAAGTTAATATTACTAAGAAACACAATAAATTTTTTTCCTTTCCAAACAATGTGTAAGGTAGGAGTTCAGTATAAAATAACCTTTTTTTTTCATTTACATGTACTACAAAAATACTATGGATCTGCTTTCAGACATTATAGAAATTAATATCAGCTTTAAAGGTATGTGATACATGCAAAATTACCATTTTAACACCAAAAAAGAAAAGAGATTTTCACCACAGATTTTGTAACAAGACTTGCATATGCAATACATGGAACAATTTAAAAATCATTTTGATGCATTATGAATTACCTGTAAAAGAATAAGTAAGTGAGGACATTCTCAATTTTGGTAAATATTTATAGAGCCAAACAATATGAAGTATATGTAACAATCAAATTTCTAGTGAAAATGTGTGCAAGAAGGTTTATTTTGAAAGGAAAATTCCTACTCCCAGTGTCATACCCAATTAAATTCTCCAGGTAATGACCCCATTTGCATAGAGAGCTGAACCCACAAGTGGGAATTTTAATGGGCACAGCACCTGAGTACATTAATTGAGAGTGACACTACTTGAACTAGTTTTGTGCTTACCCCACTGAAAATTCTACTCATATTATTTTTAATGTCAAGCTACAAGTCAAATTTCAAGATGATGGATTTGTTCTTTTTTAAGCATTGAATTTGAATAAAAGGCGGCTTTAATTCTGTTATGCATTGCATAGCTTTAACTAATATGTAGTTCTGATTCTCACCATTACCTCATTTTTTCAGTGATTGGAATTTAATTTTATTCATTAATTTGCAAATAATTAGATAGAAAATAATGCCTTCTGCAGCTAAATTGCTTCTGGATCGCTGTTTAATGTACTTTAACCAGAATATGTGTTATAGTTAAGCTGACATAATAGTTTACTAAAATGTAATTGTGTAAATATGTCTAATTACTCCTTCTGAAGAAACAAGAGTGAATATAAAATTTCAGTCACGGATATCCTAATTTTCTTACACTTAACCCCATGAAAGCTTGGTAGTTGCAAAGCAGATTACTGAGGCAGAGACAGCAGTTGTCCAGAGTAGTGGGAACCTCGTAACACATTTCCCTTTATCCTTCACATGCTGCTTCTAATGACCTTGAAGTTATTGTGGATTCTAAACCACTGCTGTTAGTCTACATTAAATATGTAATCAAGGTGTCTCCTCCTCATATGAAGAAACAGACAAATGGAGTTGCATTTCCTAGGGAGGAAAGAAATATCTCATTGTTTAATACATTTATTCTTTCTTGCTTGTTCTTAATTAGTCCTCAGTAACTGAAGATAGCTCTGAATCAAAAAACTAGCATATATATATACATATACACACACACAGATATACAGATATAATATATATATATTGCCACTCTCAAATGTGCTAGTTTGAAACTAACATGCTAGTTTATTCTTGTAAGCAGAACTATTTTAAAGATTGTCAGTTTGCAAAATTCTGCGGAATCCATCTTGATAGAACTTCTGGCGCCTTATTTAAGCAAGAAAGACATAATCAATTCATTTTCGTTTTTAAATATTTCAACACTATTGAGCTTCAGCTATTTAGATACTAAGTCCAAAGTTCCAAAGACATCATTTTTACAAGTCTCTGACTAGAAGTTGCATATAACAGAGAACATAGAAAAAATGAAGAAACAACTTACAATGCAACATGTATCTTGATATTGTCCCAGATTTCCATAATGAAGACCCTTTCAATTCTCTTTGAACAAAATTTAAAAGCAAAACAAAACCAAACATACTACCTTGCAAAAAAAGCTAAGGAAACAAAGGCAGGACACTGTGAATCTGGTGCCTCAAAAAGTAGGAGTGTAACATGAAATATATTGGAGTACAGCATATTCACAGTGTGGTCACTTTGTGCAACTTGGAGATGAGACAAATTTCTGAATCCTACATCACTGATTGAAGAGGAATTGTGTAGTGCTTGGGCACCAATTACATACCCTACTGAGATGATATAAAGAGCCCCAATTACAGTGGAGTACTTTGTCAGTTAAAATAGCATACGCATACCAGAATAAAAATCAGTAGGGCACTATAAAATGTATAAAAGGTATTATACAGTCTTACATTCCCTTTTTATGAGTACTGAATGGAAATGTACTAACAAATGCTATAATATGCATACATAGAATAAGAAAACAAGATTGTACACAGTGTTTTATGAAGTGTGCTGAACTGATAGGAAAATTGGAATTGTTCAGCCTGAAAAAAGGAGCTTTTGGGTGGCCTAACTGCAGTCTTCCAGTTACCTGAAGGGAGCCTAAAAGGCAAATGGAGAGAGACTATTTACAAGGTCATGTAGTCATAAGATGAAAGGGAATGGGCTTTAAGCTGAAAGAGGGGAGGTTTAGATTAGATATTGGGAAGCAATTCCCAATGTGAGGGTGATGAGGCATGAAAACAGGTTGTCCAGAGAAGTTGTGGATGCCCCACCCCTGGAAGTGTTGAAAGCCTGGTTGGATGGGGCTCTGAGCAACCTGATCTAGTTGAAGATGTCCTTGCCCATGGCAAGCAGGTTGGAATCATATGATGCTTAAGGTCCCTCCCAGCTCAAGCCCTTCTATGAACCTATGATTAAAAACCATAAAGACATTAAGAACATCTAATTAAACATCTGCCCGTTTTGCAGACTGATAATTCAGAGAATGTTCTCTTTCCAACTATAGTAGAAAAAGCCCATCATATTAAAGATTTCGAAAGGTGAGAAAACCCATCCTTTTACGACACTAGCACCAAATCACTGGTAAATAGCATCAGCAAGTGTTTAAGAGTAGGCTAAACTTTGTACAAGCAATCAACTTCACATTCAAGTGCATTGAGTACAGTAAACAAGTGCATCTTGGAAGTGAGTGCAGCGTATTATTTTTACTGAACTTCTTTCAGTGTTAAAATTGAGTTAAGGTCTTCCTGCTTTCTTTGGAAGTGCTAAGAGCTGGCAGAAGGTTTGGAAGGTAAGGGAAAACGCAAGATTAATGTCTGTCGGATTCTAGAGCTACTACTGTTACCATCAACACGTGGTTGAGTTTTCCAGTATGTGGTGTAGGCAGGCACTCAAACACTAAGACAAGACACTAGGGAGATATTTCTCTAATGTTTAACTTAATTTTGGTGCCAAGAGTAAGATTTCATATACATCATTCATTCTATGATCTGTTTCCTTTTAGAAAGTTACAAGACTGAAGACAATAAAAGCTTTAACATGGAGATACATCAATACAATTGGCACTGCCCTCCAAGAATATACATCAAATATTGCAACCATAAGATACATTAAGATAATGTAAAAAAAGTCCAAGTGTGGGAAGAACTCAGGAAATTTTCTCTTTTAGAATATTTTAAAATCAGTGATTCATCTAAGTCAACATACAATTCTTAACATGAGAACTATGACTGAAATAGACCCATTAATCAATCCAAAACTCCTGAATGTTCCTGATCCTTCTTCACAGGAGCCATTTTTTTCTACAAATCTTATGTATTATGGATACTGGCTAGACCAACTAAAATAGGTGTCAAATGATGCTATTTTTTCTATGCGTTTATAAGTTCTTTTACTAAAACAATTATTTTGGTGCACAGTCTCAATGCAAGACTTCATGATACACACTCAAACACAATTTCTGCCAGTTTTATCATCTTTCCTCTGTAATGGCCAGAGAAGCAAGTTTTTTTGACCCTCTATGGTGGTATAGATGTAGAAAAATTAGTGCAAAAGACTGCAGACATGCAGTTTCTGCAGTTTTAAAGTATTATAAGATGTTCACACTCAGCTTAAGCTGACATGAAAAAAAAATAATATGAATACTAAGAGCCAATTGCACTCCTAGTTCAGCTTGTTTTTAGTAAACTGAAGACTTGCAATGGATGTATTAAAATAACTTTCATTTTGATAAAATTTAATCATTACCATAATTTCACCTAATTAATCCAATTTCACCAAGGAATGAATTTTCCGTCTTACTGACAAACTTTTTTCCTGCTGGAGGCTTCATGTTAGCACAGCTTCTAGTGCCTGAGTTGGCTCAGCTCCACTTGTAAGACAACTTGTACACCGATTCACCCTCTGTGCAAGTTACCCAAGGGTTAAAGTAGAAGAAAAAACACAAAAAGACATTAAATTATTCTTCAGAGGAGTAACAAGGCAAGACTACTAAAGAGTGATAACCAAAAGTTTCAAAATAAAGATCTTTATTTCAAAATAGTGTTTGCAAGTAGCACATCCAATTGATATAAAGTACAAACATCATGTCTTTCAAATGGGCCAGTTTGCAGAACTATAAACTGAAACACTGTACAAGTTCACAAGTACTATTATAAAATAGACAATTAAATTCTAATGTTTTCATTTTATTTAAACTCTATTTTCACATTTGATTTCTGATTCTGTTTTTTTTTTATTACAAAAGGTGCTTACAAGACTGATTATAGAGTGAAAATTACAAAACAGAATTTAAGGATGTAAATATTGAAAGGAATTCCTTAAACTACATGCTAATATTCTCTGCTATAAAGATACATTTTCAAAAGTGCTAATATCTCTATGACAAACAGCAGCAGATTACATTTAAATGTCAAACAAAATACACAATTTTTTATTTTTTTCAATTGTCTGTAATAACACTATTTTCACTTCCTTGTATTTCACAAAAAAAGTGGGAAAAGACATATCTGTGTGTGCATATCCAGGTGTGTGAGAAAAAGTATATACACATATGCATGAACAAAGTTCTCATAATTATTGCTTTTATAATTTCAATAAATCAAAAACCCACTAAGTTCCAGTAAGTAGAAACAAGGCCTTGTGCAGGACAAACTCTGAAGATAACTTTTACACAGGAAAATAACTCCCTAGATTGGTATTTTTATTTTTTTTTTTTAACCATATCAACCTGTGGTAAAAGTAATTTTTAGTAAGATCTAGCATTCACTAAAAGCATGATAACAAATGTGCATTTTCCAAGCACAGAACTGGACCTGTTCCAGCAGGGCATGGACATTGGGGCAGCACAAGAGACAGGGAGTCCTCTTCCCTGTCCCAAAAGCACAATCAGACAAGAAACAGCCCTAATTCACCTCTGTGACCAGAAGGACATGAGGAAAGACAGTTCATGGTGCTGTCTAGCCCCAGAGAACATGTTCCCACAACCACGGTGTCAACCACACACCTACAATGGACAAAGTACTGTCTAGACTTTTTCCAAGGTGCATTGAGTCCCAATGCTCACTGTGATGCCCCCAATTTCCCCAGAGGCATTATGCCTTACAAAGACAAAATGCCTCCAGGCAATGCCACTCAACCAAGGCACCTCTTCCCCCTTCCCAATGTGGTTCAGCCTTTTAGGAGTCATAATTGAGCCCCATGAGCCTGATTCTGAGCACTGGGAATTTATCAATTTAACTATATTATTCCTTATTAGCCTGCCTATTACCATAATATTTTTGTGCTCTCTAACTGGAATTTAACCAATAAAAAATTCTGACATGAATAGAAATGCACTTAGTTTATGGAATACAGATCAGAATCTGGCCCAATATATGGCAAGAAAAAAAAACATAATAAGAATAATACTTGTAGTAACTATCAAAAAAACAGATTAGGAAACCCTCTGAGGGTGAATCTGCATTGCATCAGAATACACCACAATACTGCATATGCTAAGGCAAAATGTAACACTTCCCAGCTCCCTAGCAGAGTTAAGGATTTGGCTTCAGTGATAACTTGCAGTAGTAGGCACTACTAGTCAGTGTTCACAAGAAGCAGCTTTGGTTAATATCAGACCATTTGTCGACTTAGCTTCACACTCCTGTGATCTTTAGCTTGTCACATTTGCATAAACTGAATTCACTATAGTAGAAAGAGACATTTATGGCCAATTCACTCAACACACATGCTATTGGCTATTGATGACTCCTGTAACAAGAACTGAATTTAGGACATCTACAAATCTATGCTCTACAAATGGAATACCTGGAGTGTAAACAGGAAAGTTTAAGTATGTGAGATCAAGATATGTGGGTGGTTTACAAAGAACAGTTTGTGAGCTACACACCTGGAGGGTAGAAATGAGCAGATGGTAAAGAAAATGGGTGGACTGATTCCCTAAATCTGGGAATGCCACAAACCTCTTTGTGTTCGACAATTACAATTACAAAAGAGAGATATTTCTTGGAAAACCTTAATGGCGTGAACAGGGAATATACAGTTAGGTCCAACAGATCCTAACTGTATTTTTCAAATATTTTAAATACCAGTCCTTTTATTTTTAAAGCATATATTTTTATATGATCTTTTTTTACACAGTTATTTAAAAATAACATTTAAAATGTATCTGAGAATAAACATTTTTCACTTGCTTTTTGCATGTAAGAATATGAAAGAATTCCTTAATAAAGTCAATTTAAATTTGTTTTTATGCCGTTTAAATTCTACAACCCTCTGTAGATCTTTCCTACACCATAAAGAAATAAACAGTAAGTTATGTAACACTGGCTCCAAAGCCACAAAGGGCCATGATCAGGCCACTGGTTGGTGGCCACTGGCCACCACTTTATGCACTAGTTTAGATTCTTGAGTTAACTTCTAATAATTTTCCTCTAATAGCCAATTTTTGAAGTATCGTTAGTCTATTAGTTGGTTACTCTGAGGATGTGTTTCATGTCTACACAGATTTCCAAAGTCTCTTTTAAGAGAAAGCATTTCAAGTAATCATAGTACTGAACTAAAATGATAAGGTGTCTATTCTGTCTTGACTGATGACAAAGAAATCCTGGTACTCTTCTAGCCCAGGGCAAAACTTTTATTTTACTTTAGATTGTCAGATAATCTCAGCAATGGGAAATACCAGGAACTGCTCTCTAATCAATGAGATATTCAAAACAAAAGACATATTGCCGACATGACCGCTATAGCAAAACCAGTGCAAGACTTCTGGCTTTTGAATTAAGTTTAAAACAACGGAGCAAAGTTGCTTTCAACCCAAAGAGAGAGAAACAGAGATATCTTGATTTTCAGAATGCCTGTAAAGGCATGTTATGCATGGAGGCATTTGAGTGTTTAAACATTAAAGTAGGTAAAGGCAAATACTTAAGGTTTGCCTTACAGTCTGTTCTCTGACCAAAACCTATCACTCGATTCAAATGGGAATTTTGCCTTCATATGGCCTGCAGTATCAGGCCTATAATTCACTTTCAATAAACTCTTCCATTTGCAAAGCCAAAAGGAAGCTGGAATGTAGCTTTAGTTTCACATACAAAACTATACAATTTGTATTAGAATACAGATTTGAGGATTGCTTTTTTAAAAAAAAATATTTATATAAAGGGAATTAACAGTGCAAGTGTGAAAATCTTACCTTGTCTTTCTTCAAATTTACTTAAAGAAAAGCTCTCCAGTTTTATAGAGAATAAAATAGAAAGGGATAAATTTTCACGATGGGAAGCAGATCCCACAGCATTCCATGCAGATCTCCAAGCAATCTGAAGATTCACAACAGGCGTCCATGATGCCACAGTCCATGTCACATGGGCAGTTACAGTCATCCCCCATCTCGTCCCCACAGCAACAGCAGCACGCTTCCGACGTGCAGATGCCACAGGACGCTTGTCCCAGAACAATGTTACAGAGGGTGAGAAATTCACAGAACAAGCAAGCCAGGATACAGTGAACACAGCAATCTTCATATGCAATAGTTCAGTAGCATGTCAGGAGCAAACAAAACAATGAAAAAAAAAGGCAAAGAAGAAAAGAGAAAATCATTAATATGTCATTCTAAATCCAGATACATGACAATGTCAAGTAAGCAGCTGAATGAAAATGGTTTGGAGTAGACATAATCTAGTACAAAAAAAACCATCTTCATATCTTTATGGTCACTTCTGCAGCTCAACTCATTTCCAACTCTGTGTAAGTTTCCTGACACCACTTCACTTCATACAAATCCCAAGTACTAAACTGCTCAGAGCCGCTTAGATCAATATCCTTAGTCATTTATTATGTAAAATATCCATATCTATTATCTTCATTTATACATTCTTACACAAACTGATAAAAAACAATTTTAAAAACAACTAATGAGGGAAATAGCACAAATCATTTCCGGCCCTTCCCAGTTCATCTCACCTTTCTGAAACTATTTTGTTTGCTCAATACATGTGAAGAAAAATAAAGGAGTTGCCTAAACATTGTTGCTTTCTTTATTGTTTTTTGCACACGTTAAAACCAGCTTAACTGCATGTTATATGCATTTCTTACTTTCAACAATATATAAAATATTCAGTCAAAATACAGATTCTTCTCTTGCTTTAATACACAAATCTACTAAATAAGTACCATTCTTTTAATGTACTATTTGAATCTTCAAGAGTTCTTAACTATACCTGAACATCAATATCCAGCTTTTAGAAGTACTACTAAATTACACAGATAATTAAGGTGTCTCACAAACTATCTGCAAAAAATACGGCACCCAAAGAGTAAATATATGGAATAACTTCAAACAATAATACATCCATGAGACATGACAGGAAAACAAGGATTGGAACTAAACATGTGCCAGTGAAAAGGAGACTGCAGGATTGAGGGATATACTCTATTTACATAATGTGTATAAATTCATATGTATAAACATATTTAATTTGTCAGAGGCAGTGAATAGTCATTCAGAAACAAAACAAAAAATTGAAAATACAAGATGTGTTCAGGATGGAGAAATACATTTCTTTCCTAGCTTCAGCTTTCATTCTTTTTACTGCCTGTAAACTTTGAACTCTTTAGCCACAGACAGGTGAAGACTAGAAAAATGTTCTGGGGGAAATATCCTGCACAACCTTACCCTATCTCTTGTCTCTTGTAGGACAGTCGAGTCCAACAAGTCCCTACAAGTATCCTCTATGAGAGTCTGTTAGGAACCACAGAATATTGAGCTATATGGACAGTTGATCTGAGCACCTACAGACATTCCATTCTATAGATGTTAAGTTCTCACAGTTCACAGGCTGAAGACTGCTGTCATAGGGGAAAATTTGCAATTACTTGCAACATCAATACTATTATCAGGCCTTCTAACCAAATTTATAAATGTTAAAAATTGTGCAATAGCCATGACAGGTATGTTGATTGATTCCAAATACCTCTAACATTGCAGAAACTCTGACTGTATGATACTGCAGTGGTGACTTACACAAGCAAGCATGAATACCTTCAGCAATGCAGCAACAGAGGCTCAGACAAGCCAAATTTGTCCCAAGAAGCAAAGGAACTACTTGAACCCTTAGCCCATTCCTACTTACTACACTACTTAGATGCAAACTTAGCTTGGACATTTCTGTACTGCAATGTGGCCACAGTCATAATGTACGACAGAACCCTCATACCCAAAAGGAAAAAGATGGAAATTTCATAAAAAGCAAGAAGAGGGAAAAAGCCCCAAAACTCTAACCTTAAAATATCCCTACTAGTGTGCAGGAAGCAAAACTGAGAGGAAACCACAGGTACATTTAACATGCTTTAAAGAAAATTGTTTCTTGTATTAAAAAGCTTTTATTCCCAAAGACATAATGTCACTAAATAAATGACCTTCATGGAAAACACAGAAGATATGTGAAAAAAAGCTGGAGAGTATCAGT
Source organism: Molothrus aeneus (assembly GCF_037042795.1). NCBI lineage: Eukaryota > Metazoa > Chordata > Aves > Passeriformes > Icteridae > Molothrus > Molothrus aeneus. The sequence goes on along the minus strand of NC_089650.1, from coordinate 45,087,007 downwards.
CCACTGAAGAGGACCAAAGCCAGACTGATAGCGATTAATTAGCTGGTTGTCATGGAGATGGTGTTAAATATGCTCAGGTAGAATCTCCTTTCAGATTTTCTTTTAATATGAAGGAAAAAGATAAAGATGCCAAGAGTTCTATCTAAGAAACCTTTATATTTGCGGAACTAAGGTTTTAGTATATCACATCTTTAAAATACAGCTTGAAGAAGCTAATACAACAACAAATGTCATTCTGGAAATTTTTTTTAGTACACCATAATGAAACTTTGCGTGTATATATATTGTAAATAAGATGTCCAAAAAAATCTTGCCTGCTTCATGCAAGGATATGTAAGATTGCAGGAAGAGGAATACACATTCACAGACATTATAATACGTTTCTAGTGATGGGCAAGGAACAGAGTTCATAGATTATAAAACAGAGACTGTACTCAGAAAGCATTTTCTGGACCCACAAAAGAACTTTTCCCTCCTAAGCTAAAAAATCCACCAAATCAAAACTTACAAGAAGAGGCCACATAGATTTAAATGAACACATTTCAAAGGTAAAAGCTATGAAAAATGGTCCAAGAGACAGTAAAAAATTTTGGCCATTAGTATTTTTATGGAAACTCTACAGAGGGTCTTTATTTCCATCTCTTTTTCAATGACTGAAACACTAAAAGGATTTATTTACCTACTCTTTATTTTTATTTCCTTCTCTCCAGATGGCAAACCTAATATTTGATTCAAAAAATCTTTATATAACAATTTTACTTAACCTGCACAAACAGTTGAGAGAAAGCAGAGATACCCTTTAGTGCTCTCTTCATTCTTGCAATGACTCATTTGCACAATGAACATAAACTTTGATTCACATTTCAAGGACAAACCTGAAATAATCATGCTTTTATGTTCTTCATGTTATTGACTTTTAATAGCTATCCAGGTAGCAATTATTTAACACATGACAAAGCATGCTGTTACCTAGTCCTACCTAACTTGGTGAATTCAGGATCATGACTCTAAAGGGCTGTATTACAGTTGGATAAAATGGGTGGAAGAATAATTTCTTCCATGTTTGACCCCTATTTCTTGGCTTCTGATCTACAGATGCAATTATAGGAAAAAGATACACTGTATTTTTGTAGTAATAACAATCCACCATGCCACACAAAACTCATCCTTCTCTAGTATCTACATCCCTGCAGCAACCTGTCAGTTCCACAGAAAACATTACACAGCTAAAACTGACTGCTGGTATGATCAGTGGAATACAGCCATGAAGGTGCTATACAAAGCTCACTTCAAAAGAGATGACCACAGGTTTTTCATTACCATCTTGGCGACCACTACAATATATTTCATTGCTTGCACAAGACACTCCAGTAATTTTTTCCTGCTTATAAGACCAAGGAGACTATTTAAAATTACATATTATTCTAAACCTTAAAATTAACTAATAATTAAGAATAACATTCAATTAACATTAATTAGATGTTAAGATTAACATTAAGAATAAAGACTATACTTAACTTCCACTCTTTAACCTCACCCCATAAAAATCTGATTTTTTTTTTCAGGTGACTGAGGAGTGGATCACTTTAATCAAACTAGAACTAAATATATTTTATGTATTTGTAAACTTGGTGATTTTAATGTCTGATAATGTGTTTTCTGGAAACCTTGAGTATATTCTAGTCTTTTCTAAAAAGGAAATGACACAGCAATACCAGTTATGATACGGGTGCTAGCTTAAAATTTCTTTAAGCTCTTTTTTGTTTATTTGTTTGTTTGAGAATTAGAATCTTCTTTTCCCATTAGATATAGTACCAATCAAGAGTTAGGGGCACATCTTTATTGTGGACAGAACTCCATTAGTCTTGACATTCATGATGCACTGCTGTTGATAGTAAGTTAACTCTGAAGTTTCTGAGGTTTAAGCTTTCATTAAAGCGATTTCCCTCTCTGTGGAAGTATTTAAGTTTCATCGCATCACACAGGCAAATCATGAAGATAAGCTTTTTCTTAGGACTTCCACACTAAACCCACACCAGTCTCAAATTACCATTGTTTTTCAATTCTTATATTACACTTGTCTTTAATTGAGAAATGCTGCACTAGAGACTGTCACTACATAACAGTGAGGATGCCGGGTGCAAACACTGTCTAGAGGCATACTTAAAAAAAATAAATTCCAAACCACTATATCTACCTTAGTTATTTTACCAAATGCTTCTGATTTCATCAAAACACTCTATCACATTTGTTGACTAGATCCAAGCTCCCATAAGCTATGCTAAATGGCATAAATTACAGCAGTCTTGATCTGTAGGCAGTGCTAGTACATTTTATTAGACCAACTCATGTCTGGGGAAGAAAGGTGAGCTTTCCGATACTCAAGCTTATCTTCAATTATTCTTTCATTTTGTCTGGAATGAAAATTAGACCTGAAGTTAAAAGGGGCATCCCATCTGACACTTTTTAAAACCAATGCAAGTGAAGGTGCTCCCTTAATCCTTTGGCACATCCCCAAAAGGCACAAATTTCTTAGGGAACTTCATCAAAACTGTTAAACAATGCCAAGGCAAACAGAACCCAACCAGCATGTTCAAGTTTTTGCTGCTTTATATCATACACACACACACCCAACCATGTGCTGATTTAACCATAAAGTGGATACAGTACATGTAACATCTACTTTAACTGAGTTTTAAATATTACCACAGACAAGATCCAGACAAGAAATAGGCCTAAGATCCCTTCAAACTGTTTACACACTGTTATAAAAGCCAAGAAGTCTCCATTTCTAACTCACCCCAGTTATAACAGCTACACTCATTTAAGGAAAAGAAACAATATAAAAATAAAACTATTTTAATGTTTGTCTATGTCTTTAAACACTGGCACATGCACACCACTTTTTTCTTCTAAAACTTCTGCATACAGATATTACTATGGTATACAATTTCTTTCAAATACTGAAATATACATTTAAATTATTTAAATTTTCTTTGTATAACCTCCTTTTCATTTCTATGAAAAGCTGCAGCTCTACTTAAAAAACAGATTTTGAAGAGAACTATCAGCCATCAAAACTGTACAGGAAATGCAGAAGATGAACTGAAAAATGCACAGAGAAATGTATGTACCGGCTGCTATGTGCTGCTTTTGTAATGTTTGACACTAACCTGTCACAAACTGACTCAAAAAGCTTTCATACCAAGCAGGCAGGTCACATATGATTAAAGTTTTTCATGTCTACAGTGATAAATAAGCTCACTTACAGGATGGTGACCTTGGTCAGCTTCTTACTAACTATATTCACCAAGTTCAGACCACTCAAAACAAATCTCCAGGCACTCTGCTGTCTCACAGAGAGAATCAAAAAGGGCAAACCCACAATCAAAGTGACAGCTGAGGTCTTCAGCAGGGGCTTGCTGCAGAGGGCCCCTGCAGAGCCCTGAACAGAAGCCCCAGCAGGCGCTACAGGCGTCCCGCAGCCCGGCAGCGCGGGCTGGCAGCGCACAGCGCGGGATGAGCGCGCAGCCGGAGCGGCACAGCCCCAGCCAGGAACCACCCTGCACATGGCTCCTAAAGCCTTGCCGGGGCAGGGAGGGAGCAGAATTCCTGAGCAGCGGCACACGCGCTGCCACACCGCCCACCACTCCTGCAATGGGGCTCATGGGCAGCCTCTGTGACCCACTGTCTATCTTCAGAGAAAAATCACTGCACCCAGGAAAATGTCCACAGGAAAATAAGCAAAGGTTGAAAGAACAAACTGACATGTTGTATGGAGTATGGTTACTTCTAGATGAAAGACTGACATTTATTAAGACAGGGGAAAACATACTTAAAAAGGCTAGTATACGTGATATTTCACCATTTAAAATAAAAACCTATTACCTCTATTGAACAAGAAAATTAAAACGTTACCTGAACAGCAAATCACACTAAACACATGGAAACTTTCATCAAAGCTTATATTCTAAGCCCTCAATACAGATATAACCTCAGGAGTAATTTCAAACATACAGATATACTAAGAAATCTGCTAATTTCCAATACCTAAGACTTCCTTAGAATATGAAGCCTTCATTGCCACTGCTCACCACTGCAAATACTGAGACAAGTTACGTCAAGCTAGACTATGTCCTTAGGTGCTAGCTAGACTATGTCCTTATAAAATAGATGCTGTTGAAAGACCTTCTTTCTGTTATAGGCCCTGTTTTCCACTCAATCCTGTTAAAAAACAGGTAAATTACCTTTCAAGACTTCTGTGCAAAAAAGTTATGTAAACCATACTTAAAACACATCACTCTTCAAAATGCATTCTTAAAAAACACACATTTGACCATATGATAATGTTATTTGCCCACTGCCTGATTGACAACTGTGTTCTGATACAACCTTGTCTAACAAAGACCCTTGTTTAGCAACTCATGCTCACACACAAATCCACTTTGAACCAATTTCTAAAACATAACAAAATTTCAGCTGAAGTAGAAAGATTGCAGGATACTAACAAGTAGCTGCCTAAATACCACTTAATGCTATGGGATGGCTTTCAGAATTGTATGTATGTTTAAAAAAAAGCCAGGTTGAGAGATGGCCAATAGATACTTCTGCAATGTTAGGCTATTGATGCACACTTTTACTGAATTTCAGTAAATAATACCAAACAAATGACTGAACAGTATATTAAGAAAACTTAGTGCTGCTGTGATGTCCCTCAAGAGGAAAAAAACTCAACACAATCCTATTGCAAATCATGTGCACTAAAGGACAGTTTCCTGGAAACCATTTTTCCTATATAAAGTTATAGAAACCAAAGTAAAACACCCCTACTTCAAATAGAAGTCTGCTAGCATGCTAAGACAACTACACATTACTTTCCATGTATATGCACCTACTGGCTCTTAAGACCCTGGCTTAACACAAAGGCTATTTGTTGGATTTGCTTCATCTTCAGTTAAGCCATCAGTACCACTTGGGATATTATAATAAATTAATGTTGTCAGCAGCATGAGTTAAATAGTGTCCACCAACCCCATGCTTTGATTCAAAATCTAGAAGAGATGAAGTTGCATTATACTAAAAAGAAGGGGGAGGAGGAGAGGGATGTCTCGTTCAAATGCAACCTGAAATGTTGAATTTTAAACACTGGATTTAAAAAAAAACATCCACACTTTCTTTCAGTGAAATAGTTCATCGCATCTCTAAGCTCAACACCACAAGAAACACAGTCTGTTAAGTTGAGGAAGGTTGCTTCAGGCTCTGCTTCTGGGAAAGCATGAATGGTAACTTCAATGTGATGGCAATTCTGCACTGGCTGTCCTTCCCCAGAGTCTCACCCCCATGCTGCAGGCTTTCCTTATCTAGCTCACTTCTGCATCTAGCCTTATTACACTTCCTAAAGATCTCTCCTGAAAGAAACCCATTGCAAAGAAGATGCCTTCTATTGCCTTTCTGATTTAGAGAACTTGGGAAGGAAAGAACAAAGAAGATCTCACTGTCCGTACAGGAGGCAGGCTTATGATCTGTTCAGCATAGTTTAACAATCTACTGTTTCCAAATGAATACAGCAATTGTGTATGCTCAAAGCCTTTTGAGTGAAGTACCACATTAAACTCAAATTATCGAGGCATTGGAGTTGTAGGAATTTCTCTGCCAAACACAGTAACTCCTGAGGTCACAATAACTTGACCAGAAGTGAGAGCTTCATGTCAAAAACAAATAAAAATCTGTATTCTCTCTCTCCATCCTTAAACTTTTCATAAATTATTGCTCTGATTCAAAAAATGTATAACATCAAGCTTCATAAGGACTTGGTAGGAAAACTTGGTTTGGTTTTTAGAAAATAATAAGCACCTACCTTGGCCCCTCACTCCCTTAATTAGATTCCTCTTCCATCCTTCCCCTGCCCAACTTTCCTTTCCTCCTCCAACTGCACGTCATTATTACTTCCCTTCCACCACTCTGATACACATATGTGTGTATTCAGTTACTCATCTGTCTTCATTTCCTGACATCTAGATCTACTGTTCTGCTGCCTCATTGCTGTCTCCTTTAGACCTCCTCACTTCTGTAAGCTTCTCTGGAAAGGTCTGCATCTGGATCCGCATCAGGGCTCTGGATACTCTGCATCTGAACACAGCAACTAGATTGTCTTCCTTTTTACTCATTTACAATAGCTTTTTTATGTTTCCAAGGTGTTTTTCTCCACTGCTTATAACAAATGGGTGCAAAATAGTCACAATTCTCTTTGCTAGTGGCCTACCACCCAGAATTTTGGAAGTACTGTGACACCTCTGGCATCAATAATTCAAAATATTATTAAAATTTCTTTGAGCTAAATTTTTTTTTATTCCAAATATTCACTGAAACGTATCCAGTCCCTTTGAAAAATCTTTAGAACTGAAACAGTGTTTAAAAACTGCTTTTTAGGAGTGACACTCCAACTATTTCATAATTCCTTTGGTTTTTTGTAGTGTAAGTTACAGAGCTGAGTAAGATTTCTTCAGGGACAATATGGATTAATAATAGATGTGGAGGAAAAGCAGAACTGGTGACTGCACTCACAACCTCCTAAGTCTCACTGGATGTGAAAGTGTTTCTAACCAGCATATTCTGGAATGCTGACATGGTCACATATATTACAGACTCACTTAAAAAGTAGTTTTTAAAGCTTTTATACCACTGCTATGAAAATATCTGTTACAATTTAAGCATTCCCTACACAAATTCAGCTCCAAAAGCTCACAAGATATGACCCACAGCACAAGTGGAGTTTTCAGCTGGAACAATTAATAAAAGAGCTCTTAACTGTGGTGGGTGAATTTTTGAGGGGTGGCAGACTGGGAGGTTTCATAGCTTGTGTTAGGACTGCCTAGTACTTTGGAGACCAACAGGAGCAGCACCAACCTTCACAGGCAGATCTGCTAGCCAGGGTAAAGTAATACTGAACTTCATTTAGCTTTTTAGTATATATACTGAAGTCTGCAGTATGAAGCAGCATGCCACATTTCAAATAAGCATGAGCCCAAATATGCTCTTGTGCAGGATGGGGGGCAAGCCCATCAGGTTTCTTGATTCTATCCTGCTTGAAGCCCATCCAGGCTTTCTGTTCTGTCAACAGATACAATACTCTAGAACAAAGTACTAGATCAGGACAAACTTTGCATTACAACCAAGTATGGTGCTCCAGAAATATTCACATCTTGTCTTTTAAGAAGAATCAAGAAGAATGCAGCTTTTGGGAAGGATAAAAATGAAAAATATTTTGTCTTTCCTATAGCTTAAACTCAGTTTGACAGACAAAATTTTTGCTTGTCTTCCTTCTGAGGACATAGTCGATTCCTTTTCTCTGGCCATCTTCCTTCACTTAATTTCATTAGTCTCCTGACTGACAACAGATAAAAACACTCAAGGAGGAAGACAAGGCAGATGAAGTAAAAATACAGGGTGTGTATTTTCAGGTTTAAAAAACCAAACAAGGTTAGCAGTTAAAGAATAAAATCCAAGGTACTACATAAGGAATAGCAAAATCAAAGTGAATTGAAACATCTGAAAGTGTACAAGTTTACCTTACTTCTTTCTACTAAAATTTTCTGGATGCTACAGTAAACTAGGCAGCTGAGTTAATTTAGGTGATTTATTACTCAAAGTACAAAAGAAATATACTCTGTCTCTTTCTCCAGAAGACCATTTTAAAAACTGCCTAGAAGTTATATTATTACACTATACATATATGTGCCTGAATACAAACACACACCTTCAAGTAAATTCAAACCCCAGCAACTCTTCAGCAGTAACCAGTGGCATATGAGGTTAGCATGGTACAAGTTAAAGCAAGGCCAAGTAGTTCAGCAATGTCACAAATAATTTTCAATAGCTTTGTATCTTTTCCATCTTCCTGGAAGCTCTGACAATAGCCTCTACATAAATTCAGTGAATCAGAAGAGGCAACTTCTCAGAAAAATGCCTCTTTGCCCAAAAATTATACAAAGAAGCTGCAAAAGTTAGGTTCAAATTAAACTGTGTATACCATTTTGAAAGAATGTCTATGCAATCCTCAGTCACTGAAATTAATAATATACTCTTCTGGCTTAGTATAATTAGATTTATTTATCAAGCATATCCATATATAGATATACATATATTCCTGATTTAAATGCAATTACAGTCCTTTAAACAAGTAACTGGGCTAATTATATCAGGTTTTTGTAATGCAGTCTTCCAGAAGTAGTCATAAGGGGCTAACATGACATGTAGTAATAACACAATTATTTTTAAGCTATCAATAAATCATTTCTCCTTTAAAGAGTGTACTCTTCTTTGTGTTAATTTAAATATTTCAATTGACTGTTGCCAGACTTTCTGATTGTGCATCTTCTAAAAAATTAGGATGATAGAATAAATGAAGTATATATTAATACTTCCTGAGAGGTAACAGCTTGATAAGAACACTACTTATAATTTATCGTTCTGTCATGTAGCCCCATAGGGTACCTTACTGAAAAACTGAAGAAGCTGTCAGAAAGCTTGTATATGTGTGCATGCAGATGTGTTTACACAAATATAAAACATGCCTGTCAGAGAACTGTAAAGCAAAATAAATTTCAAAACCAGAAAATCACTTTTAAAAACAAATATTCCCTTATGGGCATATTCCAATACACCAGACATTAATCATTGCACGATAAAACCTGGGTTTTGCTCAGACTGAGTAACAGAAAAGTTAAGAGCTGCAGACATTTGCAGAATGGGACAAGCTACTCAGGGCATATATCCAAGTTCTTACATTCAAAAGGACATTACAATGCCAGATGTACAGTGTTGACTTTGTTTAACCTTAGCTTTTAGGTGACTTGTGAAATTGCTTGTGACAATAAGGACTATCCTCTATTTCTCTGCTTTGAAAGAATGCAAGTTATACAATGTGACAACACTATTTAATGATCTATATTCTAATCAGAGATGCCTTTAAGGATAACAAAATTTCTACTGCATATAAAAATATTGTGTGATGGCAACTAACACAATTGTGTTGGATATTAAAATCAGACATTAGAATTTAGAGCTAACCCTAAGACAATAATAATTTTCTCCTCAATCACTTTTTAATTTGACGTAATTATATTCAGTTATTAAACGGAAAAAAAACCCAACAACTGTTTTTGTTACAGGATAATTTTAGAAGAATAAAGGAAATGTTTGCCATAATTAGTTGTATAGGGGAATGAACAGGATAGGCACTGCCTCTGAAACAAGTTTGTTTTTTTTTCTTTGGAGATTGGATTTCTTAAATTCAGAGGCCTGCACATGAACAGATGAATGATAGATAGACTGTATCTATCTAGGATTCTTAAGATACAGTATTTTCAAAGTGCACTAAGGAGAATGATATAAGGATATTTCACATAACAGAAAAGGGAACACAGGAAGTATGAAGTTGTGATTTTGGAAAGAAATGTTAGAGGACTAAAAGTGCAATAGAAAAGTAACAGTAGATTCTTGAAAACAGACATGAAAATAAACAACAGCTAGGGGGACCAGCCCATGGAAGGGTCTGACTGAAGCTGTTGTTGATATTACTACACAGATTCACTAAGTTTGACTAAAGTAGTTGAAGCCAAAAGGCGTCACTCCACTGATGTCAGGCTTCATTCAGGGCACTACATGTGGTCCTTCTGATCCCTCATCCTTTCATCTAGGCTGAGAATCTTCCCCATTTCACTGAACACTACCATCTCCCGTTTCTCTAGGAGTCTGTGTCTGTCCCCTCCCTCCAGAGGTGTTTTTTCTTAACCAGTAACATCTGTGCCTGCCTCAAACCAATAAAATTTCTAGTGTCTCTACACTGCTCTCATTAAGGGCCGTAGCAAAGTCCATTGAGTATATTAGTACTAATGGGAAGGCAGTGGAGTGAGAAGCTCAGGAACTCTGGAACCTTAAGTGTAAATTCAAGAAGTGAGAGCACAGAGACACAGCTAAAACATGGGAGAAATTATTTACTTTTGCTTATTTAAGTTATGCAGGAGTATGAAGCTTTTTCATGTGCATTATCTACATCCTAAATATAACATAAGGCACACTGAACACTGAAGCACAGGTCACTGTTTTATTATCTAGTGTTTAGCCCTCACAGCTAGTCAGGATATCAGCTAACAGAACATTTCAAAAGCAAAGTCTACCCTCCTGGAGCCTGCCATTACTGGATTTAAATATTTACTATGACTCAAATTAGTAGTACTTTAATGGTTTTTTTTCTGATGTACGTGTGACAATGTTGACAGGAATTTCTATCAGTTCAGGATGCTAAGTACAGAGACTAAAACATTATCAGATCATGTTGACCAAATGTCGAAAGCAAGAACTCTCCCATTCCTTCCCTTTCTTTCAAATACTTAATATTTTCCTTTGGGAAAGAAGCATGTATTTTATCTTAATAAGTTCTGTTTGCTTCTAGAGTATGAGTCACACTCTTCAATTATTTTCAGTTGATTGTATAATTTTTACTGAGGTTTGGTTAGTCTTTATTCAGTTTGGTTTTTTTAGTAAGAATATCAGCTTACCTTCTGGTGAGGTACCTGGCTTTTGAGAAAACACAGAGCTTATTTTACTCTTCTTGCTGCTGTTGCTGTTGACAGACAAGGTGGATTGAATTTTTCTGTGCATTTTTTCTGAAACAGGAGACGAAAGCTTTCTGTTGTCTGCAGGCATATGCTTGACCCCGTTGTGAATTCCACTTCCATTACTCAGACCCACATGGCCATTTTGGATTTTGCCACTTTCTTCCTCACTCCTTTCCAGTGCTGAAGCATTTGGCTGAGGCAGACGTTGAGGTTGTGCTTAAAGAACAAGAAAGAAAGGGTTAATTTAAATTGCAAATTGAGAACTGACCACTTTAGGCTAGACTGGGAATGCAACTTTCCTTGCTGTTATTGATCTAAAAACAGACTGACAGGTTAACATTCCCCATCAAGACAATAAATCAAAAAATATCTCCAGATTAAAAATAATTATTAGGTATTCAAAAAGCATGTCACATCTGCTGAGACCTAGATTGTCCATTTGACAATGCAAGGAAAGGCTTGCAAAGCTCTATGAACTACACAGAGAGAATAATGCAAGCAACTTGAAGAAAAGGAAAAAGTCAAGATTGGGAAGGAATGTGGCAAAACTGAGATAAATTTGTATTGATGTAATCAAATTAATAACGTGTGAAATACACCCAAATGAGAGAAAAAGTGTAGGAGTAAACATACAGACCACAGTAATGGGCTAAGATGCAGGCTGCCAGCCTTCAGAAAATAACCTGAGTGACGTGGTAGGGGTCCCCTGACACTCAGCCACACAATATATTGTAGAAGAACAGGAATATCCAGGTAACTAACAAGTTTGAGCTTCAATTCATAGAGCTGATGGATTACAGAGAAGCACAAAACCAACCAAGATCTGGTTCTGTGGAACAGGTAACCAGAAAGAACATGCCTTCAAACACCACAGAGCTGTGGCAAGCCAGAGTCCCCCCCGCCTCTGCATTTTTCAACTCAGAATCACAAGTTAAGAAATGTCTGTAATGGGCCAGTTCGGAATTTAATGAAAACATTTAAATGGTCAAAGGAATAAAAAGAAAAACCCTGTCAAGGCAAGTATCTGCAGTGACCTGCCTAAGTCTCCAAGAGTACATGCTATAAACTCAACCTAGTGAATAAGTATGAAACTTGGCCATTTTGTGTTGAGCTAATGTATCAAAAAGGTGAATATTTGTAACATGGAAAAGGGATTTCCTATGTATTCTTTAGTCTGTAACTAAAGAAAATATGAATAACTTCTTAATGTAAAGCTTTGTAATAAAGAAAAGTGGTTTCAATGTAACAATTCTTATTTAGAAAAAAATAATGTAGATTTCATGGGGGAAAACTAATTAAACTATAAACACAGTAACACAACAAGATTTCACAATCAAAAAGCATCAGCCCAATCATCTCTCCTAATCAAAACACTGCTGCATCATGCTTGGAAATAAAGAGGTTTCCAGACAGTCCAATCTTCACCTATTTAAAAATGTTATGTCAAAGAAGAAGTCCAGATTCTATTAGATACCCAATGGACAAGGAATGAGTGCCAGCAGTAAGGAAAAAAAGTGTTGCAGTTCATTCTCTTTTCAGATGATTCATATCCATTTTCTGATGATTTCACAGTATCAAGGTAAAAATACACACAGATAATTATAAGCAGCTTGTTCCAAAAGAAGCTACTCTACTGATCACTTCAGGTACAAGTTAACAGATTTTCCAACAAATACTACTGGGGCAAACAGACCAAGGTGGTCACTAAAAGGACCCAGTTCTAAATTGCCTAAACAAACCCACTATGCTTTCCTTTTATCCAGAACACTAACACCGCTCTCATATTGCTTTCTTCATGATCATAAACTTTTCCAGATTAAACTTCACACAAATCTTAAACTTTATGTTCTGGTCACGCTCACAGGTAACAAAGGATTCTTTTTCATAATAGTTTAAATATGAACTGGTTCATGCTTTTCTTACCACTTGATATTTCAGTCATGCCACTAATGTTTTCAGAAGATAGCCTTGACTGCCTACATTTATCTAGGTCAGAGTAACCCTGCTTGAACCTACTTGACCAAAGTGATAATTTTCTGTTGCAGGAAAGAAAGAGAGGGCTGGGGGAAACATTCATGTTTTAGACTCCCCAAAGATATTACAGGGAATACAAAGATCAAAGATCATTCCTTTCCATTACCAGTAGTAACTGCTCAGAAACCTCCAAGCCAACAAAACAGGAGCACACTATCTGAGACCTGAAGTAACTGGTACCCAAAGGCCTTTTTATTGACAACTCTGAAACTGCTCCTCCTTCAATTTTGCATTAGTGTTTGTAAAATCTATGAACAGAAGCATAAGAAAGGCACTTTCTTCACTTTGGAATTCAATTTGTGCTATTTATGCCTTGAGAGGCTACCTGGAACAGAGGCTAGACAGTGTTAAAGGAATAAAGTAGGTGTTTATTAAAAGGCCTTCAAAGGATACACTTTGGGCACTACCAGAGCCTGGCCAAGATGGACCCTGGGTCACACCTTTTCACACTTTTATAAATTTTGTTCATTTACATATTGGGGTTAATTGTCCAATTACAGCTTCAGGTTATGCAGTCCCATCCTCCCAGATTGCTCTCCTCAATTCCCTGTTGTTTATACTTTTTGGGCCTGAAGCTGCAATGGTGTCCTTGGTTCTCAGGCTGGAAAAGGAATGTTTTGCCTCACTAAACTGTGAAGAGAACTTGCTAACACTTTATATGAGGTTCACAGTTATACACTAATGCAGTGCAGAATCTGGAAAATATGAAAGCTAAAACTTAAGGCATCACTATATATTTGGTTAACATTTCCAAACTCTCATAAACATCCCAAACCAAATTTTTATGGAGTTTTCTCCTATTTGAATAAATATTATTAAAAGTATACTACCAGGAACCCTTTGTGTAGATTCTCTTTCCATGTATGTGCAAAATAGTCATAAATCTTTGCCAATATCAGAAATGAAAATTTACTCTCTAAAACTCAGTGTTTATGTCTACAGCACCCCGTAGTTTTATCTTCATTATCCCACTTAAATGTAAATTTTGTAATTAAGGAACAGTGTTTTTCACATTTCATGTAATGTTTCCTCACCCTGCATTGCCTATGATTCCCTGCTGTGGAGTGCAGTTGTACCAATGAACTAGAATTGCTGGGGAGCAGTTAACCTCCCTCAATAAACACAAGCAATAGACTTTTCTAAAAATTCTCTATGTCTGAATGTCAGTTTATAAAACTGACATCTATGACCTTTTGCTAAGCCAGTTAAATTGATGGTGGCAGCTTACAAATTGTTTGTATATTTTAGGGGCTTTGCTACAATACAGTAACTTGACAAAATATCCAAAATTCATTCTTTAAAATTAGGTGTGTTTCTGTCAAACTGTGGATAAATGGAAAGTCTTGGAAATCTGAACAGTTACAGGTTTTTGATTTTATTATTATTTTTACTAATGGTTTAGGGACTTTTCTATGTTTTTTTTATTATTTTAATTTTTTATTAAGTAATCCTGCTCCCAAAGTACTCTTACTTGCATCTTTTAGCATTAACATACAACTTTTTAGCTGACTGGCTTTACAGTATTCACTTGTGATACGCAGGTCAAATCAAAATGGAATAAAACCCCAAATGGATTAGTTATCTCAATTTAAATTTATTTTAACTTTATTGATAATTTTGCACTAGGGAGACTTGAATCTTATGGTTAAAACACACTTGAAACCAATTAGGAACCATATGACCGCATTCTAGCATAAAGAACAAAAGCAATTGACAGTTCCGAGATTAAACCACAACTACTCAGTTTAGTACAGAAATATTTTTACCTTATTTTTTAAAGGTTGTGTATGTCTTAAAAAAAAAAAAAAAAAAAAAGGTGTAATATGGAGAACGACACAATGCTTCTTAAAACACAGTGATACCCAGGGACTCTCACTCTCTCTTTAATGATCCACTGCTCTCATTCAGCTGTCTTTCTTTTTTCAAATCTTTACATATGTGACAGCTCTCAAAAGTAGACCATAGACCATCTGGCATTTTCCGAGGTGTAACTTGTGCAAATTCAGCTCTACTGGGAACACAATGCTATCTTCTGCCTGCGTTATAAAAGATACAATAGAATGTAGAACTTATGAGTTGTTTTGAATTATTCATTTTTTGCCTGTATATTCAAGAAATTTTACAAACTCTGCATTTTGTACTACATAATCACATGCGTTAAAGGTACAAAGAAACTTTTTGACACCTCTTTTCTACAGAAAGATGGCATTTTGTTTGATATGTGAACATTCAGCGCCTGTTATATCATTCTAAACAGGCCGTGTGCTGCTACAAAAGATCCCATTTTACACTCTATGTATGAGCAAAAATGTTATTCTTGATATTCACTAACTAATGCAACACACATCAAAATTTCAAATGTGTGTTGGATGAACATTCAGCATCATCAAATCAGGATGGTATTGGTCACTTACTATATGTTAAAGATTTAAGAAAAAAATCATTCCTCAGACAACGCAGAAAAATTGTCGTTTCAAACATCTACAATGAGTAGTTTCAAAATGTCCTAAGAAATACCATGCTTTTCAGGTTAATATGTTTTTAATCTTTAGCAAAACCAGTAGATTTAAGTCAATATTTTATAAAGTGCTAACACTAGTGGATTTTCAATAAGAATGATAAATATTAGATTAATGATTCAATAGACTGAATCTTTTTTGATAGAAAACTAGCAGATAATACAGGTAGTAATAACTGCACATGAATCTGCTGCCTTGGAAAAGCAATAAAAAGGCCATATATTGCTATAGCATATAATCTATTAGCGTGTTTCACACTTCTTTTCGTTGGTTTCCTTGCAAAGTGGGCCTTAATACAGTGACTTCTGCTGTTATTTAACTGACTTTGCACAATAATTTAATTGTAAGGTTATTATCTGGTGAATTCAAGAAGTAAACATTTATAATGGTTTTTGATGGTTTTGAAGTAACTATGCACATTCTCCTTCAGACTGTAAAACTCTTAGCACACTTTAAATGAATATTACATAGATATGCACCCTGACTGCACACTGATTTACACCTTGCAAAGTCCCAGCTGTTCTTAAAAGAAAAATTCTGATGCATGCATTTAACAGGAAAATGTATGTCAACATAGGGAAACTCTCAACCAAAAGAGGACCAAAAGAAGACAGTCTAAGCTATCATTAGGGATTTTATACAAAACACAAAAACAAACATACACTGAATGCAGACTCCTCTGAATCAAAACAAAACATCAGGCGGGAGAGAAGAACTGAGACAGTTAATTAGTAGCCTAATCACATCAAAAGCAATTCCAAAGCAGCTGATACAGACACCCGTGGAGTTTTGCTAGTCTGGCCAATGAAAGTGATGGAAAAAAAACTTTCCAGTTTACAGCCTGAGTTATCTGACTACACACCCAGAGAGGGAAGAACAATTTTTTTCCTTCTGTATAACACAATAGTTTATGATGACAAATCAGGCCACAGTAACAGTATTTTTGCAGGGGGATGTGGGAAGAATAAAATGCACAACTCCTGGTTGTAAAAACTGTAATTGTATTTTCAAACATTGAAAAAATACATCATATTGTTTCACTGTATTCTTAACCCTTCTCTCTTCCCCAAAAGGTTGCAACTACAATAAGAAGATGAGTTTTTTTGGAAATACAGAGGTCCTGGTCGGTTCCACTAACACTGAAAGTCAAGATCTACACATTAATTTGAGCTGGAGGAACTGTTTGATCTCAGTGGACACTGCTCCTACTCCCTCTGCATGGATCACATGGAACAGAACATATGTAAGGGAGGTAAGAACCAGGCCTCTGGTTTCTATCAGTGCTTCTTTGTAACACTGATTTAAGCATAAAGGGGAAAATAAAGCAGATGACAGTCAAGAATTGCACAGTAAAACCAGGGGCTGACTGAATTCTAGAGTAAAATTAAGGTGATTCTAAATTACTTCTGGAGAAAACATAAATTCTTTAGATATAAAAGGCAACATTTCCCACAGACTAGCAAAAAAATCTTAACTTTTCAAGAAAATTATATATTGTATGTGTTATAGGCTCAATAAGCATAAAATTTTACTGAAACTGGGAGAACTCAAGTATCTCAATCCTTCTCCATCCCCACTTTCTAACTAAATCCTGACTAGTCTCTAATATGATCTTCAAACTACATCAATAGTTTTCTCTGTCTAGCTATCCAGAATATTAACATTCAGATTACAAGAAGTACCTCTGAGTCAACCTGTGAAGTGGCTTTTGTCAGCAATTATTTTTGAATATTTTCTGGGACATAAATAGCATATACTGCAGCTACCATATCACAGAAGGCATACATTAACTAAATAACAAGGTACCATCAAGGCACCATCTATCTTTTAAAATCATTTTTTTACACTGAATTTTTTATACCATGCTGACTTTACAAGGAAAACAAAGTATCAACTAACAGCATCAACCACCTTTTTAGAATTCCTTCTTGTAAGACGTGAGGACATCTTCAAAATGAATACAATATATTATTATGAAACAGGATGTCCTTTGTAATGAAAATACTGTAGTAAAATTGCTGGTACGAGTTTTACAGGACCCACACTGAGAGCACTTTGTTAGAATACATCTGAGAGCACATCCAGGGAACACCTGGTATAACAGAAACAAGGCTGGCAGGGGACAAAGGGAAAAGACATTTTATCCTGTCAGCTTTCACTTGGTGAAGGGTGGACAAGAATGGCAAACGTGTGCATGTGTGTCTATGGGTTGAGAAGCAACACAAGTGCACAAGACAGTGTCCAAAGTACTCTTATATCTGTGCAAAGACACCTGCAGTGCCTTCCTCTGGAAGCACTGCAGGACTTTACACACTGTTTGAAGGGTTGCAGGAATTGTATAAAGATGTCTTTGACATACCCAGAGAGATGCGGTTAGCACAGGGAAGCATAAAAAGGGCTCATAGCCAGGGTTTACAAAGTTGATAAGCATTCCAACTGGCAATATGGCGTGACTTTCTCTATTTACAAATCCTACATCCTTCCTGATGTGATTCTGCAAAATGAACAAATGCCCACTGATTTTCTTTAATGACTGCAACAGCAAATTTTAAATATTTGCTAAACTGAGTAAAACCCCTAACATTTTTAGTTACCTATCTTGTAACAATTATCTCAGAATCAAAATACCCTTTGGCTTCTAATTACCATTAGATTGTCAGTAAATTTTTCTTCTTTATCAAACACATCTTGCCATCATAAGCAATGTTTTTCCTGAGACTGCAAATATTGTCACCTATGATAAACTTTGCAGGTGATCTGGGAATTTTTGGTAGATCGCAATATAATTAGAAATAAAGAGAATTCACATAATGCACTGATTGTTAAACTACACCTACATAAAGCTGAATACAGTTCTTACTGTAGCATAGTTTGTCATTTCTTGAGAACAAACAACAGGAACTCACCACAAAATACCAAGAGCCAAACACAAACCAGGGCATTATAGGTAACACCCATACACCTGGGGAACAAATCCCTACATAATGTTTCATTCAAGAGTGGAAAATTTTACCACAAACTTTCACTTGCAACATTTCTGTATCCATTTTTCTTCTCAAGCATTCTGCTAGAACTGGAAAAGAATTGTACTGTATTTGCTCTTAAGTTTCATAGCATTACAAATATGTACTGCAGTGGTAACAGTTGCACAGACATGTGGAATAGCAGGTTTACTCCTGGTCACCAATCCAACACTCCTAGGGCATATTTATGGAGTTTAATAGATTCATTAGTTACTACTGCAGCTAGTTTCTTGTTCGGTTGTTTGCTGTTGCAGCTGGTTTGTGGGTTGGTTTGGGTTTTTTTTTAATTTAAGATTTTTTTCTTATTTAAGGTGAGATCTTTAGTTATTTCATCCTGTGTTTTCTACAGAGGTAATTTATTAAGAGGCATCTTCATCTACTTGTTTTGTTGTTTTTTTTTTTGTTTGATTGGTTGTTGTTACATTTTCCTTCATGAAACAGTAGCTTGTAAAACACTGGATCTTAGAAGTGAATAATCAGTGCATTAAGAATCAGTGAATTAGCTTTTTGCTAATTCTTAATGTAATAAAATAGATCTATTTCTTCAACACAAATAATCTGCAATTTCCTAAATGTGAAGACGGGCCCTGAAATGATAAAGGGCACTAGGAGTGCAATACAATCCATCTCACTGAGGAACAGAATGCTTTATTTCTGGAGCTCCAATTTTAAAAGAAAGTTTACCAACCACTAAAGGTAATCCAAGCTGGTGGCGTGCCATTGCAGCAGTTATGCTATTTGTATCTGCAACATACAGTAGTACCACTGCATAAAGACACACTGATGTCCCATGGAATTTGACACATTAAGTCTCAAATATTTGAAATAGTTTTGATGCCCCTCACCATTGTGTTACTTGCTCCCAAATAAAGTAAAAAACATCAAAGAGAAGCTACAAACAACAGGATATCGCTTGCTGGGTTTTGCCTCATAAGCAGCACAGCAGGATGCACCAGACAGGAGAGATAACCTCAGTGTCATTAACAGCCGTAACCTGAGCAAGTGCACAAACAGGTCCTCTTGCCTCCAGCACCTCCTGCTCCTTCCTCAAAACCCCTGCAACCACTGACAAACTAGACTCTGTTTTACCACAGGAAAAAATGTGGGATGGTGAGGCAACAGCTTCTCGCACAAGCCCATACAGCATTCACCTCTGAGTACGAAGATATTCTGAGGTCAGGTTTATTTTCCACTGACCGTATGTATCAAGTGTCCACATGTCAAGATTAGTGGTCAGCTAAACTCATACCAAAAAAATACATATAAACTGGCTGTACTTGGTTTTAAAAAGAACCCAAAAGGAAATGCCTGGAATGAGCAATTCCCCTAAAGTTCCCTGCTCCCTTGATTTCTAGTCCTCAACTCACATAAGTGACAGAATTTCAGAAGATTCTAGAAAGTGTTCCACCTCAGGTGCAATCACCTGCTCTCAGTGCACCATCCTTTGTAATCTCTATAATTTTAATACCCAATGCTACTATTAACAAAACTAATTGCAGAAATCAAAAGCAGGAGTCAAAACATAGTAACAGCAATAGAGAGGATTATATGAAAAGATGGCAGGAAAACACAGTACATGAGTACAAATATAGTAATATATAAATTGATAACTGAGTTTTTGATTCCACTGCTCCATTTATTTTCTCTCTGCTATTATTTCTTGCAACATATAGCTGATGCTAAGTTTGGCATTGGCTGATACAAAGTACCAGAAAACCAAAGAAAGAAAGAAAGAAAAAAAGCACAGCTGCAAGAAAAATATAACAAGGGAAGCAAATGGACAATAATGCCAAATAACAGCCAAAACTTGGGATTTTACATTATTAAAACAATAGTAGAGCAAAAACATCAAAAGAAAAAAGAGCCTATAGGAACCACCCAGAAGAAAAGAACACTGGAAGGGAAGGAGACAAAGAGAAATAATACATAGTGAGCTGAGCCACTTTACTTCTGTGAGGGCAGAAAAGAGTATGCAAGAAGAAACAAAAAAATTCACAAGTAAAATCCCAGCAAATCTGAAGCATTTGCTACAGATTTTACAAGTAAGAAAAGAACTAAATGATAACTCATTCATTGATAAGCAGTGAAATATAACAAAGATAAACATTTCATACTTATACAGAGATCAAGTGCTGAAGCAATAGCTCCCCTTCTGCTCAAGGTCAGAGAGGATCCTGGAGCCCAGGCCAGAAATCAGCCACACTCAGCACTAGCAGCACAATGGAAAATGGAAATTCTGTGTCAGAAAGCAGGGTGAGGACTTGAGGTCCACAACAATAACTCTTCATGACCCATCTTTTCATAACTGCAGACTTCATAGTTAACAGAGTGATTGCCAGTAGGAGAAAAAAGATGTGGAAAAATGGCTGAGAGAGCAGCAAATGTCCATCTATTTCCTGATCCTGAAAAAGCTAAGTGTGGAGAAAGAGAAGCAGCATCTGTCTGCACAGACAACACACTGAGAAGCTTTAGTCTCCTTTATAGATGTTCTTCAGCTGCAAGAATTCCTTTATGGCAAGCAGGGTCCAGCAGATGGATACAGGATACCCCTCACCAAACCACCAGGTTTCTAAGTCCATGGGCTGGATGAGTGGGGCTTCCCCATCCCAAAGCACTCCAGGGACCCCAGGTCACCAAAGAACTTTGAATCACACACAAAGTCCAGGCAGAGCTCCTGTGACCAATGCTGTCTCAAGGGCTGCTGTATGCCACTAATGCACCAGCTTGGCATCAGGATGACCCAGAAATGAGAGCTCTTTTTCCACATTTGAACTAACTCTTTGGTGTACCTTGAAGTCATAAGGCAAAACCCAAAATATTTTTGTGAAAGCTCTACATGTAAGATTCTTGAGAATATACTTTGAAAAGTGCTCTTTTTAGAGTCCTTGAAAAACCTATATTCTCTTTCTTTCTTCCCTAGATTCAAATCTACAAGCAATCATGGACTAAAAGGCTGAATCTCTGTATCAGAGCTGTCTTTTCCCTTCCCCACCCCACCCCACCCCACAGGCAGTTTAACTTTGACTCAAAAACAGTTGTTTCATATGCTAAGGGAAAAGGCAAGGGAGTCTTTCTGAACATAAACCTTTTTCAACTGAGAGCTTTGTGTGTCAAATACAAAACTGAATGCACTGAACATGCAATCATTGTCACCAATACTAAGGAAAAAGGCAAATATTTTTTACTTAACTGCTTATTTATCACATTCTACCAAAATGATCTAGGCAAGACCTCTTTCTGACTTGGCTGGAAAAACCCACACATCCTGGCCAAGTTTTCATAATGACCTCGATTACATGAATTCAATATAGCAATAAAAAGAAAAGCTAAATGAGCTTTTGCCAGCTGCTCACAGGTCCATCCCTTAGAGCAGAGCAAAAGTCAGACTGCTGACCGTGCCTGCTGTAAACCAAACTTCCTGTAAAAACGATGCACTTGGTTTCCTGAAAGGAAGCAAAGCATAAGCTGCTCAAACAATACATAAGAAAGCTCTGATATCTGAGCCACACAGTTACAAATCTGTCCTGTTAAAAAAATACAGTGCCACATCAGTGACCAACAGCAACAAGCGCAAAAATTCAGAGAAACAAATGCATTACCTCAATAGGACAGCATCAGATTAGTTGAAAAAATAGATAAATTGTTTTAATGGGATGTAAAACATTTTTCTTTCATTCCACAACTGAGCTAAAATTCTGATTCTCCACTCTGTTCATGAAACAAGATATAATTCCCTATGAAATTGTTGTGCCCAAACGATATTAACAGCAAAATACTAGTTTTTATCTCTAACATGCAGATAGGGATTATTCTCATTCCAGCATGTTTAAAAGCATTCAACAGTACCTATGGAATTATTTTCATTCTCTATTAAAAATAGTTCTTTCAACTTACAAAACTATGCAATTTGACCCACTGAAGTTTATTTAATTCATCTTTTGGTTTAAAATATTTTTAAGCAGCATTTAAATTTGAATTAGCTCCATGCTTGGAATCAGTGCTTCTTGCAACACAGTTGTTTTGTTTTAAAACCTTTTGGTTTGTCTTAGAAGACATACTTCTCTTTATTCACAGAAAAAAAAATCCTTCTGCACTAATCACAATTACTTTTTTTTAATGGAGTGCAGATACAGAAATGAAATCCATGCTGTGTCAGTATTATTTGCAATACTGAAAAATGTCCATTTATGCATTTTAAAAACATTTTATTACAAGTTTTTACAGTAAGCTGAAGGATTTCAAGAAAAGAAACATCATTTTAAGTGAAAGCATTAGAATTTAGCTACTTTTTTTTTGTCCTTTTATAGTTTAAGAGCTTTAAAAAGTCACAGCTGAGACAGCAAGCTTGTCTTACCTACAAAGATCCAACGCACAGCACAGCAACCACATCAAACACAACCCACCTTCCCTTGCTGCTTACACAAGCCTTCAGCCACACAAAGGCATTCCCAGCATCATCAGCAGGACCTGCCCAGGCTGGTGACAGGTGAGCCAAACTGCCCCTGTACTGTGCAGCTTTTCCCTGCCTGGAAAACACTGCAGACTCACTTGCACTTCTTGGCCCCAAACAAAAACACTCAGGGAACCACTCAAACAACTGCTAAGGGGGCAGAACTACACTGTTCTTGATACCACCATAGCCACTCTTCTGGAGAGTCATGGCAATCTGCCATTTTATCTGCCATTTGGAATTAATTCCAGCACCCTTTTCTTTCATGTCCTTGAGTATAACTGGCTACATTTTACTGTGCCATAACATTTTCTGAGACTGCTAGAACTAACAAATCATTATGGAATATTTCCCTACTACCTTTTATTTAATTAGCATTATGATGATTCAGCCAAAATTCCCTGTTTCTGTACAGTGCAGTACAGAGAAGCCAACCTACTCAAAAATCACCAATGTTTTATTTTTAAATACATGCTTTTTATTGGCTTCCCCAGTCTTTAACTTCCTGCTTTTGTCAGTAGCTACAAACTAAGACCAGGATAATTTTTTTTTTTTTATTTTATGAAAAATTAAATCTCATATTATCACATGGCTCTAGAAGCTGAGTTTTGTAGTGTGTTGTGAAATTTAACAGCTGGGGGTTTTGCCTGAATTGCACAGTATCTTTACAAAATTCACTGTTAGCTCTCCAATAGTCAGATTACTCATGCTAACACAAAAAAGGTCATTGCTGCTTAAAAACCAGCTTAAATGTTGATGTTAAGACATAGATGCTGAGACAGGCTTTTGTACTGAAGCACTTTAAAATACTTTCAGTCAACCTCTAAGCACAACCTCACTGTCATTACTTACAGGTTTGCCATTGTATTTGAGAAAGAAGTGGGGAAACAAAGGACTGTTCAAGCAACCAAACAGACAAACAAACAAAAATAGGAAAAAGGGGCACTAGAGAAAATTATGCAAACAGAAAAGAGAAAAATAGCTTGGCATCAGAATTATTAGAGGGATGGGTCAGTCTTTTCTTTATCCTTTTACTTTATAAAGGCAAATAAGGGAAAGAGGATACAGAGTAATTTATTAAAAATGGGAACAAACCTTCAGCATTCCTCCAACTTTGATTCCACCATATCACTGATACACACCCTTTACTTTCTTCCAAAATTACCCTAAATTCTAAGGAGTTTTTTTAAAAATCAATAGTTTGAAGTGCCATTCCATTACAGCCATCGTGAAATGCACTTCTGTCCCTAAGTTTTGAAAGTAAAGTATATTTTCCATCGAAACCTTCCCTGTGCTTTCAAGCAAGTCTTCTCTCCTTTTCCATAAGGACCCGCTTCAAAAAAATTCAACAAAATATAAATAATGAGACCTGAACTTCTTGCCCTATTCCAGCTATCACAGCAGAATTCCTAGTGTGGATGCTGGTTTGTTAACAAACAAAAGCTTTTGCCAGGTTATTTTCTCTTGTTCAAGGAGGGAGCATAGCCCAGCGAATGGGAATCTCTCTGTTCTTCTGAAAATGCTAGAGTAGCAGATGTTCTATAATAACACAGTCAAAACCAAATAGTGATTTACTTAAAATTGAGTCTGTCAACTAAACTGTAAGAAAAAGATTCCTCAGACAAAACACCATGCTACAAATGGGAATCAGAAAATCAAGCGGACCAAGAAGTCTATCAACTAACAGTCAAAGGAGTGGAACAAGAAGAGGAGCAGATAAAAACCAGATACCTTTTACTAGAATTCCTCCTTTAAAAAGTGTTCTGAGTTGTTTTTTTCCCTTCTATATTTCCAAAGTTAAACACTGTCTTATTTGTTGTAAATACAAAACTCACACTAGTTGCAAGTTTCCAGGATTTGATCCAGCACAGGACAGCTTACAGAAGGGCTGTGCAGAGACTCTCGCGGAGCACGGAGACCTTACAGCTGCTTCAGCTGCATTAATGTATGCTGCCAGTTACTTCATAGCGTGATTAGCGTACAGTCCCACCCAATCATCTATCTAATGCTGCATAAAAATATTTACCAAAACTGATTTTACATTATAAATATGACAGTGACTCATCACTATAAAGTCATCACACAGTAAAAAGAATATATATATATATTGAAGTAGGGAAATACTTCACGAAGTCATACTTACAAAGTGAGCTGCAAAATACTAAATGAGATTGTGTAATTTGATAAAGTCACCTATAAGAAAACTACATGTACGCTATCCAAGGTTACTCTGTATCCTGCCTCATCATCCAAATATTTTTCTGCATCATCTCTGTGAAAAACTGAGGTTGATCCCTCAGAAAAGTTTTTCCAGGCAGGTTCATCCCAAATCTTCTCACCAAAACTTATTTTCTTTCATTTTGAAATTCAAGCAAAAAGAGTACTGTTCACTGATCTCCTGTATTCCTGAATTGTACAGTCCTAAAGGATGCTCCATTCTGATTTGACACTGCTTTTACAGCTAGTTCTGGTCAGCACAATAATTTTTCATTGATTTTCTGTCAAAATGTGAATTTTATTTCAACTTGCAACTTATGGAATACAGTCAAAATACGCACCTGTCCTATTGAAGAAAGCAGACTGGGAAAGGTAGATGCCTTCTAACTGGCTGAGGTTTTATTTTTGAAGATGTACTTCCGAGTTACCTGTAGCTGAGGACAGTCTTGCCCCTGATCTGCCAAAGAATGGCAATAGTTTATGCTGTCTCTCAGTAGCAAAAACTTGCCCTGAAGGTCAAATCTGACTCATAGGCCATTTTTAATAGGTTTGCTTAACTCTTTGCTCTACTTGACTTGTCTCAAGAGCAAACTTCTTGACATTTTATGCAAACATTATACAACCTTAAGTTTGAGTTATAAATCAGTAAAACTCACTTAAATGTGAGGATCTTTGCAACAGGAAATAGTCTCTTAGCTGAAATTCTGCTGTAATTAACATTAGCATTGCTAAATTTTCTCCAAACAAGTGTCATAATATTTATAGTTCAAAGAGAAAACTTGATAATTGAGATACTGCCTAGAATTTGAGGGAAGAAAGTTTACAAGTAAAATTTAAGCCTCTAAAAATCATGGGTCCAGACAAACTCAGAATTTGAAAAGTTCTTCTGGTAGGATGTATGAATTCGCATTTTATAATCACAAACTTCAAGAGCAGTATCCACACAAAAATGTTTCTCACACATCAGAACACTCCAGTTCATTCAAAAAGAGAAGGCTCAGGTATCAAATAATCAACCATTCTCTTAAATCAAGCCTCAATATATGTGGAAGCCTACTTTGCCAGTAAAATGATTTTTAAAAATTGGTATAAGAAATAGCCTGAATGACCACAGCTGTTTGACACTGTAATATTTTTCAAAAGGCTCCTTGGGTTTGGATTATGAAAAAATTTTTAAGGAAAAAAAGAAAGCCACACCACAAGACACCAACAGGTCATAGGCTCCTGTTTGTCCTTTATAAAAAGGAAAGGTACTTGCGGGTTCTTTTGCACTATAGGTATCATATTATCAGAATGCATAAGAAATAAGCAGTATTCAGATCTCCCTTTCCTCTATGTAGCTATATAAAGAAGAAAAATGTTTAACTGTGATTACTTAGCTGAGGCTTATCCTGTCACCATGAGTCCCTCTTCCCCACTTTCACTTTTTTATCAGTAAATAAAAAAATCAAAAATATTTAAAACTATTTTGACCCTTCAATTTTGAAGAATTTAATTCATTATTATGATGTAAACACAATATACAATATACTGCCTTTGAGCTGTATAAACCTACACCATGCTTTTCACACCAATGAGAGCAAATACAAAATTAAATCTAAAACAAAAAGAAACTTTTGCCACGGTTTAAATTCATGACATTTTTTGCCAGCAGACAGGTTCCTTAAAGTATGTCTTAGATAATGACACTTTCTTACACTTTGTAATTTAGTGTTTTCTTTGCTAAATATGGCTAACTAAATACTGTTAGTACTGAAAACAGAAGAGTAAAACCACACTGACTCATTGGCTTGGTAGTATAATATTTCACATAGAATGCAGTCAAGAGTTTTCTTATTCCTCCTCTTTAAGGAACTACTACAAGCATATTCTACTTTTTTCCCTATAAGAGGAAATAATCAGAAAAAGAAGATAACTATTCTTTCCCATATAGGCATTACAGAATGATTAATTCTGAGACAGTACTAATACACAGGAAAATATTCTGAAATAAAGATACAATTTACTTCAGGCCCAAACACAGCAAGCACAGTAATCTTCACGCTACTCGAAGAATTTCACCTTTGTATGTTACTGGTGGTTATTGCCATCCAAACTTCCTCAGCCTCAGATCATAAATTCAGATAACATTTTGAGAGTCACAAGTAAAATAAAACAGAAACTAAAAGGCTCCAAGTAATTCTGGCTATTAGTGATATGCAGAATACATACACCTATCTTATGGCCATCTGGAACAGTTTAAGTTTGACTACTATTCTGTAATGGATAAACAAAAGCATAAAGTTTATTTCTTGACATGGAGTGACAACAAAGTATACAAATTCCTCATCTATCTCAGTCCACCATCAGCTGCATTGCCTTACAGCATGCAATGTAGAGTTGAAGGGAGGAGGGTAAACAGAAAACAAATACACCTGGCAGCAGCTGAGTGTACAAGGGACTATTACAGTAACACTCAGGTCATTCTGTAAACACAGAAACACACGGGATCAGTTCGGTTGGAAAAGACTTTTGAGATCATTGAGTCAAACTTATGACAGAACACCACCATGTCAACTAGATCATGGCACTAAGTGCCATGTCCAGTCTTTCCTCAAATATCTCCAGGGATGGTAAAACTACCTCCCTGGGCAGTCCATTCCAACATCTGATCTTCCTTTCTGTGAAGAAATTCTTCCTGATGACCAACCTAAACCTCCCCTGGTGCAGCTTGAGACTGTGTTTGCTTGTCCTGGGAGAAGAGACCAACTCCCCCCTGGCCACTACCTCCTTTCAGGCAGGTGTACAGAGTGATAAGGTCTCCCCTGAGCCTCCTTTTTTCCCAGCTAACACCAAAGACCCAGTCAGACTCTGAAGAGTGTAACTATAATGGTACAGCTACCTGTGAAAATCCCTCTCTACCCAGGAGAGGGTAAAGTGAAGATCAAAGGGAAAGGCTTTGATTGTGCAACTCACCAGGCCCCTCAACAGGCCTGAGAAGGTTTTCGAAGACTTTTGGAGCAGCTGTAGTAAAAGAACTGCCAGGTCAGGGGAGAAACAGAAGCAACACAGGCTAGTTCTGTGCTGGGGAGAGGATTAGAAAATCTCTAGGAGAGGAGTTCTCAGGGAGGACCTCTTTACATCTACTAGCCAGATTTGTCATAGATTAACCTTTTTTTGAAGAAGGTTCTAAATATCAAATACTGTGCTGCTGTATAAATATTGAAGTGATTAAGCTTTGTTCATTCATAGGTTAACAGATTTTTATACCTGGGTCTATTTGGAACATTGTACATAAATCACTTCTTTAACTAATAGAATACACCTTTCAAACCCAGTAATATATTTTGAATAATTTCCATTAATCTATTCTGCACATTTTCTGTAGTCACACACTGTTATGCTGCAAGAAGACTGTATTTGTCATACTATCTAGCTTTGAAAAGATCCATTTAAGTTAACTCAAGCACTTTGCACCATTTTATAGACAGAATAAACAGGATCATCTGAAATCACAGTAATTGTAAGATGACTGTGCATCATAGAACAGCCAAGAAATGATATCTGGATTAATATCAAACAAAACAGACTTCTAACAGCAGATTAGCTACTTCTTGTCGGGAAAAAAAAACCAACAAACCAAAAGACTCAAAACCAAACAGCATAACAAACTACAGAAATCACTCACTTAGCCAGACAAAGGAAAGGAATTTCCAAAGCTTAAAATTAAATAAATAATCACGTAAAGTGAAAATGTCAACATAGAATACAGAAAGCAAAAAGATAAAAATATTTAGGTTTTTACTCCAGAAGAATATAGTAAATAAAATAGTGGCCACAAGACCATGTAAAATTTATCCCCACAGAGCTGAAAGAAGCATCCCTTTCTCTGAAGAACCACTCTTATCAGGAGCGTGTTCCATGGAGGAGAAAGAGACAATTGAAGCTAGAAAATGATGGATGGCAATGACCTTTCTATCTGTAAAACATGGGCATATTTTAGGTATTTAATCTTCAGAATTGGATTATTATTAATCAATTATTCATGACAATTTGAATCTATGGTAGATGTTTTTTGTTTTCTTAAATATCACATAGCTAAGCTTCTGCTGGAGAACTGGAAAGGAGATTAAATCCTCACAAGCAAATAGTGTTCAAGACTGGCATTTTATTCTCTCCTAAACATTCCCTTCCCTGCATAGCAACACACATTGAAGATAACCTAGTGCCCTCTGCAAAAATCCTGCCTAAGTATTCTAAAATCCATCTTTATAGCCTTTTTTTCTCTAAGAGGGAAAAAAATCCCATACCTCTTCCAGAGAACAAAGAAGAGCATTGTGGTTACACAGAGCAGCAAAAACTGCTATGGCTTCATTCCTATAGCCACAGGTTACCCTGCTGCATGTTTAACACGCACTCCTCCTCACTTGCCAAGAGTGAGTGATAACAGAAGCAGAACCACTTCATTATGGGCCACCAGACCATACAATGAAAATAAGCAGAAGGTGTTTGCAGATATTTTAAATGCACTGCCAAAAAAGATAGCAG
The DNA here is from genome assembly GCF_037042795.1 of Molothrus aeneus. Lineage (NCBI taxonomy): Eukaryota > Metazoa > Chordata > Aves > Passeriformes > Icteridae > Molothrus > Molothrus aeneus. The sequence continues at coordinate 45,057,618 of NC_089650.1, read as the reverse complement.
ATGGAGTTATTCTAAAGCTCTTTTGTAAAGCAGAACTCCTACAGTCAGAAATAATATAAAAAATACTTATGCGTCTGTGAAGAGAAGGGAACAGGTATCAACATTTTCTAGAAGAATAACTTTACTGAAAAATATGTGTCTTCCCAGCTGGGGGAACCACTATGGAAAGACTCTGCTTAGGTCCTAAAATTCAAGGATATGGATAGCAGTTGCCACCTTATGATGACTAAAGCCAATTTAACACACATAAAGCCACCAAGGATTTGGCAGTTTTTCCTGTTCTCAAACACTCTGTTAAAAAAAGTACACCTGATTCCTAGTCTAACTGAACTTCCTGACATTATATTTAGTTCTCCCTTTGTCTTGCTATAGTTTAAGAACCGTCTTAACAAATTTCTGTTTGTTGTGGTATGCTTCTTAGGGACTAGGCAAAGCCCCTCTTTATTCCCTTTGTTAACACCAAGCAGATTGAATTCCAGGAGGTTTTCCACAACATGGCACATTTTCAACTACTCCAGTCATTCCTGAGATATTTGTGGTTCTCCCCTGACCCTTCTCCAACCGAACGATCTTCCAGTAACAGTTATGCAAGTGTATTAACAATTACTACAGAAAGGTAATACAACTGCTTCCTTCTTATGCGGCCCTTCATTGTTTATATGTCAGTATACAGTAATCTTTTGATTCTCAAACTCTCTTCCAAAACAATAAATTCTTTGGTTGAGGCTTCCCGTAAGATTAACCATTTACCCAGGATACTCTGAACATTTTCATTAATGGGGAGAAGGGATGCTCCAAAGGAGACAGGGAAAAGGCTAATCTGGAGGAAATCTCTGGAGGCTCAAAAAGGGAGCTTGAAAAAAAGAGCAAAAGGGCAAAGCAAGGTGAACGTAAAACATCTTACTGTGGAAAACGGGGGCAGTGTTTTAGTTTATTGATGTTGCCTGGTAAACTGAGTTCACAAGTGCAAATGAGAAATCATACATAATGAAGTCATTACAGGGGCTCTAACACTGGACTTCGTTGTTAGTGTGCCAGTAAATCTGACTGATTAATCTAATTCCATATAACAGCAGGATAAAACAGCTGCAAACAAGGAAAACCTTGGAAAGTAAATGCTGGAAACATTTATAAAGTAAAAGCTAATGCTAAGACAAATGGAGTATGTATCAACTGTGGGGATGGAAAACAATCTGTATGGGAAAAAAAGAAACTGAATCATTAGGATAGTGGGGAACAGTTGTGAAGTATGCGCCGTCTAAAACAATTTTTAGAAAGAGTTTTAAAATATACTGTAATAATCAAAACACTGTTTATTTCTAACCTCAAACTTCTTTCAATATACAACAGTCTGTGAACTTTAGTCTGGTGGGGTAATAGATCTGGTTGAATCAAGACCATTTTGAGCTACAATACTTATTTTTTACATGAAATACCCAAGTACTGTTTGTGATAAGAAAGCTTATGTTTGTTTCATTTTTTCTAGTTTTCATACTTGGCTACTAGGTATATTGAGTTGTAAGACTTCTGCAAACTACAAAATGTATAACTGGTCAAGCACTGTTCCCCAGTTTTTAAAAGGAGAACAAACTTCCCTACTCATAAGCCTTGCACCCCCAAAAAAACCCCAAAAATAAACTGCTTTGATTTCATCATTTTTGTTTCTTCCATGTAGAAAACTTTAAACTAAAGGTTATCTGAAGCAAGGAGAGGTTTGCATCATAGCATCTAATCAAATATGACTCATAATAAAGCCTCTACTACACACTTATTAAGACTAAGTGTTTTAGAAACTTACAGCTTTCAGCTAAACTTGCTTTCCACAAGTCAGAGTGGTACTCTGACTCAAAGTCAGAGTAAAGCTACTCATGACTCCAGGATGAGGACAGTCATGCACACTGGAACACATTTTATCCTATCTTCCCCCTTTTCCCTTTTTTTTTTTTTAATTCAGCAGCAACTAACCCTTCCATCACAGAGATATAACTACGTAAAATCATCAAGTCACTTTACCAGAGGTTTCCACTATCTGCTGCAAATTCTACTATATGTTGAAAAAAAAGTAGCATTTCCTCACACTTCCCAGTGCAGCCACTGCAGTATGTCTCAGTGGTGAACAGATTATAGAGGATGCACAGAATCACCCTACAGTCCTCAAGGGTTTGGGAATAAGGAAACTTCTAGGAAAAGGGAATGAGAAGGAGGCTATTCCAAAAGCAGAAGATGCCATACACACCCTTCCATATCCTCAACATAAGAACAAAGCAATTGCTTGTCCAGGGACAGTTAGATCTAAAACAACAACCTTTGGAATGAAGTAAATCTTAAGTAAACTCTCAAGCTGTGCAGGACAATTCTCCCTGTTTATATCCCCTTAAGAATTATTTTAAATCATCAGATTTAAATATCTGATATGGTAAATTCAAGTTTCCTGTAAAGGATTGACATAACTATTCAATATATTAGAGGTGTAAGCATTTACTGGGATTAATTATTTAGGAAAAAAAAAAAAGTATTAACTAAGATTTGAAAATAATTTCAAATACTAACACAAAGTTCCAGAGAAGATAAATGTACAGATAAGACTAAAAAACAACTAAGCAAAATAACAAAACAATTGAAAAAACAACCTAAAAAGAAACAGATAACTGCAGCAAAAAATCACAGGTTTTGACAACAGCAGGTTCAGAAATATGAATTTACCCCACTGTCAACAGTATAGTGTGTATTGTAAAGAGAGACTAACACTGAAATGTGTGATCAGACACCTCAAGAGAGCTGAAGCACCACTCTGCATTTAGTCCATTTTGTTTCTGAATCCACCCAATAATTAGAGAATAGTTCCTTATGCTGCCCCTCCCTTGAGCAACTAACGTTCAAGTATTCACAAAATTTTAGAGCATTACAGAGTATTACCTCTGGCAATTGACAGAAATATTTTTGCCTTAAGAGGGTACAATGGATAGCATATGATCTTCAGTCCAAGACAGGAAAATAGGAATGATCTTGCATACCTTTTTATGTTTTAAAGCATACAGGACATACACTAGGAATGTGGAGCTGTAAAAACTAATTTAACAACTCCACAGTTCCATAGCATGGGTCTACTACTTCAGGACTCAAAACCCTTGAAAAAACTTACACCTGACCAGCACTCAGTGCATCTGGAAGCACAGTTTACTCTGCTGCTTATATATATGCATTACCTGGGAAATTGAGGGTGATGACACCTAGCACAGCTGCATACATGCAGCACTAACAACTGTACTATTAATGAGAAGAATGTAAGACTAAGGCTTTAAAAGCTTAGATGCTACAGAGGTCTATACCATACTGTACCACTTGAATCACACCTTTCTTTGTACTTGTTGCTTATGCATGCTGACAGGAGTCAATCTGGGAAATAAATTCAGTAGATGTGCATTAGAGTTGCAACACAATCGCATTTGACACACATTTAACAGAGTCAACAGGCAGTATCCCATTACACTGTGAAAGCAAGCCTCAGTGGCAGCAATTTGTTCTGGAAATACTTACTTCTGATGAGGTCACCATCAGAGCGATTTCCCCAGATGGACTGCTCTTGTATCTCTGCTTGTATACTTTGATTACTGGAAGGCTGGTTTATTTCTTTATCTTCTGCCACAGTAGTCTCTTGGTCAGTTTTTCCTAAGTCAAAAGAAATTTCAAAATATTATTTTCTACAGTATTTTTTCTCTATGTGAGCAAAACTAATTTTGAAAATTAAAAGTAAGATGGCATACATTATAACTTGTCTTAGCATCGCCTTTTGTTTCCTTAGAATTAACTTCCAATAAAGTTGATTTTCCATTTGTTTTCTGGCCTAGATCAATATAATTTCTCATTAACAAAGACTTTTAGTCATATTATATCCAATAGTGCAAAATAATACTCAGCAACTCAGCAGCTTCTGTAACAAATTATATTTTTGGGGAGGTGAGGTGTTTTCTTATTTAGTTACCTTCCACAAAGTTTTCATATAAAAATTGTAATAGCTTTGTCACACAAAAAACCATTATTTTTTACCCACATACATGTGGGTCTAGCACATAAAAGCTATAGTAATTTCACAAAATTTTGTTCTCTGTTTTTTATAATTAAACACATAATCAAAGACAAATACAGTTGAAACTTCAAAAGTGACTAGTACAAAAATTCAGAAAATTATTAAACCACAATTACCTATTTTTTGTTGAAGAAAAATACTTTTAAAAAGCCACTGCTGATTAAAAGTAAACATTTAGCCAAAAATTTAAAAAAAAGTATTTCTTCTCTCCAAGTATACATAAAATGCAGGGAAAATTACATAGTAAGGTTATTTGAAGGATTCTTCAGCTTATTTCACAATGTAACAGATGTTGTTTTGATGATGTTGCCAGTTATCACAAGGAGACCAGAATTTCCTCGAACCAAGGCAAGTGACAGTTTTAATCTTCACTGCCATTAATATTTTAATAATCAAATCCACACACACAAATCTTTCTGTTCTTGATTGTTCCAGGTTTTTCCTACTGGCATTCAAGGAAACATCTCTAAATCTGGATTTACTTTGTTCATTATTCACAGCAACAGATAATCAGTTTATATTACTTACTCAAGGGATATGTAAAACACTAAATATTTTCATAATATGTATTTTTTTCAGTATATCTACAACATTTAATATTTACAGTAAACCTAGATGAGCAACTACTGAAAAGTCTGTTAACTCTATTTATTTGTTTCAAACAAATACATTTATAAAACCTGTATTACACTTTCATATACTGTATCCTCTAGTAAAGCAATTATTCCAGTCCTGAGACACAGAAAAATCACTTTTTGCTACTGTGACATAGTAAAGGTTAGTTTCTTATGTAACCCACAGCACTTTTATTTTAAATCCTAACTTTCTGCCTTTGTTATCCACCCTATTAAACTGAGGCACTGGACATCACTCAAAATAATATATGCCATCTTGTGTGGATAGTAGCATATGCCTTCAAGCACTGCTGCTCCCCTTCCATCAATTTCTGCCTCTGAAATGTCTGACCTAGCTACCTCCGTGGTACTTTGCTCTCAGTCCTCCCTCCCACCAACAACTTGTCAGTATTTGCTCAAGCCCATCCTGAGAGGAACTGTTTCGCTGGGATTGGTGTAGTTATTGAAATGAATGGGAAGATATTGACTTTAATGAGTTTTGCCCCTTACCCCAATGACTTAATCTTACCTAGATACTCATCCTATTAACATTAAAAAAACAAAAAACCAAAACAACAAAAAACCCCAACCAACCAACCAACCAACCAACCAAATAAAAACCCCAAACCAATAACAACAACAAACAAAAATAGAGTTTTTCAACCCCTTTGACAGACAGCAGATACAAATTATTTCTGCTTGGTATCTATCAAATACCAAGTGGCTGTATTGAAGTATGATGATTTAGCCTGTGCAGTTAAGTATTAGGTGCAAATATGTTTCAAAAGTGTTTGAAAAGTGTTCTGGAATAGACTGAATAAAAATAAGTAGTGTCCTGACTAGTGCAAAAGCTCTCTGCTTTCCACAAACACTAAGCTTAAATGAGCTATTTTATGAGATTTTGCTCTTAAATTACTTCACTACATTGATGGCACCAAAATTACAATATGTACCCAGCAGTGCTAGTACAGACCCAGAGAGTAGCTGTATACAATGCTCTCATATAGGATATGACTTTGCAGAACCCTTTTATTTCATGTAGTAAACAATGAATGGCTATAAGGAAACAATAATGTTAATATTATGGGGCCCTTAGAGCTCTAGATTACATTTTTATCTAAGAAATCTGAAGGAGTGCAGAATACAATCAGTCATCATTACTCATATGAATTTATTTTTCATCCCTCTTCTTGTTTTCAGTTCAGCATTTTTTTTCTCTTTTTTTCTTTTCATTGTCTAGGCAGTATGTGTATTTTTCATGTGCACTTTTATTATCCTAGCTAGATATAGTAACTGGCCAGTCAAGACCATGTAAACAATAGTAGAAGTTAACAAGAATAAAGAAGCACCATTAAAAAGTTAAACAGAAACAATATTGCAATTGAGCAGCAAACAATTTTGCTAGAAATTTCAAAACAATTAACATTAATTATCTCTTTAATCTATTGAACTCACATGAAGACTTCCCTGTAAATGCACATAACAGAAACCTACACCTTTAAATATGGGTTCGGTATCTTATTTTGCACCCCAACATTACCCACTGGAGCAGCTCATCCTGATAGATGCTGCTCTGTGGCATGGTGAGCTCACCCGGGGCAGCAGCAGCTAAGGACCATGCAGCTTCTCCTCCCTTGCCCAGCCCCCAGCAGGTTAAGGGGAGAGAACAGAAAGACCCAAGGGAAGAAACTTGTGTGTCAAGATATAGTTTAATAAGTGAAAAAGAAAAGAGGAAGGAAAAGTAAAACAGGAGATGCAAAGGTAATCACTTATCATCTCCCACAAGTAGACCGATTCCCAAGCTAGTCTCTAAGCAATGGCTACCTCCCCTAAAACCTCGTCCCCTGTTTTTATTGCTGAGCATGACATTCTATGGCATGGAACAGCCCTCTTGTCAACCTGGGCCAGCTGCCTGGATCGTGTCCCCTCCCAGTCCCATGCCTATCTGCAGTCTAGTCACCGGAGAGAAAAGTGGGAAAAGAGAAAACCTTGACTGATGTTGTGCAAGTGCTGCTCAGCAATAGCCAACCCACTGGTGTGCTATCAACCTTGCTTGAGTCACTGATCCCAAACACAGCACCACAGGGGTTACTCTGAAGAAAATTAACCCCATCACACCCAGACTCAGTTCAGTGGGCTTTAGAAATAGTAGACCTTATGATCTCTTTTATATATTTGAGCATTTTTTCATAAATGGCTTCTGGTGCATCACACTACTGAAAACAGGCACACACTGGTGTCTTGAGTCAGTTGCTTCTTCTTGAATATGTACCATGTCTCAGTTTTTGTAGAAAGGAATTTATTAGTTATTCCCTTATAAAAAACAGTTGATAATGGGTTCATATTTTCTTTTTTTTAATATTAGAGGTGCCACTACAACATACCAATTACAACAAATCACACATGTAGACAGCCTCAAGACCATTCCTGTCTTTTGTTGATGCCATTACTTTTATGTTAGGTACCTAAGAATTTTCACAACAGTAGTTTATGAAGAATCAACACAAAGACCTTACTCTGACAAAAATACTAATGACTGGATCTGGTCATAGAAAAGCATGACTTTTTTTTCCACTGCATCTTCAAGTAAGTTTGTAACACTTTTCTGTTTCAATCAAGCTTACCCTTAAGAATTCTTTCTGTAAGACTTCCTTAGTATTTTAGCTTCTGCTTCCTTTAGCACACCCTTCCACTCTCATGTGGCTAACCTCCAATACTGACAGCCAAGAAAAAAAAGAGATGCTCTTCTTAACAGTTCAAATAATGGAAAGAAAAGACTCATTATGTTCTGAGTCTGGCAGAGCTGAAGTATAAATCCAATCTCTCTTCAAAACCACAGTAAGTTACTCTAGGTCAAGTCACAAAAGCAACACAGACTTCTTACCTACCACAGTTCAGCCCCAAACCAGCAACTTGTGTGGCTCTGTACTTCCCCTAAACTAACAGCAGTGCCAGGGCTGAAAAGCTTCTAGTCAAAAGCCCCAGGGAGTGACACCCACACAGAACACCTTGTGATTTATTCTGAAGGTAAGCATGGGTAGAAACTCTGCTTGTCCAGGGACTAATGCAAGTTTAAGATTTAAATAGTAAGAGATATGACATGCTCGCAAAGTATAGAGTTGAGATGGCTAAAAGCCAAATCATACCTATGATACAGACAATTGGTAAGGCACTTAATGAAAAAAATTAAAATTTAAATCACATCTCAAAGTTACTGCTTCATTAAATAAGCGAATAAACTGAATTACTGCTTTTTCTCTCTGGAATTACTTAAATACATATAAATCATTTCTATAGCCTATACATTCATTTTACCATAATTTTGTTATATTTATTTTTAAATTACACAGAAATACACATATTCCATAGAATAGAAATCTGTTTTCACTTTTAAGACTATTGTAATATTGATTGTTAACTTTTGTTCTAGTTTGGAGAATGCCTCTGGTTACACATGCTCCTTTGCAACATGACAAATACATTCTGCAAGACTCCACCAACTGAATAATGTCAGCAGTCTGGATTAGCAACAACACTACTATTACAACAGCCACATCAAAAAGTAAACTTAACAAATAGTCACCTGTCAAGAAAGACAGAAAGCCCCATGTATATTAGGCAAAACAGGTATACAGGGCAATCTCCCCAGGTTACTTCTAGTTCTGCATCCTATGCCTTTGGAAAGTTGTTGGAACATATGTCAAACTGATTCCTGAAAAATTCCTAGACCATCCCAGTAAATAATCTCTCTTTTCAGAGCTACATTTGTGTATCTTTCTCTGCAATGTAAATCATATTAAGTAAAGATGAAATTAATACACAAAACTGATAGGAAAAGATAGGTAATGGATGTGTGTTTGCAAGATACAACTGAAAGAGCTCAAGTCTCACAAACAACCAACTTTTCTTCTCTAAGGGTTTGTCTATTCATACATTCACATACCTGCTGCCCCCAAGAGCCACACCACACCTTCTTGTTCAGAAATGGGTCTCTGTGATTTCATACATGTGCTATCATGCATCATGAAGCATATAACATACACAAAACAAAAATGGAAACAAGTGCCCCCATTAAGTGCACGTCCTCAGAGTTCAACTGTCAGCTGATTTCTGTTCATTAGAGGACACATAACCTCATATACTGACTCAGCCATCTCTTCCAAGAATGTGAATCATTAGAGTGCATGACTAGCAAAATGACAAACTGGACTTGAGAAACAGGTTTAGAGTTTGTCTTTAAAATTTAGGAGCTTGTATATAAAATGAATTTAATGAATACTGCTGCAACAACCAAAGCCTTTGCCACTATGACACATTCATTTTCTGCTCACCATCAATGTGGCAGACTGCTCCAAATAGCATGTAAAGAAAAAAAACAACTGTTGGGAGAAGTTTCTGGAAACCTGAGTGCATCATTCTCATCAAGGAGAGAGAAATAAGCAAAATGGACTGGCACAGTGATCACTGATCTCCAAAAATGCAATCACAAATGGTGGTCCAACAGTTTTGTTGCGTAGGGGCAAAGGAAAGATTTGGAAGCAAAGTTACTTAGGCACCTAAAGCTGACCTAGTTGTTGGGATGAACCATCAGAAGGCCTGAGTGTTTCCTACAACAAGGAGATGCAGATTTAAAAATAAATGTGCTAGGTTCAAATCATCCCAAATGAAATTTTGTCCTTCAAAGGAAAGAGCAATTACAAAAGAAAATCAATTGCCACAAAACATAAACACAAACACATAAGTAGATCTATGAAGAATAAAAAAAGTCAAAGAATGTTCCCAAAAGGAAATGTAACAATCAGTTCTCTGTATACAATTGTTGGGAGGGATTGAAGAGCATGTGGCAAACACTGCATTTTTAACACTTCCTTTGTTCATTAATAACCTTGCTGGCAAGGAACCACTAAGGATGCTACTTCCTACTGAAAGTTCCACTGTTCACAACAATAGCACAAAGAAACCCTGATAAAACCACATTTCACAGTGTAATCATTAACAGTGACGCCTAACATCTACTTCATGAAATGCCTAAAACTTCTAGGCATCTTATATAACAAATAAATTCAACAGTTTGTGTAACAGAATACCTATTCCAGCATTTACCTGAAACAATCTCATTTCATTAATGACATCTAACTAATAATGATAATCCATGACTTATGGAGTTAGAAGCTTCCAATTAGATGTTTGTTTTAAAACTTAAAAAGAAAAAACTTATTTGCATTAATTTAATTTCAGTGGCTTTCACTTAAGCATCTTCTTGTAACTTTCAATGGCTCCAGAAGTGTCACAGAAAAAAAACACTTTCTCAAAAATTAGAGCAATTTAACTGAGCAATTTTTTGGAAAACTCTTACACAGGATTTTCCAGGTGCAAGCTATGGAATAACTATGAAAGCACTAGAAGTTTTGATAGCCATGAACAAATTTGAGTCATGATAAATTAAAAATGGACAGCAACATGCAAATAGGTATTCTGCATTATTTTAAGTCTTAAAAAGGTCAAATACATAAGTGAAGCCTTTTCACAAATAATCATACTAATTATACAGTCATTTATGCATGCGTGTCATTCATCCAAAGAAGTTTCACATGTATACAAAACCAGTTTCATGGAAGTGCTAAGCAATACTTGGCAGCTATAGCTGTACTAGCAATGGCCAATAAAACTGGGCCTGTACAGTGAAAGAGTTAACTTTAAGAATATTCCATGCAATACATGTTCCAGGGGCTTTCTACTTTGAACTAGTTCTCAGATATAATCTTAAAGATTCAAGGCTTACTAGTGGCTGGAGTGTATTAGGCACATTCCTGCAGCTTTCACATTATTTTGAGCAAAAGGAATCCCATCCAGGTCACTCCCTAGGATCACTCCACAATGCAAATCAAAGTAGAGGCGAACAGATTTACTCCAAAACTGCATGGCTGATCCAAATAAAAAAAGTAGGATAACACACTCATTGCTGAATGTTACTTACTAGGGAAAAAAAAAAAAAAAGAAAAGATAAGAAGTGTTTAAAGCAAAGAGAAATCTAACTTCTGAGAGCCCAGAGCTGAATTTAAGGAGAATTACTGTGATATAAAATAAACCTGTGATGTAAGATGGAACAAAAATATTTCAAACTTGATACAAGATCTTTACAGTCAACTCTATGAAATACAAGTCTATCACACCCATGAGGGCATGAATCACTTGACTGGAACGTTATGCACGTGAAACTGAAAGCAGACATATGCTTTCATGACAAACTAGAGTCAGACATCTATTTACCAAAGTTTTAGATATTTTAGTCAGTAATATTAAATAAATGCCTCAGTACTGGCACATAGCAATGAAACGAATACAAATTCTCTCAGCTCTTGTCAGATAGCAAGAGGGAATAAAATTATAGAGGAAATAGTTGGTAAGTTTGAGCAATCTGAGTACACTGGTTAACCGTTAAAATAAAAATATATTACTCACAACACTGGTAAAGTGGAATAATTGTTGTGATAGCAATCACTGTTGCCTCAAGAACGTCCAAACACACCCTGCATTAAGTCTTTTGTCACCCAATCTCATCTAGCCATCAGATTCCTTTCGTGTTCCTCATCATGAAAACAGTTAAGCACTGAAAACATGAAAATTAGAATCACATTTCTGAAGAGGAGTACTTTGTACATATTCTGAATGGAAGTATTAGTTGCTGCATATGGTTTCTTGAGATACCAAATCAGAGCTGCATCTCCATCCAGCAACAGTGAGATGATGTGCACCAGAGAGAACAGTCACTTATAGAATCTGATCCTTGATATTTCTGGTATATTTCTCCATCCTCCCCACCCCATCAAAATAAAATGTTCTAGTGAATTTCCATCATCTAAAGATTTATTACAGTGAAATCAGTTTCAATTTTGCAATAAGTTGCTAATTATTATAATTATTGTTTTTATTTTCTTTCTTAATTGAGAAAGCTAAATATTATTCCTTCATTATTCTAGCTTACAGTTAGTTACCAAAAAGCAAAGATAAAAGCATTCCAAATAATTTATAGATGACAGCCCTGAATTTCTCTCTTGTATTCCATGGTTTATTCAAATGTAGAGGATTTAAAAAAAAAAAAAGCATATCCATAATCCAGGCAATAATCACACCATAACTTTGAATATATGAAACATTTTCCTTAAAGCATAGAGTCCAAGGGTCATGAATTACAACATTCTTTCCTCAGGGACATTATTTTGGTACCTATGAGTTGAGAAATACCTGATCACAATCAAATTGAAGTGGTCTGAGCAGAGACCTATTCAGTGACTACATCACACAAGTAGATGTAATCATAATTTGGTTCCAAGATCCATGAGCTAAGGGAAGAAAGAAGGCATCACTAGGATCTTCAACAAGGGTGCACAAGCAGAGCTACGCTTTTGGAAGGATGTGGCAGAAATTAACATATTTGCAGAAATTACATTAAACCTTCCACCCTGCAGTGTGTCTCTTAGAGCAGCAGACCACACTGACATAGATAATGGTTCAAGGACTGAAGTTGAATTTTGACATTGCTACAAAAGAAGATGCCATGATTTCATTTGCTCTCTCTCACAGCCCACTAATTGTGGATGGGTGGCATCCAGATTCTCACTAACATTTATGCATTTATTCAAAAATGAACTAATAAGGAAGAACAGTGACAGGGGATATGTTGAGAGAGCATATTGGTTAAAGTAACACAGAAAAATTCTTTTAAGTTGTGACAGCCAGAGCATACCACATCTGTAGGCCAAATTCTACCTCAACCCAGTTTTCACCATGTCCACAACTGATGAATATTCCTGCATACTGCCTAAGCTTTATTAAGTTTGCCTGATCCTTAATTACATTGTGGGATAGCTATTTTAGAATATTCAAAATTCAACTGAAGTTTCTTTTCCTTTCTTCAGCATCTGAATGTATATGATAGCAAGCAAAAGGAACACTGTGTATCTGGATTTCTTGATGATACCTTGCAGAACTACAGAAGAGGAAAAGTTTGCTCCTAGGACAAGGTATCTCTATCAGTTAAACATATACAAAGCACATTAAAGTATGCTGTTACAAATGACAAATTCCTTCTCGTTAGAATGCACTTAATACTTTATTATACATACAAGATAAGCCATCTTCTCCTGATTAAGGACTCTTTAATTCTAGGTCAACCCAGATTTCAGATATCTCACTGTAAATATATGAAGTCATTTATAGGTCAATAATATGAATTTCAATCAAAGCTTTTAAAATTATCACCAAATTCTAGAGAAGTCAGTGTAATTTTGGATGTCCTGGTGGCAGAATAGAAGGATAGGGGCTGTTGAAAGTCCCAGACATACAATCTTAGTTTTTCAGCCCTGGAATATCTGAATTACCTTACCCTGTAACCACACACCACAAAGCTGACAACAGAAATGCTGGAATATAGACTGGAAATGTTATGAACTCACCTTTTCCTCTTTCCACCCCCACTTCCCCAACAAACTTAGACTAGAAAAAAACAACAAATATCCACATTAAAAATCGATATTATCCTTAAATATAAATTCATTAGAATAAAATCAATGTATTTGAATGCTGAATTCTGTTTTGTCTTTATGTGAACTCTACATAAGCTTTAAAATTGAGCACGTGCCTTGATAGGTGTGGTCAGTGAACAAACCATAATCATAATGCTTATTTGTGCCTTACTGATCCCTCAGAAAGCTGGGAGGTTTAATTGTGTCATTTAGATTTTCTGCACATTACTTATCAGGGACAGATCTGTATTTGTTTCCTTACTTTTCATTAAAAAAAAAAAATATGTATTTACAATCATACATAGGACTTGCACTTCATAGTAAACACTGTGTTTGAAGTGGTACTGTGAGAATGAGACCACTTCCATGCTAGTTAGTTCACTGACTTACCACTTCAGTAACTTTGATGTATGGCCTACATGCAGAATTTAACCAGTGTGGTCAGTTGACCACATGGCAAATAAAAACAACACACTGAAATTAAACATATATCACAGGTACTGATGGTTCTGGCAAAAATGTGATTCTAGCAGTTCAGTTCTGCATGCTTGATCTTCTGCATTTAATCTCTTTTATTATTATTTTTTACTGTTTAGAAGTTATGAGTCATTCTCTAGAACAAAAAAAAACCCAAAACCCATCCAACAATAAGATAAGTATAAGCCAGCTTGCTATGCCCCCTTGCCAAAACATTTTTTACTTAGCTACAGATACTTTCTGGTTTCTGAAACAAGTCTTCAGCTCTGATTACACATAGCTATTGATTTTCTTAGTTACATAAACAAGACTGCACTTTTAATCCACAGTTGCACAACTGTATTACCAGGCTCTGCTCCAGTTAACCAGTTATGAATAAAGTTACAGTTCTTGAACAAGATTATTTGTCCGTTTTCAGAGACTTTTTAAACTCCTGTCAGAATTCTGGAAAATCATAGCTGTAAATAAATAAAGAAAAGTCTCATCTTCACAGACCAGGACTTGACAGGCAAGCATACTTCCCAATTTTGAGGATAACCTAAAATATACTTTGTCAAACGTCTCTACATGAAGGTGATCAGAGTATCAGTGTATTTTGTTCAAAAGCAAATAAGACATAAATAATTTATCTTTAAGATGAACATACTTTTTAAATAACCTTTTGAACAGCTGATATGAAACAAGTTATATTCTCAGAGACTGATTTTAGCTGCAGCATCACAGAGTAATCTAAGAAAAAAACAGCAAAGTGACTTCCAACCTGAACAAGGCTCTCACTATTGGATCAAACTTCCATAATTTACTTCAAGACCTGGAAGGACAGCTTTACAGGAAAGAATTTCTAAACACGAACACAAAGCTGAGAAAAACAAAAGCGATTTTTAAGGAGCAAAATCTGCCTCTGAATGACTGCAGTTTTTCAAGTACTGAAAATCAGGGTTGAGAGCAGCAAAATTTTTCCTTACTTTTTTTTTTTGTTGTTGTTGTTTGTTAATTTTTTATGGGAATTTTGGGTTAAAACACTAAAATGGTGAAGCGAAAGTACTACAGAGATACACTACAGAGGGGAGGGGCAAAAAAAGAGGGGTTAAAACCCACTAGTCAAATCAGTAAATGTATCATTCAAATATAACGCGCAAAAATTACAGAGAAACTTTAAAGCAACTTACCTCGAGGGAGAGAGATCAAAGAGCTGTTTTCAGTCGGAGCTTGCTCTGGCCCTCCAGGCCCCGGAGGAAGAGGTTCTCTCACTTGGGACATCTGCCAGCTCTCTCGCCAAGTAACAGAGAGCCTGCACCCCTCTCCAACAAAACTAACACGCGACCCTGAAGGAACAAGCAAATGAAAGGACTCGTTAATGTATTTTACGCAGAAAACTCACGGTTCGGGGCGAGGGACCGAAGAGGGACAGTAGGGAAGCGGCGGCAACTTTCCGGCGCGGCAGCGGGCGCGCCCCCCGCCCCCTGCAGCGAGCACCCGCGGGGCCGAGGGCGGGAGCGGCCGTGAGGGTGGCCGGGGGGGCCCGTCGGCCGCGGCGGAGCCGGCCGGCAGCGCGCCGCGCCTACCTCCGCATTTCCTCCGCTCCGCTCCGCCCGGCCCTGCGCCGCGCCCCGGCCGCGGGAGCTCCGCGCCGCTCCCGCCCCGCCGCCGCCCGGCCCGGCCCGGCAGCCGCCTCCTCCGCGCCGCCCGCCCCGCGGCCGCGGGCCTTCCCCCGGCAGTGGCGCGCACAGCCTGGCACTCACACCCGCTGTCCCACCGCCGCCACAGTCACTCCTTCTCCATCATTTCCGGACAATGAAACAGCCCGCTCCGGCTGGCGGCGGCTGCGGCTCGGGCGGCGGTTGTGCAGCTCCTGCCGCCCGCCAGCGACGGGCCCGGGGGCTGGGCTGGGCTGGGCTGAGCGGGGCCGGCCGGCCGCGGGGCGCCGCGCTGGCCCCGGCCGGGCCTCCAGCCATGGAAATTCCCCCAGGAGACCGTAACCCGTCAGACAGAAGTAGGCAAGAAGGGAAAAAAAAACAACAACAACAAAAAAAAAAAAAAAAAAAAAAAAAAAAGCCCCAGGAGAATGTGAAAGGGAGGCTGTCCAGGCCGGGCAGGGTGTGCAGCTCAGCGCTGGCAGCGGCGCGGGGCGCAGCGCTGGCTCCCGGGCTGGCCGCGGTGCCACGGATCGCCCGCCACCGGTTGCGCCTCGGAGCGCGGAGCGGCACGTGGGGCACCGCAGGCACCCGCAGCCTCCGGCGGGCCCTGCTGCGCGTACCA
This sequence comes from Molothrus aeneus, assembly GCF_037042795.1. Lineage (NCBI taxonomy): Eukaryota > Metazoa > Chordata > Aves > Passeriformes > Icteridae > Molothrus > Molothrus aeneus. The sequence continues at coordinate 45,041,656 of NC_089650.1, read as the reverse complement.
CCCCTTCTGCCCCTGTCCCTGACTGGTGTCGTGCACGTATATTCATTGGAAGGACTTCACAGCGGGCACACAGAAATACTGAAAGAACACGAAGAATAGAACAAGCAGTTTTCAAAAGTAGAGCCCTAAAGTGCAAAGTACTTCCTCTGCTACCATCTGCCAAGTAGTGTTACCTAGACTTTCTCCATATAGGAAATAACACTTTTTTTCCCATGGCACAGTGTGATGTGGTCATCAGTGTTATGCTCTGTTCTTGCCCACAACCTAGGGTACTGCGATTATTGCTCACACGTGTGCTGGTGTCCATAAGCTACATGCTTTGCCTTGCTTATGGGAACACAGTATGTCACCTTTTTCAATCAAGTGTGTCCAGGTTTAAAATGTATTTTCCTTAAAATTTACAAGCAGATTATTTTGTTATGGTTTAGTAAATATGCTAGGTTTACTGGTATGTCTCATGACAGTGAGATATCTAAATATATTTTTTGAGAAACAAGAGTAGGAATATAAAATATACAAGTTTTAGACTGTCAGCATCCTAACATGAGAGACTATAGCTGATAGATATTTATTTTGATATCACACATGCTAAGCAATATGCTCAGTTATTAAACGTTAACTTCTTAAAGTTTAGCTTTTCCCTGACATGCTTGCAAAACAACCAGGATGAAGTGTAAATACCTGACTAGGAGCCAGTTCTATGTGAACTCCACACCCTTCAGAGCTAACTCTTAATTCAGAAGTCATCAGTAATTTTGCACCACTCTACAGCTTTATTTTTGTCATTGTTGGTGCAGAAGAGAAGTGTGATGAAAGGTGCACATGCTTTCCTCCAAAAAATACCATAATTTTTTAGTATTTCAGTAACCTAAGGTGTTTTTTAGTGCAGCATAGTTTTTCTTTAAACATTTATATGGAGAATGGGGTGGGGGGGGGAAAGATGTTTTATGTAGGAAAGAAGCTGTGTGAAAAAAATCCATTTGGGGCCAACGAAGCTATTATTTTACTGTGTAATAATAATGTTGGTCTCTATATCTACACTTTTCATCTATGCAAACATTGCATAACTTTCCATAGTCCCCTCCTTGCTGTCCCGGGGGCAGAGTGATCAAAACATAAGGTAGAATGACTTACCTCAAACTCCCAAGTGAGTCAGTAGCAGAAGAAAGGTTATGACTCACTCTCAACATACAAGCTTGTGTTTTTCCCTCTGAAACTGGAAACATAGAGGAGAGCTGTAGGAGGAGCAATAATTTAGCCAACCACACCCTGCTTCCAAAATATTTCATTGGATAATAAATGCCTATGGAGAGCTGATACCACCCAGGGTTGGTATTTCGGTGGGTTTTTTTAACCTTATCTGTGAAACCCATATGGTAAACTCCCATGATGTTCGGTTTATCTTCTTTAAAAAGGTAATGGGACGAGGTCACCCTGACAAGGTTCAGTTGTAGAGTTTAAAGCTCTAACTAAGTGAATTTACAGGATCTTCAGCAGACAGTACAGCAGATGCAGTCGGAGGCAGTCCTAAACAAAATCCGATTAAGAAAAGGTAAGATAATTCAATACACAAAAAGCACAATTCACTGAAAATGTACATTAAAAATATTGTGCAATAGGCAGCACATTGCATACCAAAGGCTGTGATTGTAAAAAGATGGGTCCAGATGTGGTTCCTGTTAATGAGATACCGCAGATAGGCAAAGCTCATTGGCATCCGCACTTCCTGTACAGCATACTTCTAACAAATGCACAGCAAATCTCAAATATTTGTTGGATTACTTTCCTGTAAAATACATATCATTCTAAAATATTATTGACAATTCTCAGGAAGTGGGCAGTGCAGATACTAACACCAGCCGCCTTTCAAGTAGGCTACAAATCTGAGGTATACTGTATCTTACTATAGCAACCAAGTTACTGGCTGTTGCAGATATGTATTCTGATATAGTCTTCCATTACTAAACCATAAAATTCAGGTCTTGTAGGCAATTGATGGCAAATCTTGGGATTGATGTAAAGAGAAATTCAAAAGCCTTGTAAATAGAAAATAAATAGTTTGTAGGCAAGCTAACATTTCATGAAAGAAAAAATAAACAACCAAAAAAACCACCCTGACCAAAACAAACAAACAAACAAACAAACAAACAAACACCAGAAAACCCAAAAAACCCCCACAAAAACACACCTGGCAAAAAAACCCCACACACTACCATCACCACGGAAAACGCCCTCCAAGTTTCTTTCGCTATTAAAAAGATTCTTTAAAACACACTTCTGTTAAAAGTGCACTAAATGTACAATATAATCCCATGTCTTCAGGACAAAATTGTTTATCAACTGTTCCTAGACTGAGCTCCAACACAAGCCATACAAAAGATATTACCTGCAGTCAAAATAACTCGTCCCTGAACAGAATAAAGTGTTTCAGAAAGATGCAAGTTGTTTAATTTAAAGTAAGCCCACAACATTCCAAAATTACCAGCTGCAGAGGTTATTTACTCACATTATTAAAAATTCGAGCTATATTTTGAGCTTGAATTTCCAAGGCAAACTTTTAGTGTTTGTGGGTTTTTGGATTTTAAATCGTTTGTGTTGGAGGAAGTAGCGGATAGCAGAGATGCCCATCTCAGAAATGCTGTAGGAAAATTGTGCATAACTCTTCAAATAAAAAATGTGGTCAATAACTATTACTTAGGGATCAATGAAGGTCTGGGTACTCAAATTTTCCCTCCATCCTAACACTACCCTTTCCTTCCCCAAGGCTGTTCGTCAACTGATGCTCATTTCCTTCTGTCAGGAGGAACTGAAGACATTTTGCTTCCCTTTAACACCCTTAAATAGTTCTGAATAATGGACAATAATATTATTGAATCTTTTTGTGATTGATTGCTTGTACCTCAGTACTTGTGAGTTCAAGTTATTCTTCTACTATGCCTGAGAACATGATTTTCAACATTGTAATATGTAATTTTAACATATGTGTATTATTCTAAACTTCACCAGTTTTTTCAGTATTAGGACCATGGCAGGATCTCTGTCCTAAATATTTTATAGTGTAGCAGTGCTGAAATAGAAAGACAGTTATACTTACAAGGGCTAAATAAAAAACTTGGAATTAAAACCAAATTATATTGTAAAATAACATAATTACAATTGAAGCTTATAAATTTTTTAAAAATAATTTTTAAAATATAGATTAAAAGCAGAAATACCCACAATATATGCATAAAAGGACAGTAAAAGAGAATTTGAAGATCACTATTGTGCTTGGTTTGGAGTACTTTTGGTTCCTGGAGTTCGTGACCTAGCTTTTGTATTACCCTTCTGCAAAGCATCCTTTAAAAAGCCATGTAAATTGTCAGGTGCCAGGGCAAAGCTGGTTGCAGCTGTGTTGTAGATGAGGATTTGTACTTCATAAAGCATGACGTGCTGTGGGATTGATGGTGCCTTACACACCAGCTGGTCCTAGCAGGGCAACTGCCCCCTTTTAGGCCAAGGAAATCCACCTCCAAAGAGCACTAACAGAAACAAATAAACAGTCAAATGTCTAAAATGAAACTAGAGACATGCAGATTTAACTCCTTCTGTAACCAGACCGGAAATAAAGATATGCATTATCTTTTAGAGGAGCATCTTGTTCCAGTAATGCTGTAGCTGGGAGCAAGATAAAGAATCCTTATCCAGGTTTGATGTTCTCTGCCATGGGATGGACTCTACAATGGGGAGAAAGGGAATATGAGGCTTAATGATTTCTGCCAGCTCAAGGTATTTTTCTCCATTTTGTTTTTCTGTTTAGACTAAGTAGAAGAAATATAGTAGTATAAGAAATAGTTTCTGTAAAATATTGTCTAACACAGGTGGTAAAGATTTCATTAAAATTGATAAATTATTAAGTCAAGCAAAGAAGATTCACCGAGATTAATTTTTTTCTGATGTAACTCTAATGAAGTTCAAGGAGTTGCATGAAGATGAATTCAGCTCAAGCTTTGTCCTGCTTAGGGCAAAGAACATCACATGGCCTGGCTGAGGGTAGTTTCAGCTGTTCCTTAGCAAGCTCAAGCAAGCAGCTCACTCAGGCAGGTAATAGATCTCATGAAAAATAACAGATCATATATTGAGGCATGGAAAATGACGGTTCATCACAACAAAATGTCAACTAGTAATTCATTACATTCCTACAAATAAGTCAAGAAGTGTTCAGTATACAATTACACCTGTGCTGGATTGCAACAGTTAATTAATTTGCATATATTCCTTCAGTTATTCAGCTTTTCTCTTAGCAGTTAATATTGCACCTTCATTAATAAAAAACTTATTTAGGACATCAGAAGAAATAAAATTGAGCAAAAACTAATTTTTCAAACTCTGTACTAATTTTTAAGGCATTGAAGATTATTTGGAACTTGTAGTGACATTAAAGATCATCTCAGCAAAGGCAAGTGATGGACAACAGCATCTTTTGAGTTAACTGGGTAGGAATTTTAAGATAATATTGATTAAAAAGTGTAGCTAGCTTAACACAGAATATTGTAACATGAGTTATATAGAGACTTAGTGAATTTATAATCACTTAATGAATTTTCCTGCAATATTTAGTCCTCATAATGCTAGAGGCTGTATTTATAGTATACAACAACAGCAAAAAAAAAATTGAACCAAATATTTCTGATGCTTTTCCAGTTAACAAGGCTCCTTATGCTTTTGCACCCTGAGAAATATCTGGATCTGGCATTATTCTACATTAGTATTTCATGCACATTCCTTACAATTGTGAGTATTCATGAAATTTACATTACCTTTTCTCAGCAGTATCAAACTAATCACCAATATCAAATGATGTTTGTAAAAATACCTTATCTAGAATTCCACAAAATCAAAAATATTTCTATGTGAAGAGTATCTAATCAATCCGTTCCCAAAGATTTTAAATCTGAAAATACTAAACCAAGAATGTTTTACAAATAGAATAAATAATGCAGCAGAACAGAAGACTATATGTTATATTTCTGTGTGAGGTCATGGTAACACATCCTGAGATCTATAAAAATTTAGTTAATTCTGTACATCTTTAATATGAGCTGATAATACTGAGTATAGATGCTCCTTTTGAGCTGCAAGAGACTACACTATGAATGAGTATTAAAAATACTGTGCATTCTATTTTATATTTTCATAATATAGAATGCTCTTACTTCCAAATTGTATATTATTCCTCATACATATTCAGAGCATATATTGTAACAGTTCCTTTGGAATCACTAACATGTAAGCTGTGAATGTGTATTAACAGCCAAATGCATTTGCATATTGAGCCCATAATACTGAATGCACAGCCAAATTGTTGATAAAAAGTCATTGCTATACATAGAAACAGAATTTGTTTTCTCATGCTTCTCACTCACAACTGTGCTATCTTGCAGTTATTTCTCACCCATATGTCGACAACTGAAAAAAAGAAAAAAAAATGCCAGTACAACAACAATTGGGAATTATAGTTTTCTTGAAGTAAAATATTTTGGAAGGGTTTTTGTTCTGTATCATGATCAATATTTCTTTTAATTGCCTGAAAATATATGCTCCTTGTTTAATTTTGGTATCCATGTAGATGACTGGAGCAAACCCTTAGCATCAAGTGCTCATTCAGATAGTACATGTAAAATGCAGATGATAGGAATAAAGAAATATAAATATTATTCTCAGTCAGCTCCACTAGTATTTTAACTGTCATGATTTTGTTTATTTGTATATTTGCCTAAAATAATGGGGGGGGGGGGTGTTATCTGTCAGGAACATGCAGTTCTCTAAATTGAACAATTGAACAGAACGAAATTTACAGAATAATATTAAACAACAACATAATTACAAAACTCCATTTGTATCAAAAAGTTATTGTCTGTCTACATTGACAGGTGACCATTCTGGCAACCCATGCAAGGATGGAAAAAGACACCATTTTACTTTTCAAAAACAGGGAATGGAGGAAAATAGTCCTCTGCCTCAGTTTCTTAATCAGAAAAATGAAAGTTATACAAATATTAGGTCCAGGTCTGGTCTAATTCTGTGACTATGCTGCTAGGATGGGGATTTTCCCCAGGAAGGAAAAGAAAAGCTAAGGACCAATTGCCCTTAGCCCAGTTCCCTTCCTCATTCTATAGAGTTGCTGAAATAACTGGAAAGACACAAAGGGAAATTACCTATACCATTTCAAGGACTACATAGTTGTCATACTGACCATTTGTTTTAGAATAATTTCAGATGGGTTATTTTAATAAGCAATACTGAAAGCTACTTTATATTTCTAATATCACAACAGAGATACTAACTCCAAACAGTATTCTGTTATACTTTCTGCCAATTAATGGCAATTCTAAACCACCTACTGTGCAAGAACCAAATATTTACACAAGGTCTCATAATACCTCAGCTAAAATACTGATAAAAACAGAAAATGCAAATGAGGTTTAAAGTGACTCCCATATAGCTGGTAGTTTTGGATCCCATCTAGGAGATGCAGTTCTGCCTGGTGAATGGTGGCACAATGATACTGTTCGCTAATATGTGTAATATCTGCCACATATCATTGAGAGAGAAAGAATGTATGTTTGTATGTGGACATAAAATCACTGGAATTTTTGTGGTTTGCCTTTAAAAGTTATTACATTTTAGTTTACTGTAGGAGCCTATTACAGTGTAAAATTCCTTTATTTCTCTTTAACTATTTCTGTGGTTTGTTTAAAACATTTTAAAGTACTAATGAAAAAGCTGTATAAGTCCTAATGTTAGAGTTTAATTTTATTTCATATTGTTTTATATTTATAAGATGTAAAATAGGCTCCTGTAAACATATAAAATCAGTTATTTTAAGGTCAGAGCTGTGGGCATTTTTCCTTTTATTGTTGTAAATAAAATGAGATTGTTTGTACCTTGGTTATTTTATACTGCTAACATACTAGCTGCTCTCTCAGAGAATGTTCCAAGATATAAATGCCAGCAGACTAAATTACCTTGATAACCAGTGATAACCTAAGCAAGTGAAATATTTTTCTGAAGTTTTCCAAAGTGGTCTTTATATTTTCTCAATAAATTATTTGCATTTTTGACTTAATAAAATTTTTTATATTCAAAGTAAAATTCTGATAACCATGACCAACAGACAAGGAAGATTTAAGCAATTGTGGCAAGGCTGCTTTCACTTTCATATCTCTGATGTTCCAATCCTGGATCTCTGACCACTTCCCTAATTTTTTTGGCCAATTTTGTTATGTCAGTATTTTTTTATTTTATATATTTTTAAGTCAGATTTGATTGTGTAACGGTAGTAACCAGTCCTGACCTGATCCAATCCTCTCCAGTGGCTAGTTAAACTTTCAAGCACTACTACTCTGGTCTTCAAAAAGATTTGATACCTGTTTTTTAAAATAAAAGGTACATTTCTAGTCAATTTGCACCATAAATATAATTAAGGAGTAAACCAAGTGACTAGCAAAATGCTGGTGCCATTTTCTCCCATGACTTTGTCACTTGCAGTGTTGGGAGCAGAGACTTCCACTCACTCCACTTTTCCAAAATATGCACTTGGAAATTTAAGTGAAGGAGCACTTAAGGCATATATTCGATATGTATTTCTTTCTGCCTGCCATTGTATATGGGATCAAGTATGTTAAGCATTAAAAAAAAAAAATTAAATTATTTGCTACAATGGGAAAAGTATGGAAGTTAATCTTCAGAAACATAGAATTTATCAGCCATTTAATTTTCTTGTTGTATATATATAAAACTGTAGCTGGAAAATACAAAACATGAGGCTAAGCAGAAACACTAAAAATGCTGCTTCCCCCCATTTAATACCAACAAATAACTCTCTTCTATGGCATCCAAAGCTTCTCATGTCTTATCACATACTAAATTCTCCTCTTGTATGAGATTTCTGATTGAATGAGAGCTAATAAATAGCACCAAGGTGTCATGACACAGAAGAGCTTCTTAAAATAAAGCAGAAGATATTTTGTTTTTTTCTCAGTGTAATTGGTTGATCTTGGGAACAGAAGAGTGACTTAGGCCTCACACTGACCGAAAAAAAATCAGATTCTTGACCCATGGATACAGCAATTTGAAAACTGCTACAATAGTTTCCTCTACAGTTTTCAGGGAAATACACAATCTGGGAATTTGGTAAAACAAAGTGAAGAAAACAGATGACAGATTTCTGTACATACTCTGTAATGTTTGTGTGTCTGTCTAGACACCCCGTAGTTAACTACACTCACAGTGTGCATGCGTAAAGGATATGCTACACTAGACCATGAGATTATACATTTATCCTCATTTGTGAAGGTGGATGCCTAGAACTCATGAATGGAAAAAGATATGTTATAAAGTATTTAATCCTAATCAATATTTATTAAAGGAGACAAAGTAACAGTAGCACAAACCTACGGTACTTTGCCAAAAAATCCAGCAAGCTGGACTTCTCATCATGCAATAATTAATGAAGTTTTATGATTTATTTTAACCCTGAATTGGGTTTTTTTAAACTCTAATTATATTAATGTACTAAAAGAAATACAAATGTCACTAAGTTTCATTAAGCATGACAGATAACAAAGACAAATACTGAAACTTTTGAAAATTGCAAGTTCAGGTTGAAGTGACAGTATGGTATCAATGGGATGGAATTGTGCTGCTCACCGCATTAATCACTACTAAAATTTATTTTTTAATGTGTGAAGGATGTTTGGTTTCATTAATTTATGACTAGGTTCTTTCTACTTATGTCTTTCTGTCTTTGGATTTCTGTCCTTCATTTTAAAATGTTTTGTCTGTTTATAAATCTACAGCCAATCTCATAAAATATTACTGTTGAGAAAGAATCAGTTTTCTGCATGCCATGTGCAGTTTGTGATATTGATCATGCAACTAAGTCAATTAAAGGAAACATAGCTCTGTTAAAACTGGAAAAGTACTATTGTCACCTGTGCTATATATACTCTGTGCAAAATCAGAAGATTTACATTTATTCAGTTTATATCTCACTCGTCTTTGCAAACCACAGGCTGTACCTGCAATCCCCTAGCATAACCTAGATTTTTAATTTCCACTTGTGAGTACATAAACTACTGAACCAAGTCAGCATCATATTTAGCTTAGCAGAGCCTGTGTCACAGGTCACAGATCTGATACTCTTGAGCTGGAACTGAGAGGATCCTGCCATAAAATATTTTCATTACAGCTTTATGGTTCAAAACACAAACACACACATGCTCCATGCTGCTGTCCATAGATGGGGTTTCCTTATGTTGCACTTTGTGATAGCCCATGTAGTGAAATTTTAGCACTTTGGGATAAGTGAGCAGTTAAAGACTTTAATTTCCAATGCACTTACTGAGCAGTGGTAAGGTATGTGTACAATAGACTTTTATGGACAGCTATCAGAAAGAATGCTTACAGACCCTGAACAGAATAGAATAAACAAATATTTTAACTATTTTCTCTAAGTGTGGGTAAATAATGTAGAGATGATAATTTATACATAAATTTAAAATTCAGAAATGACAGGAATTAAACCATTTAATCAATCTCTTCTACAATACTATAAAGTCAATACATGAAGGGTTTCTAGAGCAAACTATTAGTTCTGTGTTGGGATACAAAGGCCTTTCCAAGTGAAAGTACAGTTAGTACCAACTATCAGGCAGTACTGAAACTTACCCCTGTCAACAGGTCTAAGCTTGCTAGGGGCAAGACATAATCTAAACATTTTCATGTTGAATGTAAATGACTGTGAACCTGTTGGTAGCTTTCTCTGCTAACAGCATTTATTTCTGCTCTCTGCAGGCTGTGTAAGCTCTAGGTTTTGGACTTGCAACTTTTATTGCTCTTTACATCTCCTGTACATCTGGCTCATTATTCCCATAACCTGCCAAAATTCACATATATTGTGGGTATTGTCTCTTAAACTTATTAATCCAGTTTGATTAAGAGACAGTGTTCATAGTGGAGGAGTACACAAAGCAATTTATGGCTTTGAGAGTGCATAAATGCTGAAGTGGAGCTGAGGCATTTGATAATCACAAGAGCTATTTGGTGTTGGAATATTCCAGCCACATGACTATTTTCCCATCAGCCAGTAAGAGAAGCACATTTAAAAAACAACATTAAAAAGACAGATTTTTCTGGGTAATTGAAGGTCTGAAAGCAGGTGAGAGCCCCAGCTCATCTCCCATGAAGGGCAGGCATAGGTAAAGTTTGTATAGAATTTGGAAGGAGAATGTTCCTCTCCCTAAGAGCAGGGCTAAGGGCAAATAATTGCCCAAGGGAGTTACCTGCATAGAAACTGAGGGCTGAGACTGAGGTGTGAGCATATGTGATTTGAGGTAGGATTTATGACTCAGTTTCATATTGCCACTGTGAGAGGGTAACAATTATCAGCTGCCACACTGGCCTGTTAGCACATGCTGGAAACAAGTCCAGCGTGGTGGCAATTCTCTGGTCTCATGGGAACAAGCCTCTTTCATTTATATCCCCAAAAGTATAGATGAAGTAAGGATTGACACCTAGGAAGAGGCCATTACAGAATTAGAAGGGAGGTTCTGGTGGAAAAATCTCCTAAGAGCTTGGAGAGGAAGTTGAAGTTGAGTTTGGAGGATTTTTTTTTTTTTAATGTTGTGAGTTATAAGTAAAAGGCCAATGCAAGTATATTACTTCATATTTATTTAGACAGTGAATTCCAAGAAACTCAAATCATTCCCACACAGTAGCCTGCTATATATAAACCAGCCATGTTTGGTTAATGTGGGGGGTTTTACAAAGAAATAATTACTGGTACTCAGGTTAAAAGGAGATAATGTCTTCTGCAGCTGAACAACTAAACCCCAGAACATTAGTTTGTAATCTGGTGATTTCTAGAACTGGGGAAACTAATCTAATGACATTTCTGATCATCATTCTCCCTCTTCCTCTGAACTCATATGTAGCTGTCTAAAGTTACATAAAATTCAATCATTTTAATTTAGTGGAAATGAGGAAGGAAAGTTGGGTGATGATGCTGAAGAGTTGGGTGGGCAGGTTTGGAGAATCTCTCTAAGCAGGAAGCAGGTAACTTTGATCCACTGGCAAGCTGGCACTTCCTGGAGTGTTAGTCAGAAAAGAAATAGAACAAATTTTATCCTTTTCACTGACCATTATAGGAAAAAAAAAAAAAGAATAGAAGGCCTTATTTACTCCAACAGTTTTCTGTCTTCATCTTTCTGATGTTCTCACTTCATATCCACAAATGATTCACACAGACAACAGGGAGGAAATCTGAATTGGTGAACATACTTAATGACGTTTTTTAAAAAGCATACTGGAAAGGACAGGAGATGGACTACAACTGCACAGTAAAATACATGAGTATTTATTATAAAAATTCTGAGTCCCAGCTGCATTTCTTTAAACATAGTTTCTTCTGCCTTTTTTTTTTTTTTTAACACAGGAAACCTCAACTCTTCTAAAATCTACCACAAACTTTCGCTGCATCTATAAGCACCACACTTAATCTTTGCATGTCTCCTTTAATTACCTATGAAATAAGAATGGCAGTATTTGCTTCCTAGGAAGGTTAAATTTGCCTGGGATCCTGGGATGCCAGGATCCAGTGAATTCCAAGCAGTTATTATTTGTTAAGACTCTCAAGGCAAAAATTCGCAAAATCAGTGAACACACCCGTAAATAATCTTCACCAGGACCATGTCAGGGTGTCCATTAGGAGGCACCATTACCAGATCTTTAGTCTTGCCTATTAGCATTCCAGTTTGGCCATTCTCACCTGTGGTATTATTGACAGAGAGGGCTTCACCCACTTTTGCTTTCCTCAGGCAGTCAGAAAGGATGTGATGACAAAATCAGAGTTTCCACCAAGATAGCAGGGTAGTTATCTCTGAAAGCATAGTGGGCCACGGTTTCAGAACAATCCCACAACATGATTTAGAAGTTGATGGGGCTCTTGTTAAAGACATAACAAATCAGCTTGTTCATTCTTGGGATGATAATGCCATTTCAGTGAAGTACAACTGAGTTCCTTTTACATTTTTTGTGTGCAGCAAAAAACTCCATAACAATACTGTTGAGCCTTCTGAAATGAATGCCTCTTGAAGCAATAAATCTGTTAAAGAAAAAAAATAGTTTCTGGGCACCTGGGCTCTGTGTTTAAGGATTTGAACTTTCCTAATGCCTAAAATCTGGTGAAAAAGTCCAGAAAGGACACCCAATTAGAAGGATATTGACTCATCCTGACAAAGAGGTGGGGGGAGGGAGAAAGGGAGAAGGAGGGAAGAGATCAAGGCTCACAACAAAAGGCCTATTCATTTATAACAGCTTGGCTGTGGAACCATTCCAGCATGCTTAAAAATACTTTATCCATTAGTTGGGAGCTCTTTTCTAAATGACGACTTGCTACCCACATCTGACCACAACCAGCTCCCTTTTCACACTGAACATAGTAAGGTTCACGTTGTCAAAAGCAGCTTGCCACCTCTTCTGGACGTTGTAAGGAGGTGAGGCAGAGTAAAGCAAAAGTGCTCTGAGAGAAACAAAAATCCCTGACCTGAGCATATAGCGAGGGGAAGGACAATGACACTCAGTTCCTCCCAGACTATTTTAAAAAAAGAGAACAAGCGAATACAGCATTTAACTATATTCCTCCTTGTACAAAAACAAGGAAGAGCATTTTAGGGCAATCAAGTTATTAAAAATAAGATAATTTATTGCCTCAGTATATAAGCTCAGCAATAGTCCTTTGCAATTTTATATGAGGCTCTCTGTGGTAAGCTCTGATCATACACCTGAATAAAATCATCAAACATATTTCACCAATGTTCCTACATATTAGCCAAGAGATATACATTTTTAATTACAAATACTAAATACTTGTTGAACATCAGGATTTTTTAAATCAAATTATTCTCTCCTAGGAGCACTTCCTCCTCAGTTATAAAGCAGTATAGCTGGAACTATTAATATTTTATGCTGGGGACTGTGGGTACAACTTCATACAAAAGCTTTTCTTTATCTAAAATGTGACTGTTGCTGTAAAATTTGCACTCCTATCTTTTCACAGTATTTTGTTGCATATGATTTCAGAGTGTAGTTTGAGGAAAATGAATGTCTGGTTTAATGTGTGTTTATTTCTCTTGACACATACATTGTGTCCTTATGTTAGTTTGCATTGAGACTCTGGAGAAGATTCTGGGAGAATACTTTGCAGTTGATCTTCTCATCAAAGTATCAGCTTTTCTAAATGTGTCATTCAGCTACAGCAAAAAGTACTCTATATTACAATATATGCTATCTGATTCACCTTCTTACAAGGATCATCTTTGTAACCTTCTCTCATGTGGATATTCTTAATAACACCAGCTTTATGTAAATGCAAAAAGACTACATCTGTAGCTACAATATCTGTTTAAAGTAAAAAATATGAGGAAAAATACTTAGTTTCTTATTACCAAGTATTCAATAATTTATATTTGGAGTTTAGATTTTAGATATAGAACAACAAGGTTTGTGAGAATTCCCTGTTTTCTTTTCTTAGTTTAGTTGATTATTTTCAAGCTAGCATGCAGAAGCAGTGGTTAAAGTTGACATTGTAAATAAATATTCATATGTGTCCACTTAGTTACTCCTGAACATGATTTTAGTGTAAAGAACTGAGTGTACAATAGCTGTCTTTTTAGTTTTCTAAGATAAGATAGCTCTTAACCTAGGTTTGCAGTACCTTGAAATATTTATGAGCAATACAGTATGGATTCTAAAATATATTTCCTTTAATGAATACTGGCATGTTGTAACCCACCTCTGCAGAAGACCTAAGAAAAATGGCAGGGCAAGATCAAACATTTGTTTACATCTCACTTCCAGCAAAGTATTTTACTTTGGCTGGCCTTTAAGCGAATGTAAAATTACATAATGCAGTAAACCACAAGCCAGATAGAAAAGAGAGACAACAGGTCACACTATCCAAAAGGAAGAAACAAAGTCTGGTTATAGTTTTATCATGAGAAGTGCTATCTATGTTTTATGTGCAATGCTGGGCTTGTAAATGTTTCTAATTTAATGGGGCAATGTATCCAGACTTTAATAGCTCATTTCATTTTCTAGACTACATCAAAGAGCAAGATGACCTCTATGCAATAGCAGGAATGAAAAGATTTCCTGAATTCTGAGCCCAGATGCAAGGCAATTTCAGAAGCCTTCCTGTCACTGCCTGTCTCCTGTCTTCTCATGAGTTGGCTGGTTGGGGATTTTTATTTAAGAGCAACATTTACCTACTGCATAGGAATGCTCTGAAGATTAATTAATTTGCATACAATGTGAAATATGAAATGTGCTAGCAAACAGATTTCAATTGTGGAAGTTAGGGTGCTGCTATCAAGCTGTGCAGGAGAAACTGTCTGGTGGTGTCTGTTGGCTTTAAGGTCCTTGCTCTGTCACTTCTCAGAAAACACTGGGGCAGAAGGAAGGGGTATCAAGGACAGTGTCCTCTTTCTAATCCACAGTGGGAAATGCCCTGTGGCCCTCAGCCAGAGGGCATTTCTGCAGACTGCTTCCGTGTCCTTATGGCAGGTGAGGTGTTGAGCCTTGCATAAAGTTCTCATTCCCACTTGGGCTTCTCTGTCAAAAGTACTTTTAGCTGAGGTTGAATCTTAATGTATATTCACAGATGTTAACCAGACAAATTGGACCCTCAAGCAAAACAGAGAATGATCAGCTTGTCTGTATAGGTGTAGCTCATATATCATGTTCCACTTTCTTATTGAATTCTAATTCATGGGGCTAATGGACTCCTTAAAACAAAGAAACACTAAGAAATCACCTGACTCATCAAACATAAGCAGTCTTAAGCCAGATCTTAGTACCAAAAGAAGCTGATTGTTAATAACAATATTACAGTGAATACCTGAAAACTAAAATGTCACTATTCTTTTTGTCTGCAGTAACAATGTCCTGTTCTCCATCCATAGCATGAAACTTGAGGTGCATTTGCATATCTTAATAAATTAAATTAACTTTTTTTGAAATAAAACTATACCAAATACAACATGAAGCAGAACTGAGCACTCATTATCCTGTTTATAGGAATATATAAGGAAATCAATGGTTCTTTTAATGAAATATGTAAAATAAAGAGAGAACATAATAAAACACTCATCCCTGAATCAGGTAAGACCAAGTTCAAAGTACCTCATTACCTTGTCTCCAATATTAGCCTGGAGAAGGTGCCTCTGCAAAAACAATTATATTTCATAGAATAATAGAATGTTAAGAGGTTGAAATGACCTTAAAGATCATCTATTCCCAACCCCAACTGCCGTGATGAGGGACACCCCCCACTAGCCCAGATTACTCAAGGTTTTATCCAAACTGGCTTTGAACAGTGCCAGGGCTGGGACACACACTGCCCTCCCTGGGCAGCCTCTTCCAGTGTCTCACCACCCTCATAGAAAATAATTTCTTCCTAATATGTAACCTAAATTAGAGGACTGGGCAATCATCAACCACATGAATTTCAACAAAGAAAAGTGACAGATTCTGCACCTGGGATAGGGCAACCCTGGATGTATGGACAATCTGGGGAATGAAATACTGGAAAGCAGCGTTGTGGAAAGGGTCCTGATCGATGGCCAGTGGAATTTGACTCAGCAGTGCCCTGGCAGCCAGGAGGATCACCTGTGTCCTGGGGTGCATCAGGCACAGCATCACCAGCCAGGCAAGGGAGGGGATTGCCCAGCTCTGCTCTGCACTGGGGCAGCCTCACCTTGAATACTTTGTGCACTTTGGGGCACCACAGTATAAGAAAGATATAAAGAGAGCATCCAAAGGAGGACCATATGGATGGTGAAGGGCCTTGAGGGGAAGCCGTGTGAGGAGTGGCTGAGGTCACTTGGCCTGTTCAGTCTGGAGGAGACTGAGGGGAGACCTCATTGCAGATACAACTTCCTCATGAGGGGAAGAGGTGGGGCAGACGCTGATCTCTTCTCTATGGAGCCCAAGGGAACAGCCTGAAGTTGTGTCAGAGAGGGTTGTAGGCTGGATATTAGAAAAAGTTTCTCCACACAGAGGGTAACTGGGCACTTACCCAGGGAAATGGTCACAGCACCAAGCTTGATGGATTTCAAGATATATTTGGGCAATACTCTCAGGTACTTGGTGTGGTTCTTGGTCTCCTGTGCTGGGCTGAGACTTGGACTCAAAAATCCTTTTGGGTTGTCTTCCAACTCAGTTTATTCTGTGATTCTGTGACTTGTACCCATCATTCCTTGTTCTATCACTAAAGTTCCTGATCAAGTGTCCTTCTCCAGCTTCCCTGTAAGCCACCTTCAGATGCTGGAAGGTTGTTATGAAAGGTCTCCATCCAAAATTCTCTTCTCCAGTCTGAACAGTCCCAGCTTTCTCAGCCTGTCTTCTGAGGGAAAGGATACCAGTCCTCTTATCAGCTTCATGGCCCTCCTCTGGACTTGTTCCAACAGTTCCATGTTCTGATGTTGGGGACACCAGAACTGTATGTAGTACTCCCGGTGGAGTCTCACAAGAGCAGAGTGGAGCAGGAGAATCACCTCTGATCTACCAGCCATGCTGCTTTTGAAGCTGCCCAGGATTTGGTTGGTTTTCTGCGCTGCAACTACACACTGCCGGCTCATGTTGATTTTTTCATCAACCATCTGTCCCAAGTATTCCTCAGCAGGCTGTGGAAAAAGTTATTAAGTTATATATCCTAAGTCTACTCTACCAGGCCACTCATATTGTCAGTTTATAAGTAGCCAAACTCAGTAATTGCTGTTATTCAGTAGCTTTTTTGGATAGCTCATTCTTCCAAATTTTCAAGCTTATATCAAGTTCTAACACCACAAGTGTCCTGTAATAACTTCATTACATGAAGAGGATTTTTGTTGTTTCAAACTTGCCTTATTCAAATTTCATCTGAAGCTGCTTTTTCTCTCTAGAAAAGACAGTATGCAATCATACCCTTTTTAGCTCCTTCATAATCTTGATGATTTTATAAACTATTGTTACGTTAATAATGTTCTTTTTTTCTAGTCTGAAGAGTAAGATGTTTAATTTACAATCATATAGAAACTGTTTCATACTTCTAATCATCCTTGTTGCCTTCTCTGTATCTTTCTGATTGGAGAGAGAGGAGAGAAAACTGAACAAAAAGTATATACAGTGTTCAAGACAAGCTCACGCTGTGAAATTACAGAGAGGTGTAGCAATATTTTCTGTTTTGAGATGACTGTTTCTTAGAGCTGCTTCTCTACAGTTATCTACTTTTTATAACTTGAAGATATAATTCCTGAGTGAAGGTTGTGTATGTTAAATTAGGGTTTATATATATAGCTAGAGCTGAAGTTATTTTTCCCCACAAACATCACTTAACATTTATTTCCATTTCATTTCACTTGTTTTTTTTATTAACAAGGATTATGTTCTTCAACTCTTCTCAGCGGGTCCTCATTCTTCTTGTCCTGAATAAATTTGTAATACTAGCAAACTTTATTATCTCTCTTTCTACCCATCTTTCTACTTCATTTTCCACTATGTTTAAGAGCACAGATCTAGCACACACTTTTATAGTTCTCTGCTAGTACCCTCTATCAACTGAGAAAGCAGACTGTATAAACTTATTTTGTCTCCAACTTTTCAGCAATTATCCATCTATTCCAAGACTTTCCCTGCTACTCAGTGGCAGCATAGTCTATTTTACAGAAGCATTCTAAAAAGGGCAAGTACCATTGTAAAAAGCCTTTTGGCATTGTAAGACAATTTTGGCAGCTGGACTGCTCTTGTCTGTGTGGTTGCTGACTCCTCCCATGAATTGTATGCAAAATTTTAGATGTGGCTTTTCTTTACAAAAGCAACACTAATTCTGCCCCAACAGATCATATTTGTTCCATGCCTACTAATACTTTTCTTCTATTCTGTTTGTAATTGCCCAGTTCAAATGAGAAACAATAGATTCATTGATCCTCCTTGGAATTTTTTTTTTGAACAGCAACATATATGTAAATTCCATTCATTGGGTAGCAAAGCAGTTTAAAAAAAGGTTGCACACTGTAGTAAAGAATCTAGCAACTTCACACCTAAATTACTCTAAAGTTCTAAAGTTCTTAATTTCAGAAATGCTAAGTTATCTTTTATTCTTAACTTTGCGATTTTGTTCCATGAACTCCTTTGTTGGAACAGATGCTTTGATGTCAGAAACTGTTTTCCAAGGGCTTGGTACCAAGTTTCTCCACAGTTAACACAGATGCTAAAAGTAGTTTCATCTTTATTTTTCCTATATTTTTTTCACATACCCTGATTATCTAATATCTCTACAAACTCTTATTTACTACTAGCAAGCTTCTTGTTCTTTATATGTGTAAAAAATATCCTTTTATATCTTTTGCAAGTTTGTCTTAAATTCATATTATTTCCAGTTTATTCCTTTTTAGAAGTCTCTTCATTCTGCTGTAGTTCCCTTTTTTCAAACTTAATGGGTTTTTTTGCTTTGTTTTCTGTCAGTGATTTCGAAATTAGGTACATTATAGCTACTGTCATTCTAAGCTTTCTGTGTTGATTGCAAAACAAGACTAAGCAGTTAAAGCCTGCTATATTTCTGCTTGCAATAATATTTATATTAACACCTTTTATTTTAACGTAGGAGGATATTAAAGGAACTCCTGATATACCTAGTAAAGAGCATGCTCATAGTAAGGCAGTAGTGGGAGATCATGGTACAAGGCTATTAGGACAGCATACTGGAATTTAAAATTGTTCTTGGTCATTCCAAAGATAAAGAGTGACAGTAGCCAAGAACTAGCATGACTCTGTGCAAGTAACCTTCACATCAGCTGAAGTGGCAGTGGGACAAGGTCCCATGCACATTGCTGAGCTGAGGACCATTGTCAGCATCAGTTTTCAGTTCTCTGGCCCAGGGATGAACAGATGATTGCTCCCAGAGCAACCACTTGGATGTTGCCTCACATGACAACACATTCAGCGCTTTCCCAGAGCTCCACTTGGTCTTGCTACCCTATCCTGGGGCAGTCAGGTCACTGTGGTGGTGCAGAGCAGTGACAGGCAGAGGCCCTGTACAGAGCTGCTTGCTGAGGTGGGGGGTTGAACACAGTACAGAAAATATGGCTACTAAAGAGAAATAAAGAACATGTTAGGGCTGCAGCTCTTGTCTTGAGCCTTTCATGAGCATGGCCAATCTGCGGTCCAGACGTCACGATGATCCTCCAGCCTAGAAGAATCTGTATATGGCCTCTCAGCCCCACAGATGGGACAATGAATGACCTCTCCAGATTAAACTGTGAGAAAAAGGCCAAAATATTGAACCAAATACAGCAGGCAACACTGACTATAAAGAGGAAATTTGGATTACACTGGCAAAACTAATGTTACATGGGTCAGAGATGGCCATTGACTTTTATTGAGAAAGGTTAAAAAAACCTAAGGGGTGCTACAGTATGGTTAGTACCTGACAGGGTGTTAAATTTTACTCACCTTAGAGGTAAACCAGAATTTGGACACATATGTTTGCCTGTAGTGATAGCATTCAATGTTCACAGCTACAGTGTCACTCTGTATTTAGGAGGACTGCCAAGAGAAGTTTAGAAGTTAGTCAGTCATGGAGCAGGTTTAACATTTGTTTTACAATTTGAAGAATCGCAGCCAGATCTGCAACAGAGGGCTCTCGATGACTCATCCTTGTGGCTGTTACCTGCATCATTTGCAGTCTCAATCAGCTGTTAATGCTTCTCCTGTAAGATTATAAAATAATTGCAAGTAGCTCAGATTAGGAGGTGTAAATGTCACTTAAAGCTCATTTCTGTTTCATGTTCTATCCAGCATTCTCTGTAGGCAGCAGATGAGCATCTACAGAAAAACAGGATCCTAGAAACAAACAATAATAACAAGACCTAATCAGAGTGTAATAATCTTTTGAATTGCACTTATGTTGGAAGGTAATCACTGATATTCACACGAAGCTGAATAAGTAGCATTTCATATGGACTTCATAGTTACGGAAAGAAAATAAAGAATTTGATTACCTAAAGAGCATCAGGAACAAAATATGAAGAAAACACAGCTCTGAAGTTTTAGCACTGGCTATCAGAAGAGCTGTATTTTCTCCATTATGGCATAAAATCTGGTGCAGTCCTAAGCAAATTTTGTGTCAGTCCTTTACAAACACTGTGCTTGAACACATTTTTCAGTTGCAATATTGCAGCAATGGGGTGTCCACTGGGTCAACAGTGTAGAGACAAGCCTATTTGAAAACAGGTATCTAGGAATTTTAGCTGGTGGAAACTTATTAGGGAGTTATAAGCACCAGCCTGATTAGATGCCACACGAGGGATTGCCAGGATAGGTTTCATGAATCAAAGGGTCCTGAAAGACACCACCAAGGTAAGGAGTTGGCACCCCATGTCTCTTGTTCCAGTGGCAGCAAGGCTTGCTATCCACAGGAGAGCTGCTTTTGCCACAGCCTCCATATGTCAGCATGTGCCTTGAGAGGGCTTTCAGCACAGACATGCACTTAGACACCTGCATCTGGGGGTATTACACTCTATCCTACAGTGCCTCACCTCTTGTGGTTTTAAAATACAGCAATAATAGCTGCTTCACCAGTGAGTGCAAAAATAAACTTACTGTTTATGTGAGGCACTTGAAGAAAGGGTGTTGTTGAGTAAGAATTACCTTTTTTATTTCTTCATCAAAGATGTCATCACTAGAAAAATTTCTTCACAAAATTGAGATACCTGAAAAAAGTTGGACTTAAATAGCAGAAAATACAACACTAATTCCAGATATAAAAGACTAGCATTTTTCACAAAATAAATAGAGAAAGAAAGATTTCAAACCTCTGTTTTTTTTTTTTTCCATACACTAAAACAATATATATACATTACACAGATGTGTGGGCGTAATGCACATGTCCTAGCCACTTGAAAGCTTTTTATCTCCTTAAAAAAATATGTCTGCAACATGATACTGAATGTATACATTTTGTACAGGTTTATTTATTTTTTTGATTAAGATAAAAAAAAAGTGCTTTGAGGCCTAAAATGTAAAATTAAATATCTGAAAGGAAAATGTATCCAGTATATTATTTATACATTTATCATACTCCATCACATAATCTTTGCATTCATAAATATGGTAATCAAGGGCTGTGGACTTTAAAATCAACCATATAGCAGAATGTCAAAAGTAGTATTTTAGTGGTTCATGATAACAACCATAGTGTGTTATGAAATTCTTTATATACACAAATATGATCTTTACAATGGCCTCTATCAGCTTAAAAATGGACAATATCATGAAACTAGTTAAAGCCAAGGTGAACTGTGGCACCATATCCAAATGCAGAAAAAGACAATCACATTTTTCGACATTTCTACTGCTGATGGCATTGAAATGTCAGCAAAGCTCAAAGCAAAAGTACACAATAAATTTGATATTACACCACATGTTTGATTAAGCCCAAGGGTGAAATTGTAACCTGCAATTTTATTCTGAGTCAGTAGATTTCTGACACATTTTGATTTTTAACAAAGGGAAGCTCAGTCTTAAGGCTTCACAGAATTCAGCAGGACTGTCATTGTTTTATTCAGACTCTGCTAGAAATTGGTCTCTACAAGCCCAGTGGACAAAAGTACATTAATAAATTTTATTTTTGTAAAAACTGTTTCCACGGAATTGTTTCAAATAGCAAGGCTGTGACTATACTCAAAATGCAGACTATTAATTAATGGCACATGTGTGGAGAAGCAACAATAATATTTTGTGATGAAAATTAAACTATTTTCTATTTCAGGTTTTTTAATACTTCAAAAAGAGTTTTATACATGTACCTGAAGTAGTTCACATTTAAAATGTAGGAGTGTTGAATGAAAACATCAAAGAATTTCTGAAAATACATGTTTATTTTTAAAAATTCATTTATTCTCATTAATATATAGGATAATTCCAATAACCTTTCAAAATCCCAACTCTGCCTCACAAGGAAGACATGGAGAAATTGTATCAGTTATTGTGACAGGTCTTGAAGAAGAAACACTTGACTACAGATAAAAGAAGTACAAATGATGAAATCCACTCTGGTTTATGACCATGGAGCATGGTAATTAACTCGCACGTATTCAAAGACTTTTTAAGAAAGACCCTATTCAAAAGCCACGTGTTGGTTTTGTTGTTTCCTAATTTTTATCACATTGCTGGATGGCTCAGAAGTGATGCTGTCAAAGCGACAGTCAAGGACCGAAGTAATTGGAACTGCTGGCTGAAAAGACAAGCTCCATACAGGAATTTCCTGCCACTCCAGTGACTGTGACAGAAAAGCTCTGAAAGTGCCAGTAGAGATTTAGAATGATGAATAGCTGCTACGGTTAGTGAGAAATCTTGGAAGTTCAGTTTTGTTTTATTTGCTGAAATATTACCAAAGAAGGCTTGAAGTCTGTGACTTGTAAAATGTGACTCAAGAATGACCTCTGGCAGTTGGGGCCCCTGTGGATGTTATGCTTCTATTTATCTGTGAGAATTGTCGGGTCCTTTGTCTCATTTCTCAAAATAAAAGCACAACCTTTGTACCAATGTTTGTCATTATTTATACACTACAAGGTCTTCCTTTATTTTGAGACCTCCTAGTTTTCCTGACACTATCTTTTTGGTCTGTTTTTTCCACCATTTGTGATAATTATCCTTGTGTGCCATTCTCCAATCTTCAGCGATAAATTCACAAGGCTATGTCCACCTAATTGCCTTCAAAGTAAGTTGTTGCAATGTTGAATCTAATTACAGTGCTGCTCTGTGGAATCTGTAACCCTGTGACAGACACGTGGGCTTTGGCTATCTTGAAGCTCCTAAAGAAATAGGCTTGTGAGAATAGTAACCATGGAAAGCAGGGAAATGACACAAAGGAGGAAATTCAAAAGGGTATCTATCAGCACTCCCAGGCAAGGGAGCCACCTATCTCCTGGCTGTACATCGATTGCCTTTTTTTCCTCCTGAGGTTCTCAGATGTGAACTCCCTTCAGGTTGAGGTGCTTAACACAGGTTAATGCCCATGACCACAGCAGAGAGACAGCGGTAGTAAGTTAGTAAGTGTAAATAATGCAACAAACCGAATTAGAGCATTCAGCTGCACAAGACCCACACTCACATCCTTCCTCTGAGGTAGGAACTCTTCAGTTTCTCAGGTCTTTGGAGAGCATTCCCCAGACAGAGTTAGAGCAACTGAGAACTAAAACAATGTCTTTAGAGGTCTTTTTCATGAAGGAATTATATGGTAAGTGCAATTCAAGTTTATCAACACATAAGAATCAAAAAGATGAATTTGTGAAATCTGGTGTTTAACCATTGTTTGGTTGTGATATACAGAAATGTATGTCAAGTACTTTATACACATCATCTGGAATGTACACAAAAGCAGTAGAGTGATAACTTTAAAGAGCTACCCAAAAATATTAGTCATCTGCAAGTTATTTGAAATGAACAGGCCTTGGCATGATTTCACCCAAGTGGATCCAATTGCAGAAACAGGGCCTGAACACTTACCTGAAGAGCATCTTCCACCAGCATTAAAGCTTAAGTCTGGTGAAAACTCCATTGGTACTAAAAAGTTTCTCCTAGGCACTCTTAAGACATAAATCCAGCACATAGAATAAGTGCTAAAACAATTTTGGTTTGTATATGATTTTTCAAAAATGCTACAAAATGAAGCAGACAAAATGAAAGCATTAATCTCAAAAGCCTAAGACCACATCCTTTTGCTTCCAGGCATAAGTATAAACATGCAAGCTAAAAGAAAATAATTTCTTGCTGAATGAAACCACTTTCATAGAGGCTAGATGTAAACTAATTCATTCTCTTCTCAAGTCTCTTAAAAAAAAGAGAAATAAACTAATTTGAGGGAATGGGAAAGAAGAAGTCCAGCAAACCTAATATAAAAAGACAGAAATATATTACATGGAAAATGTAAAATTATTGGTATAGGTGAACATAAAAATATTCTGTAACTTCTTTCTAGATGATTACTGTAGATGAACTTCCAAAGGGAAACACTTCTTTGAAGTTATACATGGAAACATTTACAGTTGATAATTTCACATATGTAGGCTCTCTCTTTCTCTCTCAATTGTAAAATATATCCTGCAAATCCTGCAAAAATATAAATTTTCCCCAAAATCATAATGAAATGAATTTTCAGGCCTCTAAGATATTTTTCATCTTTTTTTTCTTTTGTCTTGTGCTGTCCATATATCATTCCTTTTCCTATACAGCTTCTCTTTTCCAATTCTGTTTCTAAGTATTTGGCTCTATTCCTGTTTCATTGTAACAATAAACTTCTAAAGGATTACAGTAGGTCTCTAAAGGTATTTACCCAATCAGGAATAAAAAAACTATGAATTTGTTATCTATTTTATTTCTTTGATGATTAAAAAGAAATCCTTTCTAAATTTAGGACACAATATCTATTGAGAAGATGTA
Organism: Molothrus aeneus; assembly: GCF_037042795.1. Lineage (NCBI taxonomy): Eukaryota > Metazoa > Chordata > Aves > Passeriformes > Icteridae > Molothrus > Molothrus aeneus. The sequence goes on along the minus strand of NC_089650.1, from coordinate 45,017,137 downwards.
ATTGAAGAGTTGGCATAACAGTACTTTCAGAACACTTTCATTATGGCAGTGCTCAACTACTTACCTTGCTGAAACAGCAGAAAAAGAGATGAGAGCAACAGTCATTTCAATACAAGACTCATGCTACTCTTCAAACTACCAGTCATGGTCAGAGAATAACCTCCCAGTTTTATCCTGGAGACCCATGTCCTCACCCATGTTTCCAAACTGACTCTATTTTCTCCTGAGTGTGCTGAAATGGTACAGAACAATCCCTTGCCAATCTTAGAAGAGTTACTGGTAAGATCAAGAAATTTTGAGCTAAGTTCATATTTTCATTTAGTTGACACATATGTGCATATTGTGATATGTCCCATTGCTTAAGCTTAAGCAAACAAAAAAAAGCCATGGTCACCTTAGTCTTTCTTTCTGCTCTCAGCTGTCTGGAGCTGCTTTTTTGTGAGAAAGAGTCACAAAACATTGTGGTACTCTCATAAAGGTAAAGTGTTCTTTGTCCAGTGGAAGAACAATAGACAGTTTTCCATTACATTCATATAATGTCAGTACGTTATTAAAAATGCTCTGAGGCATTCCTGTCCCAGGAGAAGTGCCAATTGAAGGGAATATCATTTATATTGTGCCTATTTAAAATACGTTCAAAGAACATTAAAGTTGAATAGCCAGTGTTTCAGACAGGATTACCTATTAGGGAATACCAGATGAAAGTTTATCTACCCAAATTTTATATCTATCTGTATCATAGAGTCATATACTATGCTGAGTTGAATGGGACCCATCAGGATAATCAAGTCCACCTCCTGGTCCTGTGCAGTACACCCAAAAAGTCACACCATGTGCCTGAGAGTATTGTCCCAATGCTTCTTGAACTCCGGCAGGCTGGTGCTGTGACCACTTTCCTGGGGAGCCCATTCCAGTCACCTTCTGTGTGAAATACCTTTTTCCTAATATCCAAAATAAACTGCCCCGGCACAACTTCAGGCCATTCCCTCAGGTCCAGTCACTGGTCACAAGAGTGAAGAGATCAGTGCTTGTCCCTCCTCTTCCCCTCATGAGGAAGTTACAGACTGCAATGAGGTCTCCCCTCAGTCTCCTCCTCTCCAGGCTGAACAGACCAAGTCACCTCAGCCACTCCTCATACAGCTTCTTCTCAAGAAGAGGCCCTTCCTTTGGCCCTTAACCACCTTGGTTGCCCTCCTCTGGATGCTCTTTAAGAGCTTTATATCTTTCTTTTATTGTAGCACCCAAACCAGCCCTCAGCACTCGAGGTGAGGCTGCCCCAGCTCAGAGCAGAGCAGGACAATCCCCTCCCTTGCCTAGCTAGTGATGCCCCCAGGACAGGGTTGGCCCTCCTGGCTGCCAGGGCACTGCTGACTCAAATTCAACTTGCCATCAACCAGGACCCCAAAGTCCCTTTCTGCAGTGCTGCTTTCCAGTTTCTTGTTCCCCCGTCTGTCCATGCATTCAGCGTTGCCCCATCCCAGGCGCAGAATCCAGCACTTTCCCTTGTTCAAATTCATATCATACAGTCAATGATTGCCCATCTTTCTATTTGGTCAAGATCTCTCTGCAGGACCTCTGTGCCCTTGAGGGAGTTGACAGCTCCTTCCAGTTTAGTTTTGTTCCTTTAGTGTCATTGACTCCTCAATCGTGCATTATTTTCTGCATCACAGTATATCATTTGAACCTAATATGGAGCTTTTAAACCACCAAAAAAACCATCCTAGTACTTGAACAGGTATAAACGCTCCTTGTTGCAAGGCAAGCTATGGAACAAGAATGAAATGCAGTTCAGTTCTCATCCATTCACCAGGAAGAGGTTGATCTGCTGTCTATAGCCTCTATTAGCTAATAAAGCCAGCCACATTGAACAGGCACATTCATTCTGAAGTGCATTGTACTTGCATCTAAGTCATGGCTCTTTAATATTAAGAATAGGTATTTTTCTCTTTCTGCTAGATCCCAATTAGATAGATAAACCTGAAATAAACTTTTTGCTTTTGTAAAACTGCAGGAATCTGAGACAGCTATTATCTCATCTGCATCTTCATGATTTTACCTAGACTATGATCAGATGTGACAGGGGTATCATTGGTAGGATCAGCATATGAAAACTGTTGGCTCAATGCCACGTACTCAAATGTGCTTACTCCTGACATTTCTTGTCCTCTTTGACTGCCAGGACCTTTCAAAAACCTTATCCTATTTTTAAAAGAAAACTAGAGCTTTCAATGTTTATTTGCTTTTCAATTCTCAAAACATTTCTGTTTGTTTGATTTTTCCCGACTTCTCAGAGAAGGGGAAATTCACACCCATTAATAATCTCCCTTTGTGACTTGGAATAGTCTGAGGGACACAAACTTCAGCAGAGGATATAGCTTAACTTTTCAGAGGTTACTAAATAATTTTATGGGTTTTTTCTCTAGATCATCCATATGCTGAAAGAGACACAGCTGTCATTGATTTGGTGATTTTAATAAATGTATATCATCAGATATCATTAGCACTTAATAACTTGATATGTGACAAGCTGCTGACCATAGCTACACCTGTGTCATTTTTGAAAGCAGGTAGTCTTAGCAGATGCCATAGATCTTTATGTTGATGTGTAGATCACACAGCTGAAAACTGAGAAAAGCCCTTAAAATGTTCTACTATATGTTTTCTCTGGTTAAAGTGAAGGGAAATTAAATATTCATACAATTTGAAGCTTCCTAAGAAGGAAATAGGGTTTCCCTTGTGCCAAAGGAAGCAAGCACCTTCTATGAATATTTTGCTTGCCAGAAATATGGAATGAGCACTAGCTGACTTCTTAAATTCCCCCTTTTATTTGATTTCTTACCAGACTGAAGTGAAATGTGAACTGTAGCTTTAAGGCTCAGGCTTAATATGCTCCAGGTGTACTGGAAGCAGTTAATTGCTTCTGAAGGGGACTTAGAGAATATTGTTCCAAGAGCCTGTTATTTCTGAAAAGACACTAAGATCAGGGTTTGCTGCCTCAGTGAGTTCCTATGGTGAAAGTTATTCATGTACAGGAGCTATCTGGCTTGAAAGAGAGAGCTTTTATGGAGAACCTCTTTGTGGAAGGATGAATGCACTGAAGATTCTCTACAGAAGGCTATTTGAATTAGATGCATCTTAAACAGTGTATGTTGAACTAAACCCCTCTGAATTTTATGGAAATGGGCCCAAAGTGGGAAGCCAGGCTTATGATCCTGGCTTCCTTCTTATAGAAGGGGCTAAATTTGGGGTTTACATAAGGCTCCTCTCTAATTCCATTAACAGTGAACTCTAGATGGCTCTTCAAAAGTGGACTGAAATCTCTTGATGTAACTAACATGCTTTTGAGAAAAATAAAATCTTCCACAAGAGTAATTCTGCTGCACCATCATATTCTGACACAGTTTCTCACTTTCTTACACTGTACAACTAAAAATGCATTTGTATTATTTATGGCAATTAATTATAATGAGAAATTCTTGAAAAATACCAACCTTCAGGATCAATTGCTTCCCGTGTAGCTTCAACATTGCCACATCCTTATAACTACCACCATAGTGCAGCCAAGAGATACCACAGTTATGTAGTTATGCTCTTGCAATTTCAAGTGATTATGTTAAAGTGGGGAGGGGTAATACAAAAAAAAGAGCAAAAAAACCCCACAAACAAAAAACATCAACAACAAAACACTTTGGCAAGTGCTTCTCTCCGGGGTCACAGATTTTTTTTGTAAAGGACATTGAATTATGAAACACACATCATGTTTGTTTGTAAAGAGCTGACTTGTGACAGGTTCAATCTGTTGGTATTGAAATTTTCCAAAAATTTAGTTGATATGGGAAATTTTAGAACAGATGTTTCAGGCTTGACAAAATTACAACTAAGGAAAAGAGGCACTTATTTTGGGAATCATGAATCAGTTTTAATGATTGATGAGAGCTCTCTATTTGAGTGTAAACAGGTTTTACACAAATAACTTTTTAAAAATCACCATCTATGTCCAATTTTTTACATCCCATGTACTTATCTTTATTCTGCTGACTTTACTTGTCTGCACTCATCTCCTTGTAATTTCAAGATCTCTAACACTTTCAGAAGACATGAAAATGTCTTTTTCAAATCTAATGTGACTCAAGTACTATAGTATTTGTGTCATTTTCTTCTTATTTAAACTTCCTAAAGAACTTTTCCAGGGAGGAGGTGAAAATTTCCAATGAGATACTAAGTCCATATTTAGCTACATATCAATTTACTATAATAAAAAAAAAAGAAAAGAAAAATCTCACCAGTTTTCTATCGTACCTTAAAGTGCTGTTCCACATCATCATTTGCCTTTCTCAGGACCTAACAAAGCTAAAGATCTGTTTTTTCTGTGTTACCTGTAAACTGGTCTGTTTGGACTGCTTCAGACAGAGGCAACAAATCAGTTGCAATTTCTTCACACTTCTTGTCATGCTAAACTTAAATATAATTAATATAATATAGTAATATAAATGTGTTTCTGTGTTATTACATATATGGCCTTTTTACACCTTTCCTTTGCAGAACTTTTGACACTATTTGAATTTCCATCAAGTTAGAAATCTGTTCATAATTCCAAGAAAGTATGGAAAAACCAAATCTTTTGGTTTTTCTGCCTCTTTTTCTCAGGGATTATTCATTGTTGGCAGGTGATTGGTGGCTGGGATATTTCTAAGTTCAGGCTTCTCATAAGCATTATTAGAGTGTCATTATATATATTTTTAATGTGCATAAATTTCTGGCTATAAACCCCAACCACCTAGCATTGCTGTGTCATGGTGGTTTGTAATACTGTGAAACAATACATTCAACACATTATACTCTTACAACTGTAATAATCCAACAGAAACCCAGGATATTTTTTTGCAAGAGAAGTAACATTTCAATGCTACTTACTATTATTTTTAATTTGTTATTATCATTAAGTATAAATATAGTTGTAGCTTAAGGCCTCGGTATCAAGATTTCAGACACACTTTAGTATAAGTAGTTTAATAAGACGCAGCCTGCTCTCAAATTATATCAAAGTCAAGAATCTGGAACACTTTGGATTTCCAGGAAATTCCTAAAAAGACTTGTTCTTTGTTTATTTAGTTTTACGCCTAGTAAAACTTGAATAGGTTCAAGAAAAGGCAAATGTGCTTGGCAAGGAGTGTGGAATGCCATAGCAAAGAAGCCTTGACACTGTACATGTAATCCCTAGGAGCACTAAATGTGAGGAGAAGGCCTACAATCCCTTTATTCCCTTTCCCCTTAATAAATTAAATTCTAAAAAAATTAACTTGAAAGCCTCACCAATGTACCTTTTTTTTCTCTCTTTTTTTTAATCTTTAAAAAAGAAAGAAAAATTCTTTAGGTGCTTCTTCCTCAACAGAGATAAGGAAGTCACTAACCAATACTATATTAAAAAAAAAAAAAATCTCACCAGTTTTCTATCGTACCTTAAAGTCCTGTTCCACATCATCATTTGCCTTTCTCAGGACCTAACAAAGATAAAAATCTGTTTTTTCTGTGTTACCTGTAAACTGGTCTGTTTGGACTGCTTCAGACAGAGGCAATAAATCAGTTCGAAGAAGTGGTTTGGAGAACACCAAGTACCAGAGGCCGTGCTCGTATAAACAAACTTTACACATCCTTCCAACTGTTTTGGCAATGCATCTCACTGAGATAATATCCTCACAAGTGACTTGATTTCAAATTGTTTAGGGTTGCATAACCAAAAATTTTAAATTCTACCCAAAACCAAATAGAAACCAGAAACCAATTACTTCTGCTTTATTTAACAATTTGATTTAAAGTCTATATTCCAGAGTGACTCCAAAATGCTCCATAGCTGAAATAATGAAAGTATGGCTTTTGGTAACATCTGAAACAAAACAAGAGATGTTGTCATTTTAGAAACTCAACAACATGGACAACTATTCTGGCACTTTTAATTTAAATGACAAGTATTGTGCCCTTTCAGGCGTCCTTATACCTTCACATTATGGCAGTAGGTTGAAGTCTTAGGATGCAGCAGCTCTGTCCTCGTCATAGTATCTCTAAAATTATGCCATCTCAAATTAGTCATGAAGCCATGAATGTGCCACCCAGGAGAATTATTTTTTTTAGATAGTCATCTTGTTCTACTAAGATATTTTAAGCCCTCCAGCAAATTATTCAAAAATCTCATTGCTTTTCCATTCTGCCTAGGCTGTATTTAAATGCAAGTAACTGAACTGAGGCAAAACAGGCTGCCTGGTGGAGTCAGGCTACGACTTCTAGCAACAGCACTGACCAGATGTGTTACAGGAATTTTATAATATAATGTTTGAAATGTATGTTACTATTCAGCCTGCTATGTCAATGCTGGAATCCTGCTGAACAGCATCTGCCTCAATCATGAGGCTTTTTTCTTCATGTCCTGTAGTGGGGATTGGTAAGAAAATGAACACTGTCTGTGATGCTAATGCTATCACACACATAATAAAGGACAGTCTGTTTGCAGAGTTGGATGGGGTAATGGCCTTGGCATAGCACAAGAGGCAGGTTCAGAAAGTGTTTTACAGTGGTAAAATTTGTAATATTAACATTTTCCATCCATGACAGTGACTACTAACACTTTGGGACTCCCTGTGGGTTACCAGGGCAAGTGACTAACAATGAAAATCTTCTGAGTGAGGTGGTACATAGACATTTCTTAGCATTTACTAAGGGTCATCCTATTCTCCTTCCATTCCAGGAAGCACAAAATAAAAATAAAGGCTATCTAATACACATGGAAATTGAAGAGTTATGCTTTCAAACAAACAACAGAAACCTACTTTCTATAATAGAAACCGTATGCTAAAATCCGATGTGTAAAGGCTGACTCACTGCTAAGTATTTTTTTCAGTTTATTGACATAGAAGGTACACTGAAAATATATATCTTCTCTGTTCCAAATGTGGCTGTTGTCCAGTGTACAGGGCTGACTACTAATTGTCTATTCTAATACCAGTTCTGTAGTTATCCAATTAGGTAGAGCTGGGAAACACACCTCAAACTTTCACATCCACATCTGTATGTGACAGACAGAACTTCTGATAGTCAGTGAAGCACACAGAAAGCGGCTGATTAAATTCTTCCATCTGAATTTGTAGGCTGAAAATCTGATCTCAAGTTTCTCCACTCTTTCTAAAATCTGACAGTTCAACATCCACCTCCCCAACTTCCACTGATTCTTAATGTGATTTAGAATGACATGAGGCTGTATTTTTACTGTATGAAATGGGCACTGTAATTTGTTCTAACTGTTAAAGAAGGAAGATTAGTTAGATTTCTGTATTCATTACCACTCAAACTAGGCAAAAAATAAGTGATTTCTACCTGTTTAGACATAGGTAAAATATGTAAGGATTTTTCCTATTAAAAAAAGCATTATAATCAATCTTTACTTTAACAAAATTTAAATTAATAAGCATAATAAATACACATCAGCTTTCCTATGTCTTTTTATGATATTGTGCAACCCTATTTTCTAATTGTTTTTGTTGAGGAAAACTGAGGATTCCTTTAAGAAGATTAATACATGTAATGTGCTTTTAAATGATAAAAAACCCCACAACATTTGAAACATTTTAGAGTAGAAAGCACTTAATAAAATCTATTAGAAGTAGTGAGAAAATATTCAAAAAGTCAATTTGTAAAGCATTTACTTCTATTTCCTATGTGCAAATCATTTTGTATGGACTACAAGGATCAGAGAATGAAGTGTCAGCAAATAACTTCTGAAATACAAGATACCCTTGTAGTTAAATATTTCATTTCTGCATGAGTGGTCGTGAACATCTATGGATTTACCAGCCTTTTGTAGCCTATGTAGCAGGATAATATGAGAATACCTTCTACAAGTGAAATTGAATTTTAAGATATTCAGATAAAGTGGGTCAGAATAGTATGGAATTATCAACAAACTTAAAACACTTCATGTCAATTTTTATTACATTCAGTAGAACAGAGCTCTCAAAAATGATATAATCTAACCTTTTCAATAATAAAAAAAGAATACTCCTTCTTTAAAAATCTGATCTCACAAGTATTTTTCTTTAGGGAAATACAGCTCATCTCAGAAATATCCCTCTCTTCCTTTCACTGTCATTTATCATTGAATTCAACTGAATCTCTTTCACTGAGACTTTATAATTTCATCTTTAATACCCCCCACTAATCTCCCTCATGGTGGCCTTCAGCCAACAAATGTTCTTTACATTACAATACCCTCATTTATTCAATTCCCAAGAAACAGATCTGTGAAAGGGTTAACCATTTGATTGTCAAAAGCTTTGGGTTCTGCTGAGCTACTAAATTTCATGTGCACTTATTACCCAGGTTAGGTTCAAGCCATTGCTGGGCTGGCACAGCGTTTGCCTAACACGGATAGACCCCTGTAGGGAAAACTAGACAATTAGATGATACTCTGCACACCTAGCATTTATTCAGCCTAAGCCATAGTGGTATAAACTCAAAGGTAAACCATCTTTCCTTGATTACTCACTGGGAGTGCAGTTCCACGAGAAAGGGTTGCAACTAAATCTAAATTAGAGGAATGAAATTAGTTTACCAGCTCACAGCTCCTGCTGCCCCTCCATGCAATACCAGGATGACATTCTACTTTTTTTCTAAAAGGGGGTGGGGAGAAATCATTTCCATCCTAAATGAATGATATTAAAATACTCATTTTTCACTATTCAATCAAAAGGAAATTACCTACCAAACAAGCAAATGAAATATCACAGGGTCTGAAGTGACAACAGCTATGTATTTGTCTCCTGTTAGCCTTCCTATTTGCAGTATGCTTATCTAAAAATTATTACGTGAAAATTAGTCTTTCTACCAAGTGACCTGCATTTCATATGAATAATTAAGCATACTTTGAAACAGGTACATGAGTATAAGTTTACTATGTCCCAGGAGAATGTTCTTGCTTCCTATCCCTTTAACCTTTCTCCTAGTCCACATTTAGTTATTTAATGCAATATTTAATAGCCTTAACAGGAAATATTGAGGAGACTCTGCCTTCTTTTCAAGATGCCTGATGGTAAAAACATTAGACACACTAGATATGGAAGATTTGGCTTCAGATTCCTGTTTCAAATTATACAATTTGCAGCATCTTAAGGAGGTCTTGCTCTGTATATTGAGACTCGTGCCAAGTCAGTGTCTCGTTCCAGATATTTTCTGTTACAATGCCCGAGTACAATGCCTCCTGTAAGGTCTGAGAACAATTATGAAGTTTGATCCTGTGTCTTGGACTCAAGATAGAGAATTGTGTTAGAGTATAGAGAGGTGCTGTGTCTGGACTCAGGAGTATCAACATCCCTGCCTGCTCACCATCTGAAACAGGTACTCACACAGCTAACAAACAGCTACCTGAGCCAAGGATCCACAGTGCAAAATATTTCTGTATGAAGTGGATTCAAGTAGGCAGGTGCCTCTCTCTCCATATGTCTTTCAGCCAGAGCAGATCTCCATAAATGGCTACCCACAGCCAAACAAAAACTATGGATGTTAACTTTTATTTTCCTGAAGAAATAGTCTGAGAAATAAGGGATTCTTAAACCCCCTTGCAAAGTCTATTAACTGAGTTTCTGATGATCTGATCACTTTGAAATAAGAAAAGAAAAATAAACATCCTGTGGTTTATTTGCCAGTCTATATCATGGTGTTATGAAAACCTGAGTGCACTGATCAATTTTACTGGAAGAGGAGAAATTACCTTATCACTCTTAAACACAAGGGATAGCAAGTTCAGGCATTAAGGCATCTGTGAGAACATGGGCATATCCCACCCACCCCTTCAGCAAAAGTGAAGCAGAGAAAATGGAAGAAAAGGCTGAAACTTCCTTTCTCATACTAAAAGATACTGGTTGCATTCTAGGCATAAAGAAAACTGCTACTTGTGATATCAAATGGCATATAAAGGTTGTTTGATTGCATGGAAGAAGGACTAGCAGCTTTTCCAATTTTAAAAATGGTCCTATTAGACATAAATGAAGAGGTTCTAATCATCATTGGAACAGCTCTTTTTGATTAAGTCAGAGGAATCATTTAAGATATGGGAGGCAATCCACCATGTTCAGATTTGAAGAGAGCATCTAACTGAAATAGCACAAACCAAAATAAAGTGATTAAAATAGTTTTATTTTTCAAATATCCCTTACTTATTAAATGCACACTCATAAAAATATGGCATAATAATAATTTATACTTAGGCCAAGATGGGTAGGAATTATATTTATAATATAGACAGTCAGTTAATTAAGACAGAGAGGAGGAAAATTACCTACTTAAGGTCATACAGAAAGCCAGTGAAAGTAGTAGGAAGAAGCACAGATGTCCTGTTTCTGAAATCTCTGTTATAATCATTAGATAGTAATTCCCAGTCTGGCAAGCAGTAAAATCTTCAAGCATGCTTCATGCCAGTACATATTAAAAAGCTAAACCCAAAGCCAACAGCAAATCATTGCCCACAGCATATTACTTGTTTACTATTTGGCTGATAAATTAAGCCTGTTGGAGACACTGACAAAGGGCCTAAATCTGCTTTTACATGTCCTTTACATAAAGCCAGGTTTTGACCAGTGTGCAAACCTGTCTGCTGACTTGTTAGAGAAAAATAAAAGGCATAAACCAGCTAGCAACGTTCCAGCAGAGGAGGCAGCCACTGCTCTGGTCAGAAAGCACCAGCAGTCACGTTCACCAGCTCATGGGGGATGGCAGCACCCCCAGCTTCAGCTGCAGCACCCACCCCTGCAGCCCCCAGGCAGCACAGGGTCTCTGTTGCTCTACCACAGACAGCACTTGCATATGAAAAACAGGTTACTCAGAGAGATTTTCAAATAGCTGTAAGATAAATTGAAGCAAACCTGATTGACTGCTGCACACTTAAATACTATACCAACCTACATTTTTTTAGCCTGATTCCTTCCCCGTGTTGCAGTGCCATTGCATTAAGATAGCTAAACAAAAATTATAGGCTTTTTTTTACAACTGTTATTTCAAACTTGTTTGTTACAGTCACCACAGAAATATTAACCAAGATTCATTGCAAGTGGACATAGCTAAAAAGATGTAAAAGTGGCTCTCTGTGAAGTTATTCATTGAACATTCTCACTATGTAAAGTGAAGTACCACATCACATCACAGTAACTTTGTTTTCTAGATTGTCATTTCTCCCAGAAATTATGGATACTGGAAGTTTTAGTTCTTTAAGTGACACCAAGGTATAGTTCTTTAGTTATTGCTATTTAATATGAATGCGAGTTATAAATTTTGAGGTTCTGTTTTTTTCTTACTAGAGTATCTGATCAGAAACATCTGATGGAAAAATAATAACCTTAGCAAGAGTACTATATGTCTGGATTTCTCTAGCCTTGATGATATTCCTACTATAAATTTTTCTTGGGCTGGATTCATCCTTCTTCATCCAGCATTCCAAAGATCTGGTAGCATCAGAAAGGTCGAGAGGTTTTGGAGAGTACAAACATCCTGATGCAATCACATCCACATTCAGAGAAGAATAAATCACACCTATTGCAGGTAAGATAACCTGGATCTGTATTCCCATGTGGAAAACAATTCCCCTGAAAACTTATGCCTAAGTGTACAAACAATGTTACAATTGCAGCTCTGAAAAGCAGATGATCTGGGGTATTTTTCCTCATATGAGAGACATATTCCTTGTTTGTCTCTGGGAGTTTGCCTACATTACCTTGCCAATGTGCCTTTAAACCTGCAGAAAGACTCATTTAGCCCCTAAGTTTATTCACAGAATCACAGAAAATTCTGAGCTGGAAGGACCACAAGGATCATCAAGTCCAACTCTTAAGTGAATGGCCCATAACCATCAAACCCACAATCCTGGCATGATTAGCACCATGCTCTGACCAACTGAGATCATCTCCAATATCTGACACTGTAGATACAGGTGGTCATCAGCCAAAAAGTGGTAATAGGCTGCCCACATGATATGAATGACACTAGCATAGGAAGAAACTAGTAACAAATATTTGCATAGTCATGTAGTGATTCTTTCTTTTAAGATAAATGAAATATAAATCATTCCTGGTTTCTGAGACTCCCTTTTCCTTTGTCAATAGAAGTTTTTCATGAGATGAAAGGCAGTGATAATGAAGAACCCTGGGAGAAATGTATTTGTCCCTTATACTGGTTCTTCCCACCCATATTAACAGAATATTAAGAAGTAATTGAAATTATGTAAATGAAAGTGGACTTCCGGTTCCCTGAGAATAAGCTTCACACTAACAGAAGCTTTTTCTCCTCTTTTACATGGAAAATTATACATTTACCTATCTATACTACTGCAGTTACTTGAGAAGTGTCTTTTATAAATTCCTGATGTTTTGATAAGTGAATGTTACAGATGAAGTTAACTCTCTTCATACATTTTAAATTGTCTATATTTGGAGTTCATTCTGTTCTCATGTATGAGGAACTATTTAAAAATGCCTACAGCACGGAAACTGTCACTGAAAAGATACCATCAAGTGGAGGATGAATGCTGTCAATGCTTCCAAAACTAATCAGTCATTAGGTTTAATATTAGAGTGTACACATACACTACAAGAATGGTGTGGGGAGGGAAAGATAGAAAATATAGATTTTTTCACTGAATTTCTACCTGTATAACTTACAAAGACAGAAAATCATGTCTGAAAAGGACTGAAAACATGACAGAAGTGCACAAAAATACCATGGTGTGAAAGTCCAAGTTTCAGTTACCTATCTGTGTATCTAATTCTAGTACTCCCTTTCTCTCCCTCTCCATATATTTGCATTTAAATATATATATATTTATTTATTTTAAATATACATGTGTATATATATATAGTCTAGGCTTTCATATATTAAAATATATGTCCTGGAGATTTACTTTCAGGCACCTGAACTATGCAATATAATAATATGTTAGACATAAAAATACTCATACTGGGACCAGAGCAAGTGTTTCCAGAGGAGTAAAACTATTCATTAATTGCTGGAGATAGATAAAGGATTTGGTAAGTCAGACACAGAAAGAAACTGTTTACAAGATCTCCAAGGAGCAGTCTGTGCCTGTTAGAAGCACAGAATTTACATTTTGGAAGGTTAGATACCTTCAATATTCCAATAAATAAATGTTCCTGTATTATTTTCAAATGAGTCCTGGGTTGACCTAATTAGCATAGAAATGCTTACACTTCCTTTACCTTCAAGGTAATTAATCTAAACTTATTTTTATTGCACTGAAATGAACACTAATTTATCATTTTCCTGTTTACAGTACTGGGCTATTTACAGCCAAACGTGCACCACACAAAAATATAGCAAAGACTTAACCTGCTCAAAACTTCTGTACTCAAAGCAACCTGTCAACATAGTCCCTGTCATGAGATTTTTAGCTTGCTTTCAGCAAATACAATCAGCTTTTTAAGCTCCCTTTTAACACTGGAGAGTTGATAGAATTTTGGCCCAGTTGGGTAAAGGAGCTGAATCAGGAGCAGAACTCTTATCCTTTGGTGTCCAAGAGAGCCCAAGTGGTGACTCCTGCTGCATCTGAGGAACAGCCTTGGTCACAGCTTTGTGATTATGACCAGCATTCACTGTGGTGAATTGAAGTACAAATGACACCACTTTCAGAATCATTTCAACCATCTGCAGGCCTCACTGGCAAATCCAGGCTCACTGAGACCCCCAGGACTGCTGTATGTTCAGAGCCTGTCTTCTAGGAAGAGGCTGCCTGACCAGTTTGTTTTGAGACCTTGCCTGTCATGGCCACAGTTTTCTGGAGCATATTATTAAAGTCATCAACAGGAGTAACAGAGTTTTAGATACAAGGTGGCAAAAAGATTAGGCCAAGTGCATGGGCCTCTGGGACATTGCAGCATTATGCTTGTATGACATGTGACAAAATGGCTCCACCCATTTTCTTGATGTACTCAGACATACAATAATAGTAGCTGACAATAGCAATGTAAGTATTGTAGGGACAATGATAAAGAATTTAGGGCCTGGCACTAAGACTTCCCAACACATATGCCATGCTTCTAATTCTGCCTTTGCATGTTAGCAAGAAGATCTCACGGCCCCCTCAAGCCTCAGACAGAGCCAGGTTCAACAGGGCAAGAGGAACCTGAGCTCAGAGCAGCTCTGCCAGCAGCAGCCCTACTGCTGTCCCTGCTGGTTCCTGTTCCCTGACACAACCAGGCAGGATGGAGCTAGGGACCCCATCAGAGCTGGCAGGAAGTGACACCAGGGGTGCAGTCAGCAGTGCTGCCATTGCCCCATGGTGGAACCACTTTGCTGCTCCAGCAGCCTGCCTGAGGACCTCCCTGCACTGCTCGTGCATGTAAGCTTCATTCCTCTGGTCCAAAAGACTGTGCAGGAAGGTGAGGGTTAAGTGGAAGGCACAGCTCTGGACACAGCTTCCAACATGAAATTTTTGCTGCTCAGTGCAAGGCTGCCCCTGCATTTGAAAAAACCCCATAAACTTCCTCGGCAGACAGGCACGAAAACACAGCCAGTGTGTATGTGTGTAAACACAGATGAAGTAGCTTTGACATTCAGAGTTCCTTAATTCAGGGGAGCCCTTGCTTGCAGTCATTTCGAGTGCCAAAAGCCACCCCTGATAACTCCATTTACTTACCATTTAGTAAATATATATTTCAGTCACTGAAAGATGTTCAAATGCCGGAAACTGGAAAGAAGTATCAGACATTTTTATAAGTACAGTGACTGATTCCATGATTTATTCATGAGGTTATAAGGTACTGTTGGGTTTAGCAATCACTCCATAAATAGGGCAATAAAAGCACAGACCAACACCTTTCACTTACCCTAGTAAGTAACTTCATGGTCAGATTTATATGGTATACTGAGCAGAAAGCCATTTTATATCAGATAATGAAAATATTTAGAAAACCTCTAGAGCAATAAGGACTATAGAACTCCTAAAACTGTAATTGTTTGAAGCCATTATTAGTAATGAAAATATTTTAAAATTATGGAAGTTTCCTCATAAATAGTGTGCTACACCAAAAAAACCTCAGGTTGCTAAGTAAAGCAATTTTGAATTGCATAAAAGAGAGGGGACACTTTTTTCAGCTTTCTCTACGGCTTAACAATAGCTATATGTATTACAATATCCCTGTGGTCATAAATATTGCTTTATAAGCAGAGCAGTTATCATTTGGACTTTATATAATTCAAAATCAGAAAAAAACCTCCTTAGAATAAGTTTTAAAAAATATAATTGTGTAAGGGTCACCAAATGCAACCACTCATTCACTGCAATACTTAACATCTCAGCTCTAAAAAATTTAAAGACAAATGATAATGTTCATTATTTAAAAAAAGAATAAATTATTTGAGTTCACTTCCAAGTTGGGCCTATTTTAAGCTAGTACATTTATTCAACATATTGGGGAAATATCTTTTCTCCGAGATGAAATCTGGATCAAAATTTTTCCTCCTCCACATGTAAAAAGTAACAGCAGACATGAGAGGTGTGATTCTGATTTTGAGACATTTGTGTGAACTCTGCTTGATCAACAGCTGAGGCATCTCCAAGGAAAACCTGGATTGACAGTAAAAGTTTCATTGGCTAATATAATCCCACCAAACTGATTGAAATAATTTGTGCTCGCTACACATTAGAAACCTATAAAAACAAGTTTATCCTCTAGCCAAAAGTACAACAGAAACTCCAGATCTCAAAAAACACAAAAACAATCCCAATAGAAGTCAGAAAAGTATATTAACATGACCAAAATGCTCTTTACTGGAAGCATTGTTCTGAATTTCTGTATTCCAGTCTATTGAAAATATATATTCATCATGTCTACTAAACTTTTCTTAACAGATTCAGCTCAACAACTGTATGTAATATTCATGTCACATAATGGAAGCTGTCCAACATTATTAAAAACAAATACACTTTGTAATAATTTATTTTACCAGTGCATTAGATCACATAGCTTGTTTTTCTTGTGGTATTTCTGTATATTTTTTGAAATGGTTTAATAAAATTAAATTACTTCTAAAGGATGAGTACATGGCATTAAATTTTTTGGTAGATTCACCAGAAGATATGTTAATGACTGCAAATCCCATGTAGATGGTGTGGTTCATTTAAGGCCAGGCAACCAAACAGCTAGGTCTGGTAATTCCCACCAGGTAAGTCATCCCAGCCCTCACAAGTTTTGGCTTCCCAAGGACCACTGAACTGGCTTTTAAATACAGGATGGAAATACTTAGTCTACATCTACTTACTTTATTTTGTGGGGATGAAAGCAGTGATCCCATCTGCATTTAAAGCAATGATAGTAGCATGATAACAGCCCCAGCTATCTCACACTGTCTATGACTGAGGAGCAGCAGCCTTCCCCTGAGAACACTGGCTTGGCTAGGTGGAGCCAGCTAGGACTGAAATTGCAATTAGCCAAACTAGTTTAGTGGGTGTAAAGTACTCTTGGTGACCCATTCCAGTGGGATTCAAGTGCTGAGGGATAATCTTAACAAAAGGACAAAGTGGATGAAAGTTGGTGGTTCTCAAGCTATCACCAAGGATTAGCCTTGTTCGTGGTCATCTTGGGCAGCAAACTCTTGTGAATAAACTCGGCAATTTTTTTTTCTTTTTAAAATGCAGCACTTCAATATCTGTGACAGTTAGAATGGCTCCTTCTCCTATATAAGCAAACCAGCAGTTAAATTTGTGCTCAGCTACTGCCTTCCAAATCTTTCTTCCAGCAATAATAAGAAATTTTTTGTTCACCAGACACCCTCTTAATTCTCAGACAAATCATTAGCAATGTGAGCTGTTTTACAACAGGTAAAACTAAGGAGGTTACACACGATTAGCCTAAAACCACAAAGACAGCCTCTGTCAGAGCAGAATAGAGAGCTGAATTAAATAAAATAATTATGGGTCCTGCTACCTAACTGCCTTCAGAAGCCAGTCATCTTTATTCCAGGATGATAGAAAGTTACTGTTTACATATTTATATCCTGTATAATATTATGCCAAAAGTAGTTCAGTCAGTTTTTAGGGGCCTGTTTGGAAAATTTTCCACTTTTGTTGGCCGTGGTCGCACTTCCTGTTTTTACGGATGATTTGTTTCTGGAAGGGTCAATGCTACAAAAATACACAAATCCATCAAAATAAACCACAACCAACTAAACCTTTGCTTTTCTCGTAAAACCAAAGCACAATCACCTTACTCTGGAGAAAAAAACTTTAATTTTGTGA
Organism: Molothrus aeneus; assembly: GCF_037042795.1. NCBI lineage: Eukaryota > Metazoa > Chordata > Aves > Passeriformes > Icteridae > Molothrus > Molothrus aeneus. The sequence continues at coordinate 44,999,853 of NC_089650.1, read as the reverse complement.
AACTTCAAGAATTGTTTTCAAACTTGTTCAGTACCTCACAATTTCCTTTGTTTCTCTGCGACAAAGTTTGGCTCTGAACTCACTGGATTGAAGAAAAGATAAGGTTATTATACACAGTGGAAAAGAAACTCACTGCTCTGCACCATCTTTTTCCATCAGTCAAAAAATAACTACAAATAATTTACTTGCAGTATTTACAGCAAGTTATTTTACACAAGGATTTTGCGGAGTAAAATGTATCTCTACTCTATATAGCTGCAGTATGCTTAGCTTCACATAAAGTAATCTACTCCTGTATTATATATATTATCCTGTATGTCAAAGCTGTGTTTTTTAAAAACACTTGGGTTTTCTCTCTGAAATAGATTTAGAAGAGCCAAAGATTTCTTTTCTTGTCTGATCACCTTTCTGATGTTACAATGTCCTCAGTGCACTCACACCTCAGGATTAAAGTGTTCTGCCCGTTTTTTTTTCAACTAACAAAAATCATTATTATTTTGGCTACTTACTAACCTTTTAACTGTTGCCCTAACTACATGTTCACCAGCATCATTCTCATAAAATTTCTGTAAGAATCACGGAAATGCTGAAAAAATTATTTTTACAGCACAGTGGAACTGCTAAGCTTGTGCCTCGTTTTTGATTAATTTCATGCCTGACTCAGTCAGAGATTAGGCCCTGACACAGGTTATAATTAAATATTGAAATCATGAAGTGCAAGAATGTTTAATTTTTAAAATATGAGTTTTAATTTACCTCATACAGAGAATAGCTCTGGTCACCTGCAGAGATGCATTACACACTACATTGCCTAATGTAGGATGCCTGAATAAGGCTGAGCATACAGTTAAAGTAAACTAATGCAATTTACTGAACAGCAGTCAAATATTTATCCAGTTGATGAAGCAGACTTTATGTGAAACTCAGACAATAATTAAAGAGAAGCCTTGCTTAAAACATGCTTATTCCAGTTTCCACAAATATGTTATACCAAAGCAGCATCTTCCTTTTCTCAAATATTGATGTTCTCCTAACACATTATACAGTGAGCTTGTCCTTGGCATTCTCTTGACTATTTAATGAATACATTTCCTGGCATTTGCCTTATCTTTGTTATGTTGTTCTTTGGAGAGCTAAAACTATTAGTTAGCCCTTGACAGAAAAACATCAGAGCAAGCTAGTAAAAGGTCTTATGGTATCAAAGTTATTAACATGGTATTTGATTAAACCATAGAAAGATGGGGAATAGATACTACAGACTATGTCCCCTGTACTTAGGCTTTCACAGCCTTGAATAGCTTTTCATAGAACTTTCACATTTGTTTTTGTCATTTTATCTGAGCAATAGTCTGTTTAGTCACAGGCAGAATACTAATTCAACAATTATTTTGTAATGCTCTATCATTCCAAATAGAATTGAATATATTATGTACTTCCACTTACTCAGAATAAATATTTTTGCTTTAAGTTTCAATTCTCATAGTAAAAGAAATTTAAAACTTTTATGCCAACAACAGGAAATATGTGTTAAGGAGAGACCTATTTTGCACAATCTAGAACAAAATACAAACTGTTAGAATGCAGACATTTTATAAAAGATAAATGGTCTCAATTTTTAATTTAACACATTGAACTTTGTGTACAACATAATTTACAAGTATTATTAAATCTTCACACTTCAAGGTTTTATTAGAATCAGGAAGCCTGAGTAGTTGTTCTTCAGAAATGCCTAATGATGACCATAAAAATGGAGAAGACAGAGTTTACACCCAATCTGTGTTCCCGAACTAGATGGAAGTATATTTCCAAAATTATCTAATGACCGGTAGTTAGTGAAGCATATATGTTCATCGTCTGTTAAAAGTCATTAGAAGGTCCTCAAATTTTTCAGTAATTTAAAGCTGATGAGATGTCTATGTCCATTGCCTTAAAAATAGACAGTATTTCAAAACACACCCTACAAATTACAGCACACTTCATCCAAACACTACTATTTTTTGCACACATCTGGATAATTCAACATGAAGTGACTGTGTGAGGGTTCTGCTACCCTGAAGTACCATTTTTGTTTTAACAAATTGTTTTTTACTTGATAAAGTCACAGATATAAATATCCTCTCCATTTAAAATGCCAGTGGTGCATTTTTAAGAAATTTTGGTTATTTTATTTAGTTTGGAAGAAAGATGAAGGCAAATTCCAGCACACAAGTTAGTGCACGAGAAAAGCTGTGGAGCAAGAGTCTAACTGGCATAAGCTACCACAGCAGAGCTGTGCCAGTAAACATCAGCTGGGCTTCTGGCCTGGTATTAGAAACTGCATCCAGCCACAATTCATTTTCAGCTGCAGCCTCCAATTCAAACCAGCTGCATCCATAAGCAGCTGAGAGGCTGCCTCACAAACTGGATTATTTCTAGTCTTGAATGTGCAGTATCACCCCAGTCCCTGACATGCTTAGAACCAATATACCCCAATTACAACTTTAAGTACAAGGCTGCAGTTCCTACATGTCCTAGGGTCAGAAAAATGTATTGGATGCCTACATGTCCAAGTTCTGTAAAGTCAGAAGATTAACATTTATTAGCCATAGGACATCTCAGCAACCACATTGAGCTGCCTAAGATTTGGTATTGTATTCTGATGTTCTCTGCACTATTGAAGTCATTGCTCAAAGCATGTAGGAAAATGACAAATCAAAAACTCTTAACTGCTCTCTACTCATCAATAAACTCATTGGGGGATTAACACCCAGTATGTTTTGTAGGGTAAGGCAAATATCTAGCCTAACTTGTTTCTTCTCATCTAATGGGTGAGGTTGTTGTCAGTCCATCTTTCTGCCTACCTATTCCCTGATGACTGAGACACTGAGAAAAGGCAGCTGGTTTAATCTTAAATCAGAGATGAACAAACTCAGTCCTATTTACCAAATGCTTTACTGTTCATACCATTCCATAAAGAACCTCCTTGATAACAAAGGGTCAACGCAGGTGAAGAACTGAAGCACCAGAAGCACAAAGTCACTAAACCTGTCATACTGTATCTTGCAGTGGTTTTAAAAATCTTTTGTTCTAGTTGATTTTTATAAGACCTTCAGATTTGTCACATTATGAGTTAAGGTTGAATTGGACCCTCAGATTTCCAGGATTAGTTGAGTGAGTGCCCAATTAGGCAGTAAAAGTATTTATTAAAGTTTAAAATATAGAAGTAAATTTGTAACTGTTTTGGATGCAGTATTTTCTAAGTAAACATGTTTGAACCCTTTTAAATACTTTTCAGTATGGTTGAGTTTGCATTCTTCTTCCCAAAAAGTTTCAGAGCTAATAAAAATAATTATTATGTATCACCAAAGAGATGAAACCTTGACCTTTTAGATGGAAGAAAAGCAGGGGCAGGTTATAGGACATCTGCCATTTTTTTCAGTCACTTAAGTTTGTCCCCAAACATTCTTGACTATCTATAAACTCTGTATCCTGTTCACAGTCAACTCTGTGCTGATTCACGTTGAATGATTTTACACTGATTTTCTTTTTTTCTGTTCAACTATTTTCCTTTGAAATCCCCCTTTTAAGACAGTAAAACATTTTCAAGGACACAGGACTTTTATGACCCATTTGTCTTCCAAAGCCACTGAGAACAGTCTAGTTCCTACCTCTCTATCTATTACACATAGGTAATCCCAGGAAATCACACAGTAGCTGATCAAGCCACAAAACTTCCAATCTACATTTCTTTGTACTATAAATACAGAGTGTTTCCCATGACCATACAAAAACTCACACTGCTGCTCCCAAATTTACTGACACCGCAAAACATGCAATTTTTTCTGGCAGGAAATATGCAATACATGTAGGTACCTTAGGTGAAACTATCCAAAGATTCTTGTCTTTAAAACTTGCATTTTTTACACTTTTATACCTCCTTTGTGTATATACCTCTGATTTACTTTCCTGCTATTTATACCTATTTACTCCATAGATTTGAATGAGTGCATTTTGTGTAAAAGTATCTCATGCTTTGCCAACTTCCACATAATTTTGACTATAATCCTCGCCATTTGTTTATCAAGATATGAGACTTTATGGCAGGGAAGCTGTCACAAGATTGATTCTGTGTTGTCAAAAAGAGAAAAAAAATAATGCTTGAAGTGTTTAATACTGTGGCCCTTAATTACAAGACTAATTGTACTTAATAGATCGACTCATGGGGGCTGTAGAAGTGGGTTTGAACAGATTATGTATTACCCCCTAGAAACCTGTACTTGCTTGGCAGACACCCACTAAGAGCAAGGCTGATTCACGTGCCATAGCAGATGCCACTAATACAGAGGGCTGTGAGTTTAGCCTGCCAGAAAGAATTCATTTTCACATTTAACCATTCACTGCAGCAAGATACATGGGTACACACTGGCTTGTGACTGTTACAGCCCCATGCTATTTTACAGTGCATAGAACCTGTAATGGAAGAAATCATTCCACAATAAAAATTATTTAAGATGGCCTTACTTAGTCTGTATGCATCACAGGACTTCAAATTATTTTACATGCTGCATAATGACCAGCTATTGATGTTCTCCACTCAGGCTTACCACATGAATGGAAAACTTCACCTATGCTTGAAGAAGGTTCATCGTGCCACCATGTAGAGTGTCTTGCTTTGGAGGCTACAACTAAAGCTTAAATACCAGCTAATGGCTATTCAGACTATTTCCAGTGTTCTTACAAGTATTCCTTTGTACTTCTAGATATGTCATACACACCTATTGTGTGTCTGTATGTATAGAAATCCATACATGTAAGTTCTAGGGGTTGGATCACATAAGCGTAGTGTAAATACTTTAACTGTCACCTCAGAAGTAGAATGCTTCTCATAATTACAATGAACCATCATCTCTATTTTCCAATGAGTAAAATGTTAAATAAATAAAGCTTTAGAAGGCTTCAGATTTCCTTAAATGACTGATTTTTGTTTCATGAGAAATGTGGTCCTTAAAAAAAAGTTCCATTCATAGTAGTCTAATTTGGAGGGTATCTTTTTGATAAATCAATTAGTTAAGTTAGTTTCCCATCTCTATATGTACACATGTGTAAAAATAACGCCAAATTCTGTTTGAACTTGTAAGATGACAATTGCTCACAGAACTATAACCTTACTTATGCAAATCAAAAGAGTTCATGGTAAGCCTGACATTTGCAGAATTAATGAACTAAATAATTAAGTGACCTGGTAAGTGATTTGGTAAACCAGAACTATTAATCTTTTAATGAATTCTTTACTATCACTTAAATAATAAATTTTTGCATAACTTTAAAGAATTACAGTAAAGAAACATTAGAATATAAAATCCATTATGTAAAGGAAGGTTGCTTTTATAAATCTGTCATTATGTCTCATTTTATTGAATTCATTTCTATTCAAGATTTAGAAAAGTGGCAATTCCTGCACTGGTGACTAACAGTCCCAAACATTTCAGTGGTAAGATTTTTTCTTGCTAAGACAAGTCTGGGATCATTTACTGCTTCAGACAAACCGCTGCCTAAAGTGAGTAATTAGCATACAACTGTAATTTAAGAAATCCCCTATTTGATGGTGTGCATCACATGTTTCAGATTTTCAAAGCACTAGTAAGTTAACCAGGCACAGTAAATGATGTTTCTGAACCAGTTCCTCTTAGGGATATTTTTTCCTTTCTACATGTTATTGGCTTTCACCCTAATAGCAGCTTTGCAGCCCCTCTCTTACTTTTTCCTGTTAGAGTATCCTAAACTCAAGTAGTTTCTTAAGCTTCAACTTACCAGTATTCTTCATATCCTGTCTCAAGTGATATGTATAGTTGTCTTTCCTTATCTTCCTCTCTATCAGTGTCCACAATGGAATTAGATTTATCAGAGTGGAAATCCAGAAGTACCATATGCTTCTGCAGGTACCATTTATTCCATTAATTGCTATATGGACTTGAGGTACTTATTCTATTATATCTACATGTATGTGTGTACCAGAGATGACATATGGTATGATACATGTGATCTTTTTTCCCCCCATAAAACCTGATTTACATAATTCTTTAGCACGACTGCTAAAGAATTCAGGAAAGTCTTCAACATTTATTCCCTCTTCAGCATTAGTCCCTGAGAGTAGATAGGTAAACATGCAACAGCATGTACCCAAAATTGTTAAAACAACATTTCAAGTAATTTTTTTCCAAACTAGTACTTAAATCTTAACTTTCAATTTATCTCTTCTGAAAGATGCTACGTGGTATCACTTGACTCAATGGTACAAAACATTTCAAATTGGTATTGAAATGTCATAGGGTGAAAAAGAAATGATGAAAATAATGCTATTAGCTTCTGAAGAGGACCTTTCTTTGAAATATTATCTCCAGAAGCATAAAAAAAGCAGAACAACCCATTGCGAGGACAGATATAACACTTAGTGGCTCAAGAAAGAAGGAATGCAGTTCTACTCCATTTCATTGGCGCACGCCAGATACTCAAACATCTTTCATTGCAAATCATTAAGTCAATCATGTCCACAGAAGAGTCCAGTGGGCTTCCTGAGCAACATGAAACCACCAGAGGTACCTTTAACACAATGAAAAGACACTACATTTTGATCTTAAAAGCATTTCTAATGATGTTTCCTTTGTGAGTACAAATGAATGCACCAAAGACTGGCCATGGCTGAATTTTACTCCACCTGGGTTTAATTTTTATTAATAGATATACCTAAAGGGCAGCAAATAAGAAGAACAAGGCTGCATGAATATGCTATGGCTACAAGTGTGCTCTGGGAACAATATCCTGAAAATGGAACCCCACAGTTGGCAAAGCTTCACAATTTGAAGTGAGTTCAACATATTCTAAGGAAACAGGTGGAACTTCATCAAGAGAAAATCTAATTCTGCTGACCTATGCTGCACCCACACAGCAAAGCTTTTGCAGTTCATTATGCGGGCACAGCAGCTGCAGCACACAGTAACACCCACAAAAAAATTACTGAAATCACAGAGGACTATTTAATCCCACAGAACATTCTGTCCTTAGGTAAAAAGCTATAAGAAACCAAGAAGCAAAACACAGGCAAGTATGCCATTCTGCAAGTTCAGTCATTATTTGTAGCTGATCAAAAACTTTCAACTAGACAAAACAAAGATATTTTAAAAAACCCAAAACACCATATATAATTATGTTTTGAATATATTTAATTATGAAGTGGCCTCTTTTCACGTGGGTGTTTGGTCTACAGGTGTGCACATTTGTGATTCTCTTACTCCTCTGAAATAACAAGCAAGCAGAAACTTACTCTGTGCTAAACATCAGACAAGCTATTCGACTTTTCAAGTTAAATGAAACGTCTACAACAAAATATCTGTCATACAGAAAGGGCTTTGTATTTTGCACATGGTAACATGATATAAGCAAAAACTAGAGGATTCAAGGACTAGAAAAAATTGGAAACCAAAGAGAAGGAGCTAAGGACTTGTGTGAAACATGCAACTAAGAGACACTGCTTTCAAAAGAAATTGTGTTGGTTGACATTTTTTACTTAATTATATTAAGGCTGCAGTGCAAGCCAAGGCTAGATATCAAATAATCCATATGGAGAGAAAATAGCTCAATGACCTAATCATAGCAAAAATGTATGTCAAGATATGATCTCCAATAGAAAATAAAAACTACACAGGACAGAGAAACATAGATTAAGATAGGATTGTTTGCTTTTTAATATGGTAGAAATATCAGTTTTGTAGAAGTTCTTAATTTTTAGAAAAAGTTCTTCCTTTCCCACAACTTGACTGTTGATTCTCCGGTGTCTAATACAAAACTTTCTGCAACTGCAGCTATTTCTGTACTAGAGAAATTACCAGTATCTGTCTTAAGTATTTTGATGATGGTGGTAAGCATTTCCAGGTAATCAGTTCAGCAGGTTTTGCAGTTCTTGGATCTCCTATACATGAAATACAAATGCAGTGGGAGCAAAGTCTATAGAAAACAAGATGAAAATGAGAACAAAAGACACTAGCATAAACTAGAACAGTGGAAATAAAGACTTGGAAGAGACATTATCCTTGGAGATTTAAAAATGCATAGGTGTATATCAAAAGGTCAGTCTTAAAGAATGGATCTTAATTTTGACCCAAGGGAGTCAAGCAAGGAACCAAGGGAGAAAGTCACAAAAACTTTGTTTACATCCCATTTAAGCTACAGATGAAATTACTTTTCTCTGAGTAAAAGGAACTGGGGGAGGGAATAGTGGAAATACTGACTAATTTATTTGAAAAGTTATCTAGATGTCACCTAACACAATTTTTTGCATTATTCAGCTAATGCTGGTATTTGCACTTTATTTCTCTAGCAACCTCTGGAGGAGGTTTCAAGCCATAGCAATCACAATAGCCTGCAGCTTACTTGGAAAATAGAGTATCAGGCTGTAAAGGGTAAATATGTAATGGAAAATACAGCATATATGAGCAAAAGAATTATCAGAGAGAGCAAAGTAAGCATAATGTGTTAGAAAGACACTGAAATAACCTTTTTGAGCTCATTATTTAAAATCACTGATAAAGGGACTCCAAAATGGTATCAGTTTAATGTGCAGTGGCAGAACCCAATTGGCAGCTCTTTGGATTGGCCACAGACAGCGTATGAGAGGATTCCCCGGGCTGCTGGTGCCTTCAAACAGAAGCACTTCAGACTGGCAGCATGGGAATACTCCCTTTGAACAGCTGAATGATATGCAAAAGATGTAAAAACAGATATAAATGCTAATAATTAAAAACTAAATGAATAATACCCAATGCAGATTTTTTTAAGAGGGCTGAGAAGGCTTTGGCATTCAGAGGCTGTGCCAGCCAGCTGTAATAATCATCTTAAACACTCCCAGAAAGGAGAAAGACATTATTAGCATTATGGAAACAAAGCAAGTACCCAATGGATAAAAGTGTTTCTATAGTAAAAGCTTCTGTAGTAAACTGAAATGGTTATGCAGTTGAATCTCGCTGCTCTAAATGAGCAAAGCAACATTACATTTATTGGTCTGAAGAGACCCCACGAGAAACATATGGCCTTTTATCCAAGTCTACCCAGCCTAATAAACTCAAATACCATAGATGTGTTTCTTACTTTATGGGCAACAATGTATTAAGGAAGAAATATTTTTAGCACTGTAATTTTATAAAATGGAAAGCATTCAATCTCCTCTGGAACCACCTATGTAAAATTTGGCTTTCCGTTGACAGTGCATGCTCCTCAGATGAAAATCTTTGCTTAATTTAAAATAACAGAACTGCAAATTAAACAGTTGAAATAATTTATCTTGAAAACTGTGAATTAAGCATGCTTTGTATGAGCACTGAGATAAGTTTGATTTACAAGTTTGCTGTAAAATTGTGTCAGGGATATCTGCCCTGCAGGTTTTTGGCTCATGTTCCTCATCTCACTTGCTCTTCCAGTGTATGTGAGCACCAACAGCTTCTGCAGGCTGTCTGCTCTGTTCCCAGCCACCACACAGCTCTGCCCACTGCTGCAAACACTCCAAGTAAATGTTCATCACCTCAGACATCACTTCCCAAAAATATTTGCAGACAACAGGTTACCACTGACACACTTTTTGATTTTTTTTTTCTCATATATGTCTGTACCTACATTATATGTCTTCCCCTGATGAAAGCCAAAAGTGCCATCAAATGTGAAGGTGGATAACAATGGTAAAGCTTGACTGGTGCTTTAAATCTGACTTCCTTTCTCCTTCAAATGCAAAGAAGTCCAATTAAACAAGCACAAAGTACAAAATAAATAAAGATAACTGGTGGTTCACTTATATTGTCCAGGTTGTGATTTATTACAACAGAAACAGAATCCAATACAAAAATGCCACCGTCATAGTGACTGGAAAGAAAGATAAGATTCACATTGGGAACTCTAATTGCATATACATTTTGAACTGCTTTTTCTCTAAAAAGAGAAACGGGCATGGCCACCAGAGAAACCCAAAGCCATGTATGCCCGGAGACCCTGAATTTTAGTAAGACTTAAAATATGAATGGACATCTAAACATACAGATCTAAACGCATACCTACTGGTCTGACAGAGAGATAACATGTGCAGCATATATGGAGCAAAACCTGCTTTTATAGACTTATTGGTGAAATTTAAAGGAAAAAAAAACAAACCCACAAAAGCAGAAATGTATTCATCTCCAAAACTTTGGAAGAACTGTGGTTATATTTTGGTGTTGATTGTATCCTTGAATAAAACAATCACATCACATAAGCAGTAAAAAGAAACACAACTATGTAATGTTTTCTTACGTTATATGGGGATTTCTTGCCTGGGAAATCACTAACAAAATCACACCATAGCTGATCGACGGCTGCAGCACAAATGTCACAGCATTAATAACTGCTCACTTAAAGCTGAGAACTTTGCACTGAGTCAGAAATATAGCACAGTGGTAGAAACCCTCTGCTCTGCAAGTCCTTCCTCCAGCAGAGCAGGGTAGGTCTGGGTACTCAGGTTGTGGAGAGGATGGGGACAACAGGAGATACATCACTTCTCAGCCCCTCTTTCCAAAGGTTAATTTTCAAGCTCATATTTTACTTTTTGTCCTTAATACCATTGAGAAGAGACAGAATGTGTACCATTTCCTGGCCTGTGGCCCAAGCTACTTCAGTGAGGGCAGAGAACCAATATCTGTAACATAGGTGGATATTTCTGCCTTGGGGTACTTTCTGAGCACTAGTACTGCAGCTTTTTGCTGTGGATGTTCAGCCCTCTCTTCTGCAGTTACATGAATAAAATCAAACAAGTGGAGTGCTTTCATTTTTGGGGGCCTACTAAGAAGAAAAGTTTCAATAAGAGATGTCCAGGAATAAGAAAATTATGGGGAGCAGCAGTGCTGGGAAGCAGTGTGGTGCAGGGGTCACCACACCACAGAGAAAAAACACAACAGAAGAAAATTGTACTGTTGTATCTTGGCATTAATCTCAGAAAAAAACTACCTCCCTTCCTTTGAAGAAAAAAACACAAACATAAAAATCCCTACATTTTTAGGAAGCCAAAACAACGAATAAAGAAGAAAAGAAGAGGGGGGCTCTGGCTGAGGCTGACTGAAGCCCAAAAAAACCCCATCAAACCAACTTTAACATTTTTTTATTGTTAAATTGATAAAATGCATGAGAACTCACTGAAAAGTACAGTTTACTAGCAGACCCCAGACACCACTCTACCACTCTACCAGCTGGATACTCTGAGATTTTTCCTTTCTTTTCCAACAGTAGAGGATACACATGGATATTTGCACATTCCCTGAAGTATATGGGAGCCAGAGCTCTCCTCAGCATACATTGTGTCCTCCCACCCAGTGCATCCCAAAGGTCAGCCACCCTGAGAGACCAGCAAACTTCCTGCATGCAGCATGATCACAGGGAAGGCAGAGGTATGTGTGCTAGGCTGTAGTTGTGGACATGGCACCTAGTAGAGCATATCTTCTGTGTCCAGAAACTATTGATAACACGTGAGATTACAGAGCCAGGAAAAGGTGTTGGCATTAACTGTAAATGCATAAGACAAAATTCAACTTTTCATGGAGGAAAACGACGACCTGAATTGCATCCTCAATATTCAAGACCTCACAAGTGAACCGAGGACCCATTTCACCAACTAGAAGAGAGCAGCATAGCAATATGAGACCTGCCAGGCCAGACTGTCCAATCCAAAATGCCCCCTTGCCAACTTAGGACAGCTTTATAGTTCCCATGCACTACTGGGGCAGTGCAAAGGGGCCCTGATTGAATTGCCTTACTGAAGATTGCTGTGGCTCTAAGATGGTAAAAATTGCAACAAGTCAGACCTCTCTTTGCTCCCTCACAACACCCAGATCCATAATTCTAGAATCTCAGTAGTAGGAGGCCATTATTTTTATAGGTATTTTACCTGATTTTGGGGTCCAGAAAAATCAATTTAATTTTGCATTTGAATATTTATTATACTTTCAAAAATGAAAATCTATAGTCATTTTTACATGAAGAAACCTAGGTCTGACTCCAGTGAGCATGCTTAGTATATGTAATGACTATAGGAAATTCCATCTATCTTATATGGTCTTTTCTTGTTAATTTCCCAGATCTCCAGCGAATTTACTGAACAGCTTTGGAGAACTGGAAAAGATCTCTAAAGAATTTCCAGTGCTCTAGAAGGCCCAAGGCAGCATTTCCAGTTCCAGTGCTAGAAGGTGAACAAAGGTCTGTATTAGCCTGTAAGCTAGCCTGTGATGACTAATGACAGTATTGTGAGATGAAAATATACTGTACAAGACAAGGCTCAGATAAAACAGATTCTGACTTATCTAGAAGGTCTAAATAATTTAAAAAGCATTAAGCATACATGGCTAGCTTGCTAGAATGAGTAAAGCATATCCTGCTGTGAATAAGACCTACTTTTTTTTCAATTTAATATTTTGGACTACAAAATAATATTGGGGTTCAGAGGAGTGCAAGGGTAACAAATTAATACTTGCTCATAGTAGCAAGAAACAGCTGCCATTCTGGAGTACTCAAAAGATGTGGCACATCAGTCATAATTTCTGTCACTGTGGTCTGCTGAAACTCTTCCCAAGGCTGAAGTCTTACTCACCCAAATGGCATCTCCCACCATGATTTCCTTTAAACAAATGCACTGTGAGACAGAGTCATATTCACCACCCTGTAACACACGGGCATGAGACACACTGTGATCTTGGACAAACTGGGAAGAGCTCTTGACTCCCTGAAAAGCAGAGAGGCCATACCCTGCAGAGAGACCTCAGTCAATAACAGGGCTGGGCAACCACCAACCACGAGTTTCAACAAGGAAAAGTGCCAGATTCTGCACCTGGGATGAGGCAACCCTGCGTGGACAGACAGGGAATGAGATGCTTGAAAGGGACTTGGTTGATGGCCAGTTGAACATGAGTCAGCAGTGCACTGGCAGCCAGGAGGGCCACCCATGTCCTGGGGTGCATCAGGCACAGCATCACCAGCCAGGCAAAGGAGGGGATTGTCCTGCTCTGCACTCCTGCAGCCTCACCTTGAGTGCTGGGGCCTGGTTTGGGTGCTGCAATATAAGAAAGATATAAAGCTATGAGAGAGCATCCAGAGTAATGCCACAAGGATGGTGAAGGGCCCTGAGGAGAAGCCATATGTGGAGCAGCTGATGTCACTTGGTCTGTTCAGCCTGGAGGAGATTGAAAGGAGACCTCATAAGTGTCTAAAACTTCCTCTTGAGGAGAAGAGGAGGGGCAGGCACTGATCTCTTCACTCTTGTGACCAGTGACAGGACCTGAGGGAATGGCCTGAAGTTGTGTCAGGGGAGATTTAGGATGGATATTAGAAAAAGGTATTTCACACAGAGGGTGTTTGGTCACTGGAACAGGCTCCAAAGGAAAATGGTCACAGCACCAGCCTGCCGGAGTTCAAGAAACATTTGGACTATTCTCTCAGACACATGGTGTGACTCTTGGGGATGGCGTTCTGCAGGGCCAGGAGATGGACTCAATGATCCTTGTGGGTCCATTCCAACTCAGCTTACTTTGTAACTCTGTGAAGTATCAGGCTGCAAATGTAAGACTATCTACTGTCTTTACTCCATTATCATTCCCAAACCCTCCATAAGCAACAAATTCTGTCATTCCTTCAGAGCAGAGAAAATTTTTATGCCTCTGCTGGCCTAGGCCTGTACTTTCCAGCTCCTTTGGTCTCTCCCAAGGAAGAACAACCTCCCCTTTAAATCGCCTTTTACCCCTTGAGTCCGCCTGACACTAAATTCCTTACTCTACAACGGATGCTTCTGGGCAGCTCATAGATGGGTAGTTCTATCTTTGAACCTTTCCATGCTGCTGTTTTCCTACCAGTCCAGCCCAGCCCTCAGAGAAATTGGCTGTCCTGATCATCAGACACTCTCTGCAAGACATTAGTGAAGTAATTACCCAGGGACATACAGCAGTCTGCCCACTGGTGCTTTACTTACAAGCTCATTTTGATCATTAATGATGCTAAGCACATAAGGGTTTCTAACTAAAATAATGTACAGAGCAAAGTTACTGTATTCTGTCCACAGCCTAAAAACCTCTGCAACAATGACAAATAAAGGAACCTTTTAAACTAAATATTAAATTCTTTCAATTTAAAGTTTCATCTGTGATAATGTTCTACTGAGTTGCCGAACATAAATATTTTTATCGAATCATTGCCAAAAGAATGTATTCCTCCCTCTTTAGTTCAAAACTCTCCTAGGAAAAAAATACAAATTTTTCCTGTGAAAGATTAAACGAGGGACTTATGATTTAGTACAGCCTTCACAAAACTCCTGTGATGTAGTTATGATATTATTTGTGTTTCCAAAGTGAAGCAGCCCATGAAGTAGCATGAGCTGGTTATTTTTTAATTTTTAAATCCAATTAATTGTTCTAGTTACAGTACTACTAATTTTTATCTAGCTGATTAACTAGAGAATAATCCAAATACATTTCAAATTATAAATCTTTCATGATTTGGGAGATTTTATACTAATGTACATTTGACAGTGCTAATTTAAAGCAAATATCAAGCTTGATTAAACATTCCCAAGATAAGAAGGATAAATGACTGAATTATTTTATAGATTTAACTACTATTGATATGATGTTATAAACAGAAATATTTTGATGTTCATCATTAATTTTTAAAAATAATTCTTTGGGAAACAGCCAAGAAGGACTGGAGAAGTAGGTCAGAATGTATGCACAAAACATTTGTATTCTTTACTATATAAACACTAATTTATTTATTGAAATAATACACTGTTAATTATTTATTAAAGAAATTACAATTTTGCTGAGCTTCCCTCTGAAAAAAAAAAAAATCATTAAAACGTGGCTAATGCAATGGATTGTTCCACATCTCTGCCTCCCAACTGTTTGCCAAGTGTTTATTGGCAAATCACTATCTGTTAAAACATAATCTGCATCAGAGCATCCCCAGCAAGCAAGTGCATTACAAAGTGTTTTACTAAGCTTTAAGTACTGTAAAAATAGTCAGCATTCCCCATATCCATATGTGGGAAATTTTATGTATTTATGTGTATATATACACATATATATATGAGAAAAGACTCTTCAGGCATTGGTTTGTTGTAATTGTTGCTAAAGGAGGTGAATTTCACAATATCTCTGGCTATTTCCCCAAATCCAGGCTTCTAAAAATGGAGATATACCAAGCAATATTAAGTAATGCTGGAAAAGAGAGAAAGGGCTCTTTGTAAGAAGTTACATTACACACATAGAAGCTTTTTTTCTGTTTTCTTTTTTTTTTAGTTTGTTTTTTTTCAAACCAAGGAACACAGCTGATTCACCAAAATGACTGAGCACAATCTATCATCCATCCAGAAATTAGCAGACTTCAGGCAAACACTCAGGTAAATAGAGGAAGTGGAAGCATGAAAACACCAATAAAAAACTGAGTAGATGTTCCCAGCTGGAGAGTGGGCAGAACCCATAGTCAACAGCACAGAAATATGCACCAACACGTTATTCTCCAAGGCAGTGCTGTAAATGAGACAGTGACCAGGGATGACTTGCCTCTACTAATCTTAGCTGGCCTTTCCAGTTAATGCATTTAAACAAAAATGTAGATTTTCTAGAATTTATTACTATGCTTGATTAATTTGGTCCAAGGAGCTGATAACTATTTTCTCCCATTTTCCATATGACACATTTAAAATTATTTTTTCTAATGATGTAATTTCATTTTCTTTCATTAGTTCTACTGAAAAACAAGCAATATTTTCTCTAGCTAGAGCATTAATAAATATAACATGAAATTGGTTAATGCAACATACATTTCTCTCAATATCACTTAGCTCTATATTACAGTACAAAACAAAATTAAAGCATTGTGGGTTCAGTTTATTTTTGCATTTTTCAATAGTATGAACTACTGGGGGAAAGAAGAGCAGGTTGCTTCTGGGTCAGACTTACTGTATTTATTCTTTCTTGTTTCCAGAAACTTGGTTACATGTATGTTGCTAAACTTCATTGAACTACTTTGCAAGTGGCAAAAAATCAAAACGTTTACTGAACTCCAGACAGATTAGACCTACTGCACACCTCTCACCTAAGAAATCACTTATCAAAGAAGCAATGAATTTAGTCTGGGAAGACATCCCTTTAGAAAGTCCACAACGCATTTTATGTCTTACACCCCTTCCTTCTTAAGTTCTTTTTCAAGACTTCCCCCATAACCTTGTATAATACTGCAATCTGACTAATTTGGCCTCCAGAAGCTACCCTATGTCCTCACCATGATCTAAAATATAGGGACTCTATTTTCTGATCCCTGTCAGGAGCTTGGTCACTCCACTTGACAGATGCATTCAGATCACTGCCACTGTACCTGAGCTTTCATGCACTTAGGTGGCTATTTTTGGGATGGAAATGGTTAAGCCTAGGGGTGACATAATTGCATTCATCTTTTAGTCTTAATTTTAGCCTGGGTATACTAACTTACAGCCTGTCCTAACTTCCCATAGTCAGCACTTCCATCATTACAGAAAGTAATACATTTGATTTAAATTTGATGAACCATTTTATTCTTGACCTCCTTTTCATTGCATTGGTTGAGTGTCTCCCTCTGTGTTCTGTTTTATATTTATACATATATGGCTGAGGAAAAACAAACAAAAACCCTTCACTTTTTGCTGTTTGTCTTAGTTTACAAGGTCCAATTCAGCTTTACTTTGGCACTTATCTCTACTTCTCTGTTTCAAGGCCTTTCAGACATAGAAAACTCCCTATCCCTTTAGGCAAACTGCTTATTTCTTCTGTCCTTTCAGAAGCAGTTATTTATCCAGTCAGCTCCGGAGCCATTCCCCTACAAGATTTTCCCCTTGATTAAGATGCAAGTTCCAGACAGCTTTCACACCTTTGATTTAAAGAAATTTCACGCCTTCTCCACATTAAAATCCCTGAGCTCTTTAATCCAGTTGACCTCATTAACTAGTTTCCTTAATTTTTCAAAGTTTATCTTTTTGAAATTGAGGTCCTTTACAAGCTTGGTTGCAGCTGTGCTGGTGGGGGTGGCAGCTGCATTTCAGGGCAGCTGCTGTGCTGACACATTGCTTGGTGCCCATGTCTCAAACTGTGGTTCTAATGGGAAAGGTTGCAGCCCGCACCCCCCCTCCCACCCCTAAGCTACTGCTCTTCTGCTTAATTAAGCCTAATAAATTGTTGATCATTTGATACTAGGTTATTTTCTACCAGCCTTTCCTTATGCCCCCATTGCAAAAACCCAAGATACAGCCAAATTATTTGTTGCCTGGATGGAGGAGGACTCTGTCACTATTACTGATGCATTTTAGCCAGCAGTGTTACCTTGGTCACAACTATAAGGTTCTTATTAATTTGGTTTTATCTTCAAAGGCAGGTTTTACTCTATGCTTTAAAGGACAGTTCAAGCACTTCTGTAGTTGACTCTGTACAGTCAGGGAAATTTCTTCCTCACCTGCAACATTCATTGTCTTATGACTCTGAGGGATTGTATTAGAAGCATCTCCAAAGTGGAAGTTCTCACCAAAATAGTGCATTATTTGGAACTGAAAGGTAACTATTACTGCTGACTTGCCATTCTACCTGCTAATACTAACAAAGTATGTCATCTCCTCAAGAACTGTTTGCTTATAAAATACTTAAATTTAGAGATACACAATTAGGAACTAACATCATAAAGCTAGAAGATGAAGAAGGCTTATTATTGCACATTGGTCTTCCTAAGAGTTGAGAAGGATTCATTCTTACATCTTCTCTTCTTTCTAAACCTACATGTGTTGCAAGCAAAGGCACCTTTGTTGTTTCTCTTAGTAGGCTACTCCATAACTTATAAGGTTTCCTCAAGTACAAGATTCTCACTGGCCTTTAGCAATATTTTTCCTTTCTTAACTTAGTCTCCAACCATGGACAAGAAAACACGATTTGAACCCTCATGGACATACCTATATAAAAATGGTAATAGCAGAAAGACATCACCCCACAAACTTCCCTTCCTCTTCACTAGCTTTTAAATGGTTCAGCCACTACACATATGTGTTTGCTGGATCAGACTTGGGAACTGGGAATGTGCTCCATCCATTAACTGTCAGGCTCCTCTATGTTAGATACCAGCCTCAAGGGAATAACTAAAACACAGCAGAGCAAACATAATAGCAAAATGAAATGTACTTGTGAACTTGCCTGTGAAGATGGGCACACAGTTCAGTAGGTATAGCCCTGTGTTGCAAAGAGGGTAGGGGCACACGTTGTCTTTTATGTGGGGCAAGTAAACAAGAACATTATTGTCTTGGTGCTGCTCTGACTCTGTGAAGTATAATGAAAGATAAAAGTACACACGGCAGAGCATGTGTCTCCTAGGCACAGTCATGCTGTGGAGAGAAGTAATTTATCCCTGCTGGGTTCATCCATCATAATCCAGAGTCTGGAAATATCTGTTATTAGAGTGCATTCATTCCAGAGCTTACACTATGTATGCTTGCTATTTAAGTTGACCTGCTGCAATGGGAGTGTCAATTAGTTTCTGAGATCCCTCCCTATGATTTTACCAGTAATGAGCATGTTCACCTGTACAAAGTTAACAAACTATATTGCAATATCACAAATGCGTACAAGTGTGAAAGTTGCCCCTGTGGTTCATCATAGCTTAGAGTCTGAGTCAAAAGAAAGCAAACTAGAAGAAAAATACCTCCAAAGTCGGAGTTAATACTTTCCTCTCCTATAACCCCAAAAAATCCAGACACACACATCATGAAGTTTACAATGACAGGTATTCAGAATTTTGCTAATCTTTCCAGAAATCATTAAGAGTCTTCAGCAACTGAGTATTTTCACTTCAGAGCTATGTGCTAATACTAAATAAACAAAGGTGTTAATACTTAGTTCTTACTAATGAGTTACATTTGAAGACAGGAAAATTCCCTTTCCCTCTTTTTTTTTTTTTTTGAAGTATGTCTTGTTAAAAGTTTTTTAACTGGGTCCTAAATAAGTTTAGGTCTCAACTTATGCTGAACTTGAAGACCGAAACCCAAAATTCATGGTTTTAGATTTACTTACTTCAGGAAACCAGTGTGAATTTAAAAACAATAAATAAATAAGAAAAATGTTAAGGCTTTGAAGGAGAAAGAGCAAAGAACAACCCCTGATGCCCATTAAAAAATAGACACAAATGAAAATGCCTAATTGTCTTTTTGCACAATGGACTATATAAGAAGAGAAGAATTAAGTGCAAGTAACAATGGGAGAAAAAAAAGCAATACTTCTCAGAATTCTGAATTCATAGAAGCTAATCAGGGCCAAGGTGTTGTCCTCTTATTGCAAAGGTCCCATACCTTCTAGGTGATTGCACACAGGCAGCTCCTCACAGCACTGACTCCTTCCTCATCACAGTACAGGCAACAAACTCCAACTCTCTTCACACCACAAAAAAACTCCATCTCTCTCCTTACCCAGCTAACCCACTCTTTTGTAGCACTTGTCTTCTCATTGGACACAGTTGTGCCCTGTTAAGGGCAGGCCTGTTCCTAATCTTTGGTGATCAGCACAGCTGCAACTCCTCAGATGTGAGACTACCTTCTGCACTATTTTCTTACATTCTATCCTTCCACACCAAGGCTCCTCTCTGTGTCTAGCAGCAAAGGGGAAGCTGGTATTGACTTGAGACAGAGAAGTGCTGAGAAGGAAAGGGCTGGTTCTTGAGAGTGGCATTCCTTGCAGCTCTTAATTTGCAGGGCTCGGGATGAGGGATCTACAGAATGGGGATAGTGTCAGCTTTGGGAGTTACCAGTAGGGGATTACTCTGTGAAGAACACTGTCTTCTTGTCTTCTCAACAAAACAAACCAATCAACATCATAATTATTCTTTTTTCTTGATTCCTGGGAGTCAAAATACAGCAACCCCTTCATATCCATTCTGGCCTGTTGTCTGGTGATTCAAATGTCCAAACAGCAAGAGTCTTCTCATATAGAAGACACCCAAATAGAAATACCCTGAAAAATGTTGATGTTTTCTTTACTAAAGCTCTGCTTTAATGCTGACTCTGAGTAGAGAAGTATTCATGAAGATAAGGTTTTGATAACATGATTAATATTTTTGGTTTGACAGCGTAGGGGTAAGCATAGCCAATAGTTAAATAAACAACTGAAGCTCGTTTATGCAATATTCTACCACATCTTTTAGCTAATCATTAAATAAAACAGAGCAAGCACATTGCTGTGAGCAAACTAATCTTTCCAACATGATTCTTAAACAACTCAGTAAATCACTCTTCAGTAATTTCTTTATCTAACTGGCTCAGTATCCTTGATAGATCCTCGATAGCCCTAAGAAATATTTGATCAGTGGGTTGCCTATGTGTATAATCTTTACTTATTTGCTACACTAGTTAATCTCATTTTTTCCTTACTGAAATCCCATTTTATTATTTCATCATGAAACATTTTCTCCATGCAAAGGGTGAATTTATTATATGTCTCAGACCCCTTCAGCTGTCTGAAGGATTCAGTCTTCTGTGGTGATAAAGTGACAAATTAGACAAGAGAAGTACCTTTGCCTTGTACTAAGTAGTAGCTAAATAGCTACATAGTACAGAAGCACACTTGAAGCCCAGTCTTTAAATAAAAGTATTGCTTACACTCCCATTTACACAGTGAGGAGGACCTGGAGTGAGTGATATGTGGTTATAGTGTTGTGCAGTTTGCAAGTCAGCACAGCTGAAACTTTTTCAGAGACATCAGTTTTTAAAAGAATTGCCCAGATGCAAACAAAAGTCCCTTGTGGCTAAAATTCCCAAATGTCTCTAAGCAGGTTAACTCTTTGAGTGATGTAAGATTCCCAGACATCAGAGATCAAATAAAAGGACAAGCCTGTGGCTTTGTGCACACAGAGAGTGTTGGGCTTTGCCCCTGAAACTTTCTAATGACAACATTCTAATGCCTTGAAGTGGCTACCCCAGGGCACATCTGTGTGGCAGGAAAAAGGTTAATGTTGCATGCAGTAGTTTCTATCTACTGTCAGTACTCAGCAATTTACTCTTACTAAAATTAAACAAAATCAGCATCCAATTAATGGTCTGGGTTTCAGATGGCCTCTGGTATTTTGCTTGTTTAAGAAATAAGTCTAACTGCACTGTTAAATCTAATGTATCATTGATCTATGGTTCAGAAAGATCTTATTTGCTGGAAGGTTGTTTAAGATTAAGGTAAACTTCCAACATATAAATAGTATATTCTTAAAAATACAATATCTTCTCAAAATTCTTTAGAGCTTTAAGTATCAAATTGCAGACATGAAATACAAAGATCCTGAAGAAATGCTGCCTTCTACAACTCAGAAGACCAGAATAAGGAAATAAGCGTATATTATATAACATTTTCCTGAGCTCTTATGTTATTAAAAAAACCTCAATCTTAAAGTGCTGTTCTAGATTACTGAATTTAGAAAGTGCTTAAGGACCTGCATTGGTTACATTCAAACAGATGGAGAATGGCCAGTGCAAAATGTGCTGTAAGGGAAAGTATTGTACAAAATATAACTACAGTTTCCATTAGAAAAACCTACATTTCTTCACTAATTACATAGCTGCCACTGTGAAGTTATTAATAATAAAAATATTTGTTAGCCAAACATACACAGTGTTATTTACCTTAAAAAAAAAGTATGATGCACAAGATTCACACAGTTAACTAAAAATCATTCTTATTAGTAAATAGATCTTTTGACATGAAAAGGAGCTCCTGGATGAAGGGGCTCTGTCTGTTGCCTAAAATAGGATAAAACCACAAGCAAAACCTGAAACTCCATTCTAATTTTAGTGACTAGTAATTTTAGTTCTGAGGTTTTTTTCTTTTTTTGCTTCCAACAAAAGGAGAAATTAATGGAAATCCCAAGTTGTCAAGAAAGGAACAACCCCCTTAATCAGGCATAGATTTCCAAATGAGGTTATCAGTCTCAGAATGTTTTCTAGAGCTCCCACTGGGTGGATTTCAATATTGCATCATTTAAAGAACTCAAGCCACAAAAAGAATTCAAAGGGAAATTCACAAAATATGTTCTGCTACTTGCAGTGCTTTCATATTTTTCAGTTAATCCCAAATCTTGTGGTATTTGCCCCATTTTCTCAAGACCTATTCTTCAGACATCATCATTTTACACTGGTATTAATTTGCACTTATAAAGGTAATTTTCTATGTTCTATTCCTTCCTTTCTTTGAAGAATAATCTGGAAAAGAGGAGCTACAAAGTCTCATGAACTGACTGCAAATAAAATACCCTTATATTAGAAAAAAGTACTAAATGGAAGAAATAGCCAGTTTCTGATTTGGGGCTATCATTACCGCTTTTCCATCTCTTTTCTTTTTTGGACAAACAAGCCAAAAATTATCCCAGTGTTTTTAGAGTTGTACCTGTTGGCTTCGTTTTCCAGGTGCAGATGCTGTGAAGAAATTTACTGCATGTGTGCAGCACCTCACACGTCCAAGGGATGTTCTGTTCATGGGAGCTGCCAGATGCAATTTCTGTGCAGGCTTGCTGAGCCTGACATTTGCTGATGGTAGAAAAGGAATCATAAAGGCTGATGCACAGAAATGCTCACACTTTGATAGAGTCAGCAGAGCCTTTGGAAGTGCGAGCACATGAGCAGAATGAGAGTCATCCAAAAGTTAGTGGGTACCACCATCTTCTCCAACATCTGCAAGGAGTCAATGCTTGTGACTCTTACTTCTCTCCAGCCACTTCAGTGCTCCTTTGCCTGCTCTGCTTGGATTTCGCATTGTTCACATCTCGAAAAGATTTAAAAATGGATAAATCTTGAATCTGGACCACTGCCATTCTGTTTGGCATTCACAGCAGTGGATTCTGACATTAATCAATTTCTGCTTTATACTGACTATTCTAAATGCATACCACTCTATCTAAAGAGAAATAGAAAAGAGAAAGAAAACCCAACAAACAGCAGGCCTAATAAAGCTGGTCTTCTACAACCATAGTAACACCCTGAATAGCCTCGCTAATATGATAAAATTCGTATTTCCCTTTCTTTCCTGATGATCAGATCATCATCGCATCAATAATTTGTTTGGTTGTGGCTGTGCTTACAAGCTTTTTCTGACATTAAGATCTTCAGAGATGTTTTGTGGGTTTGTGTCAAAAGGACAAAGAAACATTAAACATGCTGTCTTTGGCAGAATGAGTTCCAGAATTTACAGATCTATTTCAATTAGGATTTTTATTTTAAGGAACAGATTTTAATTCTGACATGTAAGGACCTCATGTACCAGTACATTTCCACTTGCATTTATTACTGCAAAGCTATTATGATCGCAATGCAATGACAAACTTCTAAACAGCAACAACTAATACTACAATAAAATAGAGAGGGTTATTTATCATTTTACACATCCCATTTATTGCTTTAGTGCAGCCAAAATGAGTTTTTTCCTAGTTGTGTGGTATGCAATCATTTTCACTGTGTCTACAAATACAGGTCTCAGCTTGAATACCCAAATCTTCTTACAGGACTGCAGGATGAAGCAAAGAAATATTACCTATGTTCATTTTTAGCACAATTATACTTTTTTTGCAGAAAGTACCCATTTCAAGACTATTCTACTATAAAACACCTGAATCTCCCAATGAGATCTGAGCTATAATGTGGCTGTACCTTTTTTTGTATCATTCTTACTAGCTAAGATTTTCTATTATTTGTTATTTTGTTCTTACTGTATATACCGCATACTATAGCCACTCCAGCTTTCTCAGTTGAAACTGCGCTGAAAATCATTGCCTGAAAAATTTTTAGAGGTGGCTGACTCTGAAAAACACAGAGGTGTTAAGTCTAGAAGGTTTAAATAAATTTCACTATGTGAGTAAAAGCTCTTGAAGAAGCAGTGTAATAATAAGACTTATGGTAATTTTTGGAGAGAAGATGTCTCTTGGACATCTAAATATTCCAGATAGGTCAGAACATCCTCTTGGATGGGATGGT
Organism: Molothrus aeneus; assembly: GCF_037042795.1. Classification (NCBI taxonomy): domain Eukaryota; kingdom Metazoa; phylum Chordata; class Aves; order Passeriformes; family Icteridae; genus Molothrus; species Molothrus aeneus. Next base: position 44,975,816 of record NC_089650.1, on the reverse strand, counting down.
AATAGTTGACAGAGCACAGCAGTTTTAATACAGCACCAGAAGCAAATAGATTCACAAGCAAAGGCCAGACTCTGAGGAAATGATAATGTTTATTGCTTTGTTTATTGCAGCTAACCAAATACACTTGCAGTAGGAATTATAGTTTGTCAAAAAGATATACAGTATCTGCCCTTTCATGTTTTCAGCCATTTAAAAATAACAAAATTCAGTGCCGTTTACTTTTCAACAGAAAATAAATGAACTCTAAAGTTATGGGTGTTTTTCATTAGCTGTTAGATACAGCGGCTGTGCCAGAAACCATTATCTAGTACATTTTGCTTTCCAGATAAAACTTTCAAATGCTTACATTTCATTGCACGTTGGTTGATTGGATAATTTGAACATCAAAGGATCCTTTCATTTAATTTAAGCCGAAAAGTTGTCTTTTGCTTTATTAACTTTCGATCAATAAACAAGCAATTTGGAAATGTAATCAGGAAATGCTTCCAATTGGCTGACAATGTATCAAAGCCAGTGCTTGAAGGCAAGAGCAAGCTGTAACAAGCAGTTTATTACCAGTAGCTGTTACTGACATTAGTCAAAACCAAGAAAGATAAAATGGAATAAGAAATGTAATGCTGGAAGAGCCTTGGGCGCTGTGTTCTCTTCTTCCTTTTGAAAACTGCAAGCCTGTCTTTGATATGATAACAAATATAAACTGTTTAAAAACACCAAATGCAGAAAAACTGAGACTAGCCTGTCATGGAGTTAATCCATTCTAGAGTGACATACAAATAGTGTAACATCCAGCGGATATATGTTATGGAAATATTTTGAATTGGATTTACATGTAGTGAGCAAATTGGAACTTTTGATTTTATGTGATATTGTAATGTACATGTTCTCATATTAACTGAGTGTAATCCTATTTGAAGATAATGAGTTCTCAATAGGCTCTCCAGTCTGCAAATGCATCAGAACATTTTGATTTTGGCTGGAGAAGGTCCAAATGGACTTAGAAAAAATCCTCAGACTTGGGGGTAACCCTCCTTTCTGATGGGAATTTGCATATTTTTTTGGCCAACGCATCATCATAAAACTAACTGAATGGTGAGTTTTTCTAGTTTGTTTTGATATGTCCTATTTGTTTTGCAGTGTGCTGTCTATAGCCCAAAGCACAACGCTGGGCTGAATTTCAGCTCTGTTTTATTGAGCATGTCACAGAAAGCATCTTGTAGTTATTTCACAATCTTCTGTACATATTTTTAACTCAATTAGGAATAAATAAAAAAGAAAGAAAGGAAAATTTGTTTGACTCGAATGGATTTGAGAGGTGAGTAATGAGCATAGTGTAACAGATTTAATTTCCCTGTTCTACAATGAAACAAAGTCATGGAGACAGCACAAAGGGATTCAGGAAAAGAACAAAGAGATAAAATGTTTTGGCTGCTTTGTGAAAGTTCTGTGTGTTGGCACACTGGGCATGCTGAGCACATCACAAGGCATGCTGACACATAAGTCACATATTTCATCACCTCAAAGGGAAGCAATATTCTTATGGTAGAGAATTATTTATCTGGTCCTTACAGTTAACTGTTTTGCAGGTTTCATGAAAGTAGCTGCTGTGTGTGGAACTGTAACCATAGATGTATACAAAACATTAACAGGTCTTAATTTCATCTCATTAGTGCATTCCAGCAATGCCTTAAAATTCCCTTTTTCTTGGAGCTTTGAAACCTGGATACTGGTTACGCTGGTGGTGCATCAGCTGGCTGTGCTGCTAGTCCTTCCTTACCCAGGGAGTGCAGTCAGTACTGTTAGGTCAGGCCTTCAGTCCTTGCTGCTCACCAATTTATACTCCACATCCCTTGATAACTTTTCCCATGACCAGTATTATGGTTTTTCTTGATTTCCACAATATTTGGCATATTTGGCATATTTGGCATATTTGACTTCAAACCATTGTGGAGTACTGAGCAATTCCAAGTAGCTGTACCTTATATAGCTGGACCTTCTATAAATTTTTCTAATAGTAATGGTCACTTTTTATAAGCTCAGAAACATTAAAACTGGCATGTTCTGATAAAAAACAAACAAACAAAACAACCCCCCCAAACCAAAACAACAACAACTAAAAAAACACCAAACTAAAAAAACCCTGAAACAAAACCAATCAACCAACCAACCAAACAAACAAAAAATTAAAAAAAGAGAAATTAAAGTATTGTGTTTGAGGAAATGAACCAATGTAGGTCCACAGATACATATGATGTTATACTATCTTATGACAGCTGAGATCCCATCTGAAGTTTCTTTGCATAAGTTCCAGTATTGTTCTTGTAATATTTCTGAACCCAAAACATCTAGTGCTGAAAGATAACCACCCACTGAATCCAGAGAGTAATTCTTGTGTCAAGCATATGTACCTATCCTTAGACCAAAGTTTCATATCATTGATCACATACACTGAAATCATCATACTGATACGGTGACATGAATAGATGTGTTTGAGTGATTTCTCATTTATCAGCCAAAATTAAAGAGGAGAAAAAGAAAACTAATCTATTTTACATTATCACATTTTTTTTGCCCATCAAAAAGAATTCTAAAAATTAGCCAACTCTCACACCCATCTGAAAGCCTGGAGGAAATACTGCAATATCCCTGATACATTGTACCAAAAGTAATTTCAGTATTTTTCTTAATGCTTTACTAGAATTTAAAAACCCCCATCAACTTCTGTGATAGGGATAACAAGAAGAGAACTAGTACCTGAAAGAAAAAAAAACCCCACAAAATTAAAATACCTCTTCCTATCTAAGAAGATCACATAATTTTACCCCCATCTGTTTCTGAATGCTTAATAGCATATCTGGAAGAGAAGGGAGTTGTTGTGAGATAGGAAACATTTGTCTTAACCTTACCTGCCAAAAAAGGGCAAGTTACACTATTCAAAGCAGTGGATACAAAAATTATTGGTAGTGACTGGGGAGCCAGGAGCCCTGCAATTCCAGTCAGAATGGAATCGTCCTTTGTATTCATATATGAAATAAACTTTAAAAAAAGAGATTATTTAATAACTTCATGCATCTGTATGCATCTCTATTGATCATTACTGAAAGATCAATAATTAACAAAATTCCTGCTTAGTAGTCTGAAAAAATATGCTCAGTAATTCCTCTGAACATAAATTGTCTTGTAGTCCTAAGTGTGAAGGTATGAGGTGGTGTTAACAAAATTTGGAATGATACAGTGCCTTATTTTACCATTCTGATGATTTTCACACACAATTTGGTAAAATTGAATTCCCATCTTGAGACTACATTTTTCTGGTAGAAATATGAGAAGAATTATGTGACCAGGTTATGCAATCTGTACTAACTCAGTACATTTTAGGTCAGTTGCAGGTTAAATACTGCAAACATCACAAATATCATCTTTTTCACACACACAAAACTATGAATATATAAAGACTTTAAATAAAGATTCCCTGTAAAGGTCTTGTACAAAAATCCCCCAACACACCTAGGCTATCCATTTTCAGTCTGAGAAAGAAATTATGGCAGTTCTTGCTCAGGCCCATTCAGCCATGTTTTTTTTAGTTAGTCTGCAGCATCAAAATGCTCCCTAACATATGAACCTTTCTATTATTTATCTAATTGTCATCATCCATTTTTAAGCGATTATGTGTTTAAAAACATCCTTTAAATACATTTTTAGCAGACTGCAATGCCTATCAATATTTCAGTATCAACTTTAATAATCACATCTGTATTTGCAATAGAAAATTCAATTTCAAGCACAGCACATCTTGAAAGCATAAATCCTATGTAAAATCTTCATTGGTCACTGTTCTCCTTTATGTAGAGTTAATATACCACTCCTCCTCACTGGGAGCAGAGGGATGCATCCTACAAAGAGTGTAGCCATGGTTTCCAAATTCTCTCTTGACTTATGGAAGAGATTGGAGAGGCAGTGGTGCCTTCTGACACCAAGAAGCTTAACAAAGGCAACAACAGCTTAATCACCAGATGTGGCCCCCAGACAGGCACGAGAGCATTTCTGTGCTGCTGTGATTGGGATGAAGCTGTGCAAGCAGCCAGGACTGGAGGTGTGTGTGGAACCAGAGGGGTAGGGATTGACAGGAGCAGGGCTGCGCTGCAGGCACTGGGGAGCCAGGAGCCAGCCACAGCACCACCACAGAAACTATGGCAGTGACACCACGGGCTGCTGCTGTGGCATGCTGGGTCTCAGCATCCAGGCAGGGCCAGCAGACGTGCGGATGGTGACAGCTCAGCTCAGGTGAAAAGTCAGGTCTCAAGTCAGTCAAGGAGGGCCAAACAACAACTCATGAATAGCAGGGAATGGGTCAGGATTCTTCACAGCATCTCTTGAGCAAGGACTAAAGGCCCCAGTCTGAGCTGAACTGGGGTCATGGACAGGGGTGAGAGAGGCACAGCAGAGGATGTTCAGTGATGCTTTTTGGTGCCCTCTGGACACTAAAAAAAGCATGGTTTAGAACTTCTGCAGAATACAGGCTTCAGAAACAAATAAAAATTTTCATAAACATAAGAAAAAGAGGAGGAGGGTGGCTGAAACAAAGCTCAAGCAGGTGTTTATATCTGCACATATAGACGTGTCCATTAAAAGGATGGAGAAATGGCTTCCATGCTCCCACCTTGCTGTGCCTTGCTGTGCTCACCTGAGGAGTAGAAGAATATTTGCCCTTTAGCACCTGAGCATTCTATTGCCACCTGCATCTGCCAAGTATCTGCTGACAGCTGTGGGACCTGTTATCTCTCAAGAAAGAAAGAAAGAGGTAAAAATAACAGTAAACCAGGGATATAACAATTTTAAAACCAAAGCTTTTTCTCTCTTTTTTCCTCACTCTGTCTCCAAGTACACCTTTCCAGCTCATTACTGCAAATCATTTGAATTCCAGCACACAATGTCACCTGCACTGTAATCTGATTACTTTATGGAGGAATTAGTATGTATATTTAATGTAGAAAGGTTTTAATCTTGATGAAAATAATCCTAAGGAACTGTGATAGGGCTGCTCATATGTCTGGCAGATATGCCAGTAACATGCTAATAAATGACAGCTGATTTATGTATCTGGATTCTTTTATTTATAAAAATAGCAAGTGGACTGATTTTTGATATTAATAATACAAGTGAATCCACTTTGATTAGACTTCTGTAGAGAGCTGTGCATATTCGGCATTACAATTAAATCTTATGATGTGGAATGGGAATGACATGCTAATGAAGCAAGCCAGTGAGCCTGAACCAAGAATGTCCAACATCATTATGGGATATCTTAGATGAAGAGTAATTATAAGAGGAACACTGAAATGTCATTAAAAATCTTCAGTAAGAGATTTAACCTACTATTTCATACTAATGCTGGATTTTTACAACATAACTGAACACAAAGTTCCTTTTCAGAATTTACAGAAAAGGCTTTTAAATAGGTCTGGATTTAAGAAAAAGATACAATCTAGTGTCCTAATTTAATTTGGTACATCAAAATTCAATGGTAGTATGTAATTGAAATCTCTTTTTAATAATTTCAGATGAATTAGCAATTAGGGCTTGATCCGATTTCCATGAAATTTATTAAAATTGAGGGCTGAAGCCCTTGAAAATTTTTATTCTTTTCACTCCATTAGCACAATACATCTAGTCTAAGTGACTCTGTCAGCTGGTACTGTGCATTCCTTGTTTATTTATGAGAATTTGTTTCATGGAAGTTCAAAAGAGGTAACCTTATGCATATTCATAGTAGATGGCTCATAATACATGAATCAAGAAAATTCTCAGAGCCTGAGTTGGTTCTTACTTCCTAAGCAAGTTTACTAACTGCTTTTACCTTCACAGCTTCTTACAATCACATTATAGCTGTACGTGCGCTGCCCATAGCCGCAACCTTTTAGAGACTGGTGGCAACTTGCCAGGCCTCTCTGAATATGACACAGGAAACGATCAAACACCGTGCTGGCCTCTAAATATATATATATATATATATATATATATATATAAAATATGAACTTCTGAAGACCACTGTGAAACAGGAGCCACAGAGAATGGGACAATGAATCAGAAAATCAGCACCAATCGTACTACCACAATACCCTAAAAATAGTGTTTCTCTGTGACAGCTATAAATTACACACAGAGAGATTGAAAGGTTACAAGAAATATGTCATGCAGAGTTTTTTTGGAGAGGTTGGCTTACTTTTTCCATAGAACCTTTATGAAAAGCAATTATGCTTAACAGGAAAAGGCTGGAGCGCAATGGCCTCACTCCATGACAGCCACGTATTTCAATTCTAAGTGTGCAGCGTTGCCTGGCTGTTTGTCTGTGTTGCATGCACTTTATTAAAGATGCCATTCTGGGAAAGGCTGGCCCTTACAGTGTCATTATGAGAAAGGTAAACAATATTTCTTGTGAAAGAAGGGCTGCATGTAGCTACATGAAGGAAATATTTACTACTCTTCATGAAACATAAAAATGAAGGTGTTGCTAGTTTGCTACCATGAAAAGTGCTTAATTATTAAAATAATGAGACTCCATAAGGAAAAACTGCAAGGAGAAAGTAGAACATTACTTTGTACTTTATTTCGACAGAGAGGAGCATGATCTACTTTACCTCTACAGCCAGTAGGAATTCTAATGAGAGGTAAGCCCATTTAGTGACTTCAGACTTTGTATTTATTATTCTTGAAAAACATCTATTGATTGCTCAATGAAGTATGAGGCATCATTAACTCAAAAAAAAGATCAGGATTTTGTATGTCCATAGACACATTTGTTTCTGACATAAAAGTATTGGACTACAAATCAGTGTCAGTGATCCAACAGATTTTTGCAATTTTCTTTAAGAACTGATGCACAAGGAAGTCATTTCTATAGAGTTTCAAGAATTTTTGGCATTCTTTGACTTTCTAAATTTTATGTAGAATCTAATAAAGACCCTCCTTTTTGTCATGCACTCACTACTTCATTTACCAGAGACATTTCTAAACTGCTTTGGTTTAATATCTTTTTTCCAAAGATGAGGAAAGAAGCTTACCTTTGTCCACAGCAGGTAATAGGAGAAAAGAGGGAAATGTGTCACCTGTAAACCAGCTTAGAAAGTAAGGTGGTATTGCTGTGGTTTATGTCAGTGACCTCCAGTATTAGGACTGATCTTTATGTGGGAAATATCTTACCCTAAAGAACTTGAACAAATACCCAGGTATTGCACCCAATCATTTACCATTGGCAAAATTCCTAATATACCAAGTTGGTGAGCCTTATAATGTGAGCTGAAGGTAAGCAACTTTGAGGTGGTGAGATCAGCAAGGAAGTGAACTAAGGGTCCAATAAACAATCATTGAGAATACATTGCTTCCTAGTCTCCATGTCCTGAAACTAGGAGCTGTTAACAGAAGGTGCTCCAGCAGAACCAGTAACTACTCATCCCATAACAGTTCTCTGGTGTCCTGTGAAATGTGCAAACATGCTTGGCTGTGCCACAGCTGTGGAGAAGGCACAAATCACTTAGATGTGCCCTAATCACTCTATGTGCAGCGCCAGCCCAAGCATTTTGGTGTCTTGTTTTAGCTGGAGGACACTGGGGGCTCCACAAGACTTCCTTTCACTGCTGTGTTACTTCAGACTTCAGGATCTGAAGATATGTAAATAGTCTGGACAAGCAAACATGGTGGCAAAGCTGTATTCGTAGCAAATCATGATACAGCACATGAGTTACTGTTCCCGAGTTACTGAGTCACAGCGTCATGACAGATTTTCTAAGATAAGGATGAGCAGACTTATACACAAAGCCAGCCTCTCCAAATATTTCACACTAAGTTTCCAGTTTGTTGATAGAGAGAAGCCTCAGAGGCAAAACTACTCTAGTCTAGAATCTTGTCTGAGTCAGCAAGGCACTGTGCACAAGGTAACATGCCCTGCTGGGGGCTGATTAGGGCCACCCCCATATGCTGGAAGACAGGGCAAGCTATGGCAAATACAGGGTAGGGCAAAGCCACATGGCTGCCAGCCTGGAGATGGCTTGGAGCATAACAGGGGAAGTTTATGTTTGTGTGCACCCATCTGTACAGATATCTTCCTAAATCATCATTTACTACTCAAGTCAGGAGTAAGAGTCTTGTTGGATTTTGAAATTATACTCTTTTTTCCAAATGGCCTCAAATATCTGAAAATACTGTCATTGGTCAGCTGTAAGTGAGATAAAACACATTTTCCCTTCCTTTCCTCTGACATTTTATGTTTTAATCAGGCAGGAATTGTAATGCCAAAAATGGATAAATGGTAGTTTTGTTGGGGAACTCCAATAACAATGAAGTCTCTTAAGAAAGTATCAAATGGAACATGATAAAACTACTGAGTTTCTCTGATTAGAAAACAAGTCCATAACTAACATTGTTAAGAAAGAAAACATACAAAGTATTAATATAAAAATGTAAACTGGAACCTGCACACCACTTCAAACGTTCAATTACAAAAATGACAGCTTTTCCTCCAAAATCTTCCATGGAAACAACTAATTTCCTCCTCCAGGCTACATTTGTATACTTTCATCTATTATGGTGCTTACAATGGGTCTTTCTAACCCTTCCACAACCAAAACATGTCTTTGCAGACTCTGCCATAGCAGAGTCTTCTCAGAGGGCCATCTTCACAACAAGACTTTTCTTCTGCTCTAACAGAATAGGCCTCTGTCTGAGGGACATTCCCCAGGATCCCGAAATGCCTCTGTTAAACTGGTGAGCTCAGTTCTTTCTGTTAGCTGAACACTCAGCATTTTCCTTCTATCAAAAAACACATGAGATATTTTTAATTGTTGTCTGCATTTTTCACTAATGTGCTTGGAGGAGAATTAGGTTTTGTTTTACTTCTGTTCTTTTAAAACTTCAAAGTGTGACCACCATTCTGTTTATCTGTTTTCAATTTTAATATTCAGCTGTAGTATTTCAATCAGGAAAGCACTAAGGATTATTTTAAAGTTTTTGTTAGTAATGACAAATATTTAAAATAGCACAAATTAATTAGTTCTAGGAGTTCCATCAGTGTGATTACTTTAAAGTTATATTTAAAAAAGCAAAAATATTTGAACACAGTGGATTAACTTCTGGTATTCACTAGATGAAGTAAGATCAGATGCTTTCAAGACCTATGATACTACTTTGGTAGCCACACCGCTCTACAGCCATTGCTTAGACCAGTATAACTGTTGGTGTGGCAGAGGGATGAGCTCTGAAATGGGATTTTCCTTTCCTGGGGCAAACTTGGTGTATCATTACCCAAGAAAGTGGCAGTTGTCAGGATGGCTGCAAATCAACCAGATAGGCAGGAAGTGGGAGGGCTGTGACATGTGCCACTCTTATGTCTTTCAACTCCAGCAAGAGTTCATCATGAGAGCATCGTCTCTAATTCAAAAATCATGCTCAAACCTCTATGAAGAATGTGCATGTGGTCCTTCATTTCTCAGCCATTCCCTCCTCAACGCATTTTCTTATAACTGAAAACTGCCAATTTACTTCTTGTTTTATAAAATGCTGTTGGAAAATAAGATTCTTCAGTGTCCCAGTGAATCCAATGTGACTGCAGCAGAGGAGCTGTTTCTGTAGACTTTTGCAGAATGGATAACAAAAGATCAAGCAGAACTCTTGCTCTCTTAGCTTCAAACGTAGTTCAGCCATTAATTTACATGAGCTCTGAATTTCACCCCTCAGACCATTAAATACTTGTTGGTGTAAGAGAGTACAAGTCTTGGTGAAACCTGTTAGTTGCTCAGCAGGTTCAAGGCCATTTCCCTAAAAATCAGGTATGGTTGAAACCAGCATTCCCTCTCCTCTAACACATTGCTTCTTGATGACAATAATGTGTAGTCTGCCAGCTTGATAGCTTGAATCCTCCATAGTGTGTTTTTTTAGCTAAAAGAAACTGTTGACTATATCTATCTGCCTGCATGCTAATAGAGTGTGCCTAAAATGAGTGTCGTGAACACGGGGAATTTTTACCTGTCAATATCTGGCCTAAGATTGCTTCATGGATTTTACACAGATTGATGAATATGAACAGCTTATGGATTCATAATATTCTTATGTGTGAATCTATAATGTATTCATGAACAGTGTTCCATACTTAAACAACAATCTTAATGAATGGCATTTATTTTCAGGGAAATATATATTGAGAAAAGAGTTTTGCAGGGCTATCTTTAAACAATACACTTACTGTTTCCACTTCCTCCTCTTTTCAAAAGGAGTTTTAGACATCCAACTGTGTTTTAGACTCAACTGTGGAGTTTTCAAGGAGAAAATATTTTTGCTTGTTATTAAAAGATTTTATAAAAGTAACATAGCATTTCCAAGATTTGTAACTCTCTTATTCACAGAGAAATGCCACTTCATGCAAGTGTGAAATTAAAAAAATTGCAATTTCTGCAATAATCATTGTGTAAGTAAGTAGGTAATATTTTACACTGAACCAATAGCATTGATTAAAATTTTGATTCACAGTCCTTTTACATTTACTGTAAAATCTTCTGAAAGAAATAGATGAGAGAAATTAGCTATTTTTTCCTGTGTTACAGAAATGTCTGTATTTCTTTACCACAAATAGTCATTGTTTTTTTGGATCAATGCTTTGTTTCTTTTGAAAGTTTTGGGGTTTTTTTATGTTGTTTGTTGTACAGTATAGCTTAGAAGATCCAAGTCAAGAGTAACCTCTTTTTGCACTAGGAATATTTAGCATACATACTGGAAAATAGATTCTACCAGTGGCATTTTGAACTGGCATCAGACTAGTACTCAAACTGGTGCTAAGAAGAGGTATGTTAGGATTGGGAAGTGGGGTAAAAGAAGATTATATTTATCAAAGTTCTTACCAAGAGACGTATGCAAAACCACCCTTCAAGGGGCCCAGATATATGCATCCAGAAAAAGCCCTCAGCAAAGTCAACATGACTGACTGAGAACAGTGAGAGTAAGGAGAGGCTGGGATGGGATTTGCAAGGGAACAACAAATGTTCATTGTCTCTTATGTACTGTACAGAAATCCCTTAGCGGAACTGGCCTCCTTTCATTGTGGCCACGGCTTCTCTAATGAGCTCAGTCAAGAGTTTATGCACCTCAAATGCCTATAGTTTTCTGGCCAGTCCATTCACTTATTAAAATGAAACTTCTTGCACATTTCCCAGTCACATTCGTACCCTCTGTACCTTTTAGTACACAGATAGCCGACTAAATAAACCCAGATTAGTTTGCCTGTGTAGAGTATGTTGGTATATCTGCTTCCAGATAATGAAGGCTACCCATTGGATGTCTGTCCCCAAGAGATAATTTGTAGTTTCTTCCCCACTATTACTATGAATAAATCAATCTGTAGCTTCTCTTTTTCCTAGCCGGTTATTTGTTGTCTGCATATCACACACCTGATTCCCACGCTCAGCTTCTACATGCACCTCTAATGGTGCCTTGGTCTCATGCAGGGGCTTCTTCCTGGGCTCATGTTGTTTCACAGTGCTCCCTCTTAGCCTTGAGGCCAACCAGGACAGTCAGAAGAGATGAGGAAAGGTGCTTTTCACTTGGCTGATTCATTGCACATCATTATCACGTAAGAAAGTCCAACTCAATCTGATTTTTCTCCAGAAGGAAAAGAAAGATAAAATCTTAGATGAGAATTGTCAAATTCACTCTGTATGGATGGATGTCTGAGTTATATTAAGAACTGGAAAAAGTGTAGTCAGAACAATGAAGAAAACTACATTAGGCAAAAATGAATAAGGTGCCAAGGATCTTACATGAGGACAAATCATAACCAGTGCTCCAAGTGCAATGGATTGGGGATATGGTGTAATAAGAAGATAAGGATCTAAATACAGATATTTAACCTCTGAAGGCCTTCAAGGGGCTTATTCTGTAAAAGCTAGATTGTAGCTATAAAAGACTTAGACATAAATGAACTCTGGCACTGTCAAAGAGTTTTTCTTTCCTTTTCTGTTTTTTAAGGTTAAGTAATTTTTATAAATAGTGGTGAGAAATGAAGCCAGTTCAGCAGTAAGATGAAGTGAATAGAATGATGAGGTGGTCATCTTTCCAAGAAGACCACTAGGAAAAAAAAGTTTCATTGAGGTTAATTTCTTAAAAATGGAAGTTATAGTTATTCATGAGCAAGTCCAAAGACTCTTAAAAATAAGCACTTTTTGCTCTCCCAGAACAGTGAGATGCAGCAAACACCTCAGGTGTTAAGCTAGTGACTTAGTACAGCATTTTTTTCTCTGCATATGTTTAATTAGCCTTTATTATCACAAAATTTCTTAGTGGCTCATTGACTATCACACAGCAGAAATAGCAGACCTGTCAACAGTTTTATGTACAGCTCTGCATCCAGACCACCATCCATCTGGGCGTGACACAAACTGAGTGAGTGAAAGCACATGGATTTACTGGAGGCCTCCTGCAGAGCAGATTTGGGCAAATTCGGATGGGATGCATCTCTGAAGATGTGATCAAGCTCTACAAGGGCAAAAAATGCTTCATGCAGAAAACAACAAGGCATTGGGAAAAAGCAGTAAAAATAAGAAGAAAACAAGAACTTCCGGAAGAACCCTTTGTCCAGAAATTTGTTTGGATGCTAACAGCTCCAATTTTGCAAGTACGAAAAACATGGGATCATACAAGCCTCTTAGTTTGCTCTATCATTGTTTCTTGATATTTCTCCGTTGTAAAGCCTCAATCTATATTAGGTGTAATTTCTCACAATAAAATTATTTTGATGTAAGAAAACAGAAGTGCATCTAATTTCCTATTAAAAACTCTCATTTTTTTATTGATAAGGCTAAGAGTTCTAAATATGAAAAAAGGTTTAAAAAAAAGTCAAACATAGGCTTTTTGAAAAAAAAATCCAACACCTATTGTTATTAATGAACAGTAATATAATTTTGTGGTTTTAATTCACAAATTCACTTGCTTGAACAAATATACTGCAACTTCTTTGTGACAGTATTCCTATGTCAGTCAAAAATAAAAAGCATGGACATAATTTTCTTTATGGATTTAGCATTCTGGGGTTGGAAATGAAGGGAATCTCTATCATTCTTCCTTGTGAATTCCCATAGGGGTGTAGAGATTCTCCTGCTTTATTTTATGCAAAGTGCTATTAAACAAATTACTTATATGAAGATAAGATAGCATAATGCACTAATATATTTTTGTTGTGACTCTGAACATTACAGAAAGTAATGGTAAAGTAATGGTATAGTTAATATGTAATATTTTTTTAAAATTAAATATAATTTGTAATTACAAATTGATATTCCCAATCCTATCTCTCTCATGATGATATTCCCTTGTGCTTGATACCAAAATGCTATAAAGAATAATCTTGGCACTACCAATATTCTTATCTGCTGTGAGCTACATAAGAATGTTTTGATGCTGAGTAATATGCATCTTGAGGAACATGTAATAAAATGTGAATTTAAAGCATGAAAAATTAGCAGCTGAGAACAGCAAGTTAAAAATATGCAACCCGTTTTGTGTCATACACATCTAAAAAATCAACCCTAAAAATGTTGCCTTTTTTCCTTTAAAAACTTGAATGTATAGTGTTTAAGCAAGGATTCAAATCTAACTCCAAATGTCCCTGTCAGAGCACAACAGAGTTTCTGAAGCAGAAATAGAGTTGAGCTCTCAGGCCTACTGAAGGTATAATGTTTGTGGCACTTGTGCTGTCCAGCTCTCTGCTTTCCCAGACTGGAATGGCTGAAACAGAACTTTGCTGTTAGCAGGTACAGAAATACAAGGAGTGTGACTTTTCCTGGACATCCAACATTAACACCCAGGGTTTTGGTGCAGCAGATCTGTGTTGCCTTCCCTCTTCCTGTAGACACAGGGAAAAGCCTGCTTTTCCCCATTTCACCCTGAAAGAGGGTACTGTGGGCAAGAAGTAAAATTATTTCAAATTATTTATTTTCCTCCCCCTCATGTTACAGATCTGAGGTTTTTTAAGTTCCCTTTTTCTAATTTTCTTAAATTAAAGGACTGTGTGTGAGATTAAAATCTCCATGGCATTTTATTTTTTTTGGCTTTTCCTAGAGAAAACCTAATCAATTTCTATCTTAGAAATTTGGAATCCTCTCACAGAAGAGGGGCAAAGGGTAAAAATGGTCTTTGTAGTAGAAGTAATACTTTTAGGACAGTGGAACTATAATGGATGGATTCATTTTTTCATATTAATTTGAATTCTTAAATATGAGACAAACATACATACAGAACTTCTGATATCAAAAGGCACTGCTTTTTTTATCAGACATTTTACACATGTTCATATGGGTGTTCCGATCTCATTTTTGGAGCTTATATGTCAAACTTTCTTGCAGCTAGCAGTTTGACAATGATCAAAACCAGGCTTGTTTTGATCTCAGTGTCATAATTACCTGTGGAGAACCTGATCTGGTAAAACAGATGGTGATATATTTAGAATGTGTCACCTTGTAGGACTCAATTACAATTAAAAAATAATGTCATGTGGAAAGAGATTGGGGTTTTTTCCTCCCTTTTAGCTCATTTCAAGAAGTCATATGTATAGGCATGGTTTGAATAATGGTTTGGTGACTCAGTAACTCTGAATAAGCAGGTGTACAGCTCAAAATGCAGGCACTGTGAAGATGAGCATGTATTTTGTTAGTCACACCTAAAGGAAACTGGTTTAGATTTGTGAGGCTTTTTTTGCCCAGCTAAGCAATTGACAAAGTGACCTCCTTTTCCTTTCTCTTTTGTCCTTGCCTGCTATCTTCTTTAGGGGTAATTTAAATGCTGTAAAAACCATCCCCAAACAAACTATGCCTCTCCCAGTATCTTCGTCTTCATCAGCTGCCTCTCTGCTTCCTTATGAAGAGTTCCTCTCCTCCCACCATGGACCTCACACCCTCCTCACCTTTTGTGCTGATCACTCTGCTCATATTTATGTACCTCCCAAGAAAGGAAATCCTTGGCTTTCAATATTCACTGTGCAGTCCCTAGTTTCAGTTCCTCCCTAGGAGGAACTTCCAGGGAGTGGGGAGAAAGCATGAAGAGGCAGTTTAGGAAAAGACAGGAGACAGAGGGAGGGATGCTTGGCTCTTAGTGGGAGAAAGAAGGAGACCACTGACATCAGTCTGAAGGCCTTCATTGCTGCTGACTTAAACCAAAATACTAAAGAAAAGAAAGGTTTTCACAATGCTGGGGAAAACTGTGAATTAATTTGAGTAATGTTTATTAGTCAAAAAAAGAGGTAAAAGCCAACAATATGCTGGAAAAGTACAGATACGATTATTCAATAGAAATTTGAGGAAATTATCCTAGCACAGTCCAAGAGACTAATGAGTCCATATTAAGAAAATGGCACAGTGCAGGTCACCCTATTATAAAACAGGATATTACAGAAATGGAGAAGGTGCAGCTAAGGGCAAGCAGAGTGTCGCAGCAATACAATGATCTTAGTTATTCAGAAAGGTTAGAGAAACAAGATCCATAAGCTAGGAAAAAGAATTAAAATTAAGACAGACCCTCAGCAAAGTCCGCCAGAGTATTTTATGCAATAGGTATAACAGCTTTGAAGACAATACCTACAAGAGGATATTTGAACTCCTATCACTACAAAGTAAGAGCATTGTAATTTAGATTTGTTGTTTTAGTCAGTGTATAGTATACTACATTGAGTAAGAGTAATGATAAAACGGATTTAAGTGACTTAAAATATAGACTAAATTATATAGATACTTCTTGAGGAATATCTGAATATTTTTATAACACCCCTTGAAAGTCTTTTTAAAACATAAGTGGCCTGATATATCCAGCTAAACTCACAGTTGAATTTGGGTTTGGGATAGGCCAAACAATAATACAGAAAATGTTGCATAAATACAGAGAGTAGTTAAGCAGACAGGCTTTATGATGATATTAGTGTAATTCAGCTCTCCATAAAATAATAAGCTGATGATTTTTTTAGAAATAATGAGCAGAAAATGGATTACTGCAAAAACATTACCTATGAATATAGATTTAGTGGTAAATATCCTATTTTTATCGTTAAGTCAATAGTAAAAAAAAAATCCTACCACATTCCTCCTTTACAAGGTATGAGAGGTAATTTTATTCACTAAAGGTACTCTTGGCTTCATGCATGAAAACAATTTTATGAATACAAAAACTTTCATATTGATTAGTCTAGATTATTGTCTATACCATTTAGAATAGCAATTTTTACACATAGCAGGCTTTTAATCTATATTTTTAAACATGTCTATAATTTGGAGCAATGGTAGTCTTCACTCTGGAGAATATGCATGAAGGACATAGATATGTAATCCTGGAAATAAAGTGTCAGTCCAAAGGATAAGGAGCATTCAATGAGTAGTTCCAACATTGCCTTTTCAGCAAGCAAGTTACATTCGCTGTACATGCTAGATCCCTGATAATTAGTCTCATTTATCTGTAATATGATCAAGCTACAGGACTGAGTAGGACCTCTGGTGTGGAGAGAATATATTTAATTCGGTATTAAATTTGTAAAATTTTACTAATACCATTACATAGAAAATGTTTGTCTTAAAAATAAGTTTTTAAAGGGTGAATGAGATAGCATCATATTTAGAGAAAAAAATATTAACTCATCTATTTAGATGTTTCTGCAATTACTGTCATTGAAAAAAAAGCAGATTAAGAAGAATTAGAATTTTATTGTGTGTTTGGGAATTAGGTACCAGAAGGGTGTAGAAGTAGATTTGAAAAAGAGCAAACCCATGTATTTGGGAGAAAAAAGTGATCACTTAAGAATCCATGGTGTGCATCTGAAAATCCCATTAGAGACTGTCAAGCTGCATTGGTCAGACAAAAAGAATATGAAATGGGGCCAATTAATACGATGCTGTTGAGTGCATGGCAATAGCTCCTAGTTCCTGATTTACAGAGGAGAATACAGTTGAGTGGAAATGATTTTGATGCATTTGCATGTGTGGCTGTAAGTCAAATTCTACATAAAGAGATCTAGCAATCACTGAGAGGTGACTATAGCCCAGGATTCCCAGTCCAGAGCTGGGATGATATTGCTGGTTCTGCAACTTATCTTTGTGATAACCTTGACCAGATCACTGTTCTTTGTAAATGTTTCATGTACTGAGTACTGTTATACCTTGTTCTATTAACATGCCTATATATGTTGATTGTAAGCCTTTAGAGTCTTCTGAAGAATGGCTTACTTACTGTGTTTGTACAGTCTGCAGCAGAATGAGCCTGTGATCTTCTCTGGGGAGAATTTAAATACCATAAAATCATGCAAGCAGTAGAAGGACCATGACAATGAAAGGGAGAAAATCAATGGGATTTGGGCATCAGGGAATTTTAAACTAAAGGACTTTCAAATATATAGTTTCTTCTCACTGAAATAGCTCCTAATCTGATTCAAAATTTGATTTATTTGCTCAGCATGTTTCCATGTCCTTGAAGCAATTCATTTGTGACAGTTACACATTTTCCTTGAATTTTCTCAAACACTGAATGGTAGGTCTCTAGTGCTACTAAAAACCCTGATATTCTTGTTTCTTAATTGAGGAATAATTAGTATTCTACCTAAACAGAAGTAGTATCATCTTCAGAGCTGTGGACTCTTCTGCCAAAAACATGTTTCAGAGGACTCTATCCTTAAGCATCAGCAAAAAGAAATCATGTGTTCATCCTCTTGCAGGCTCTCTGGACCCTTCTTCACATCCTATGTTCTCTTCATAATTTTTTATTATCCAGTGTGGCCAAACATTTGATCAGTGTTGAAGACTCTGCAAGTCTTAAGGGGCTACTCAACCAAAGATTATGGAGCCACAGGCGCTGTCTCCACATGTACAGTAAGTCCATTGTGCAGTCCCTTCTGGTATTATATTGAAGAGGTGGGAAGCCTCAACTAGGTAGCAATCTTGTTTTCACAGTAAGGCACCCAGGCCAGATCAGTGGCTGGTATATTTAAATGTTCTTCAGCTGATTTCCAGTGCACAAGTTCTCCCAGGCATCCATCCCACTGAGATGTGTGCCATTCCAGGAAAAGGGCTGTCGCTCTTGGGCAGGCCTCCTGATTTCCAGCACAGGACTCTCAATCCTGCATGGGCACTGCCATGCAAAATTCCCATGGGGTGGCACCTCAGCCTTGCAGAACCAGACTGAGATCTGGTTAAACCACATCACTTTCAAAGGGTAATTTTAGTAACAGATAAGGAGCCTTTTGCTAGGGCAACACACCCCATTTCTTTCTTTTCTCTTCTCTTTCGGAGGGTTAATGGATGAGGAGGAGATTTGCATCCAGACTTTCATTTATCAATGCATAAAGTGTTTTCCCATGCACTATGATAAGTGTTCAGGGAGAGCAAGCCAAAGGAATGACAACCAGACTGCAAGCACTGCTTTCCCAAAAGGCTTTCCCCCATATTTATAGCTTCTTCTGTTGACTTGTCACTACAATACGGCAAAAGACCATTTTGATCCTGACTTATTAATGGAGAAGAAAAAGGGATTTATATGCTATCTGGTTAAAAAATATTCTAGTATTTATTAGCCAGTAGCAACTCCTAAATCCTCTGCTGAGAAACATTTTAGTAGGCTGAATTTATCTCTGTTATTCAACACTAGAAGTAGCCTAGAAGAGCCTAGAAGCAGTTAGGATATGTGAAAGAATAATTTTTGCATTAGTAGGTCTCAGGTGATGATCAGACAGATAGTCTATAAGCACTTTGTAAAGAAAAATGAATCTCACAGCTATATGATCAGACATCATCATGCTCTTAATGCTGGGCTAGTTAGCATCCTATTTTCAGTGCATAAATTCTACATGGTATCCCCCTTTAAAATGCACTTAAAAGCATGTAACATTCATTTTTTCCCTCTTCTTCCCGTGTTTCTAGGTCAGTTTGTTGATTCTGAACAGTTTTTTCCAGCTGAAGTGAAACAAGATTAATTTGGAAGAAAAAACACCACGTGGTTGCAGTCGTTCACCATTTTATATCTCACTAATGAGCAGGGGTATATTCTGGGTTCTGCCATCAGCCTGAAGCTTTATGCTTTCCATGCTCATTTCATAGATACATGTTTTGGTGCTCAGACTTTAGGGTTTTGCTATCTCACTAAGTTTCTTGTGAGAGCCCATTTAGGCTTCCAATAGGTGACCCTTCTTTCTCTGGGTAAGTCAGCTGAAGAACAGCAATAAACCAAAACACATAATCCTGTAGTCCTAAACCCCAAAGAGATGCACCACAGTGGTTTCAGATGTACTGCTCTAATCTCATAAACAAGGTTGTGTCTTGCACTTCTAAAGCAAAACAGCAGTATGACTGTGAGAACAGGTGTCCAGACTCAGACTGAGAACACCTGTGTTGGCACAATGTGTTTTAAGCCTCATTGTACATCAGGTTGGGTCCTTCCAAAATATCTATCTGTAGGGTGTAATTTTCCACTTCCTGCACATTTAATGAAGAAACACAGCTTACTTTACAAAGAGTGTTCCTAAGCAAAGATAATGGAAGATATTAATGTTAAGCCACTGACAAGTTAAAAATGTGACCATCATACCATAGTTATTGAAAATGCAGGGAAAAAGTAAAATCCCAATAAAATAATCATAAAATAAATAAAAGAAAGAGCTGTATAAACCCAAGAAAATAAACTAAAACTAAAAAAAAATCCAAACAAACTGCTACCTTATCACCACCTCATAATTTTATCTCCTGGTACAGACTTCTCCCAGGTATGTGGATTTGTTTTAAACATCTGCAATTGCATGACACTGATTTATTCCAACTGATGGATCTAGATTAATTATCTAATCACTAGGTATTTCCTGTGTGGAGAAATACTGTCCCAATTACATTGGATGTAAGGCCTGTAGAAAATAGTACTTGGAGGTGAAAAATGGCAGCTGTTGCCCACTCACTCCATTGGGCTTAATTTTGCTTTTCCTGCTATTCTCTACCACAAAGCAGTAAATTAAAACAAACAAACAACAAATTAAATCTTTTTAATTTCATTTTTAAGCAGTAAATATTTTAGTGATAGAATTTCAGTTTGAATGAAATGGAAAAGGGATGGTATGATCTTACTGCACAAAGGAAAAGAAGTTTATATATAGATTGTGCATCTTGATGACTAGGAGGTGTTGATTAGCATCATACTTTTATTTCACACAAAGATGTGTGAACCTTTCATAACAAAACTTGTAAGAAAGCAGAACTTGCCTCATTTATGCAATTTTTTATAAAAGTGAAACAGTCAGCAGTTTGCATAAAGACAAACCAACAGAATATCTCAAAGCCCTGCTGGACAGGGCAGATGAGTTTGGGATCACAACCTTCTCCTCCTCCCCTCACCCCAGCCCTGCCACCAGCCTGCCTGCTGATCAGCACAGCACATACTTTGCTACCTGTTAAAATAAGCACCTTTGGAATAAGCGGAGTGCTCAGGTCTCCCCCAGCCCACTGGGGTACAGCTTGGCAAACAGTGCTTGTTCTCAGCAGCCAGGAAAAGCCTGAGCTGAGGAATTGCTCTGGAACAGCCAGGGAGGAGATGCATCAAAATAATTCAAGGAAATAAATAAATGGGTTGCTGAGCAAAAAATGAATGCCAATCACATTCAGAAAGTATTTGATAAAAGTAGACTTTTCAAACGGCTCTCTTTGTTTTGCATAAAAGTAAAATTGCCATCTCAGCTCTACTTCATCCTCACTTTGTGCCTGCCCAAGCCGAGTTTGTTTCTGTAATTGCAGGGAAAGGCTTTTCAGAGGCAAATCTGAGAGTCAGCTGGAGAAGCTGAGGAAAGGAATTCCTCTCCTTAAGCTTAAGTGGGCAACTGTGCTGGTAATGGGTATTTCAGATGAAATGCGTGGTTCTGCATGCTTGTTTATGCTTTGTTGAAGATCCTGTTATTGCTGTTGTTGGTGGATAATTTCATTTGACAATGTGCTGCAGATTCATCTTTATGTATGAATTTACAAATACAGAGTGAGAAGCATAAAAAAATAATACAGAACTGCTCATGCAGAGTCACAGCACACAAATTAGAACATTCAGTAGTTCAAAAATGCCAGGATAGACAATTTTAATCTTTCATAGCACCTCTGTATTTGTAAAGCTTTAGCTTTTGTTAATAATGATGAACATGAGGAAATCAAACTCAATGAATAAATGTAGTTTCAAAAACTTGGTTGCATGAGTAAGCAGAATATATTGCCCACATTTAACCAGTATTCCTGTAAATGTGTAATGTATTATCAACATCTGCATTTTCTGTTCTAAATTCTACTGTAACGTCATGGGGTAAATGAAAGTCTGGCTGTAGTACCCACCTATGTCTGGGCTAAGTTAGTGTTTGTACAACAGGTGATGGGCCAGGGTGAAATGCTGCCACCTCCCAAACCCTTAGTAGAACCCAACAAGTTTTAAGATATATTGGTTAGTTTGGTTTAATAAGTTGCTTTATGCTCTGTCTAGCTTTAGGAATGCAACTTACACTTACCAGACACCTGAAGAAAAAAGGCATAATGAAAACATAAAAAGTTTTTTTTTTTTTTTATTTAGAGATTCCAGTATTTCTTTCCTGAAACATTTTCATTAATATGATAATATCATCTGAAGAAGGAGCAGAGCAAAATCCCACAACGTGATTAGAATTTTTTTTTTCCTCTTTTCTCTTTAGATTCTCAGGTAAATGAAATTTCTTCTGGTTCATTGTCCTAATTAATTGGTCCTACTGACTTTACTAATCTTCAAATGTCACTTCTGATTTTTCCATCCCATGGTCACTGCTTGCTCTCAGCAATGTGAGAAACTGGACTTTATGGCTTTATTCTACTATTTGAAATTATTCAATCTGCTGTCTCTTCCCATCTGATTAATTTGACAAGTATCCCACCTCCTGAAAGGGGGAGGAGAGAGATGCTGGTTCACATCCATTTGGGATCAATGATGCAACTATTGTAATATTATTTTACAATAATTACAAGAAATCAACGCATGTTGGGATGTGTTTGTTATACATTCCAGTTATCAATAAGATGCTATTAAAATATTTATTTCCTTACAGAACATGAAAGTTGAAGCAAATTCTGAAAGGATTACTATACATTTTAACTAAGAGGTATCCACTTATCAACACATAAAATTGCATTACCTGGCTATCAAACATAAGAATTATCTAACAGTGGAATTTGGAGTGGCTTCTTAAGCTACATAAAGTCAGAAAACCAGAACAAGTTGCCAGAATAGGTCTTGAGGTAAGAATCTTAAAAAACTTCAGGACTTGCTTTTTACTTCATATATAAAATATACTGGCCTCTTTCCCATCTAAGAAATTATTTAAATAAACAAGATGGCAGAAATAAAATGAAAGGAGTTTTCCACAAGAAGTAAACCTGTAGAGGAATGATGCCCAAGCTAAATGGAAAGTGTAACAGGTAGCTGGAGAACCTCTACCATGGCTCCAGTACTCACTCCAGCTTGTCCAGAGGGAAGTCCTGGAATTAGAGGCCATAAATTAATACCCACAGATGGACTCCAGCATCTACTGAATTTTATTAATTACCATGTTGTTCTACTGGATATGAAGTTTACCCAGAGATTATGAATTGTGGACTCAGCTATAATGGTGACATGGCAATAAAATACTTGAGTTATTCCTGACATCAGAAAATAAAAGTGGGACAAAAGGCTATTTATGACACAAATATTTAATTTCAGTGCCTGGCCTATAACCTTATATAAAAAAAAAATAACAATCCTGGAACAAAGTCCATAGATCTGGCTGTTTCATGAAGTACAGGTTTCCCCACTACACTGTACTGGATCTAACTATTCATTGTACAGAAATATGAAAAAGGAAGCAACAATGAAAAAAGAAATATGAAAAAGGAAGCAACAGAAAGACCTTGAAAATTCTAATCTATTTTTCCTTTCAGAGGAAGAGATTTCTTTAAAGACAGGAAAGATGCTACTGAAATTCAAAATGAACTGTAAAGGTAGGCAATGTTGCTTGATCTTATTTTGACTCAGACAAAATAAGTTACTGTGAAGCTACTTATATATTTATATACACACACATATATATAGATAGATAGATATGGCTATTAATGCTCACTGTATTAAAAAAAGATATAATCTCAGTTTGATAGGGACTAGGGAAAATGAGATAACATGACAATGTTTATATGGAAAATATGAGTTGATTTCTGTTAAAAAGCATATAAAACATTATAGCACAACTTTGGTTTTTTGTCAGACATTTGCTGTAGGATTGTGAAAAACACATTGATGTTACAGACTTTGGTCAATAGTGCCCATCCTCAGTCGCCTGTAGTTGATGTTCTAGACCTCAGACAGTTTGGAAGCCATAAGAACCTGCTGAAAAACTGGTCATGACACAACTCCTAATACAAAAAATAAAATAAAAACTTACCTTTAGCTTTTATTTATGCTTAAGCTTTGATCTGACACAGGTGGAGAGAATCTAATGAGACTATTAGACTTTGATACAGCAACTTAAAAATGTTCTTAACCTTTAGTAGTATTTTGTCCTTATTTTCTCACAGAAATATTATTACCATTTGATTTCCTCATTCTGATCTAAGGTACTTTCTATCATTTAGCCCCAGACTATGTCTATGCCATGAGAGTAAAACTTCCCTTTGATATTATTAGTTGACATATTAGTTTATTTGCCTACATACTCAAGGTTTTTTGCCTTCAGGCATCTTCAAAAATTTTACCTAAATAAAGAGTATTCACTGAAGTAATTTATAGCCACTGTGTGCTTTTGATCTGTATGAATACTTTCCACAGATTTTACTGATGTTTCAGGCACAGAGCGTTAAATTGGACTGTAACAATAAATGCATCCCCATTCATTACTCCCTGACTACACAATGGACAAAAAAATTCTTATTATAATTCTTAAAAGTTTAACATTTTTTTCAGAGCAGCAGCTTCTCCTCTCCTCAACTTTCCCGCTCAATATGAATTTCTTACTCTGATTTTTTACTTCTGATTCATTCAGACTTCAATAGCTTCAAATAGAAATGGTAACACTTGCAATATAATATTTTAATTTACATTACTATTAGGAATTATTAGGATTGTCTGGCTTGTTGTTTCCTGGGCCAGTCTTTACTCTGGTTAGAAAAAATTCTGCAAAGGCTTTTGGCAGCATCTGACTAACATATACAGCCCTTTCTGTATTAACTTTTGTTTGTATTCTTCAATTTCAATGCATGAGTTTTGTGCTTCTCTTGATTCTCAGAGATTTAACATTTACACATTTTATTTAACATTTACAATTTTATACTCCATGTCTCAGATATGCAACTAAAGTTGAAATGCATCTTTTAAGAAATAATTGTAAATTACCTTTGATAGTCTGCTAGGGGACACCTAGATAACATTCTTCATACACATGGTTGTATAGAGGGCAAATGACTGAAATAGCCTGACATTCATCTAAGATCACCACAGTCTTGTTATTTATGCACACCAATTATAAGTAAAATTAAAGTTTGAAGGAGGGTGGCTGTTGATTTTAGGGTCTTTTTCTTTAACTGTGAAGGGATTTAGGAGCTCAAATAAGTCCCTTGAGTATCATTCATTCTTCTAATGGGACGTGTGACCAATTTTCCATTGATTCCCTCTGACTCCTCTGACCCATAAACATTATAAATCTGTAATAAATCTCAGACCCAGGCTCTTCTGTCCAGTTTGCCACTAAGGCAGGCCCAGAATGCAGTAAAATTACCATCTTCCATTATATACATTTTTAGGAGAATATGAAACAACTGTCAAAGAAAATTTGACTCCCCTGCAGTGAGAGAAAACAGCTTTTTCCTCAGGACTATGGCAAGGCTGGAGATGCAACTGAAGAGTGGCAAGATCTGAGAGAGAGGTCTGAAATGCTACATCCTCTGTCTGCATATTACACAGTGATTCTCACCCGATTGTCCAGACACAGAGTAACCCAAATTTCACTTCCTTCCGTTTGTTAGTGGCTATTTGCAAATGCAGGTTTGTATGTAACATTCAGTCTCTGAAATACACACACACACACACACACACATATATATA